>NW_020525181.1:0-342283 GCF_003368295.1 Carassius auratus | reverse complement strand
AATTACAGAGGATTTACAATTCTCTCCACATTGTGCATGAGTTTGCATTTAAATATTTTTTTTTAAAATGGACTTCGGGCTTGGTAAACCAATAGAATGCTTAATATGTTCCTGTCCTTGTTTTTCAGCTGTTTTTGGTGCTGAGACAAATGAAATACATTCAGTGTCAGTGGACGGAGGGAGATTCTGTCACTCTACACACTGATCTTCCTGAGATACCCCAAACATGATGACATACTGTGGAAATACGGAGCTGAAAAATTTCTCATAGCTAAAATTAATCGAGAGGTTGGATACTACTCCACATATGATGGTCCTGACGGGAGATTCAGAGACAGACTGAAGCTGGACAATAAAACTGGATCTCTGACCATCACAGACATCAGAAATCAACATGCTGGACTCTATGAAGTAAAAATAATTGCTGCTAAACTGTCATCAAAAAACATTCAATGTTTCTGTCTACGGTAATTAGAAATATATATTTTTTTCTGATCTTCTCATATATAATTCTATTAAATAGGCTACTAATTTCACCTGTCAGTAAACGTAACCGAGGCAGATTTTGTGTGTTAGTGCTAGATTGTTATTAACTACGGTGGCTGGGAGGTGACATGTTCAGGTTCACTTAGTTTTTGTCGAGGTATAATGCCTTTTAGTGGTCATGTTATGTAATGTAGTGGCCTTGAGATCCTAAGTTGAGTTAGAAAACATCTATATACATTACCTACATGTTTTTCAATCTGTTTTACTAAAAAATATTTTTTTTTTCTCTTAAAAGAGTTCTATAAAATATCCTAATGCTGCGTTGCCAGGCTCCAATGTAAACTAAACACTTTTTTTTATATATATTTTTTTATATATATGGGTGATGAGTCATTCTGTAATTCTTGCGCTGTCTTCCTGTTTCACTGAAAGTTACTTCAACACATTTGTCATAACAATCTTATTATCTCATCACTTTATTCCCCTCAGAGTCCAAACTCATCTGTGTGGTTCTAACTGAAGCTGTGATCCGATTGGTCGTCTCTGCTCTGGTGGGCGTGGCTACTGTTGCTGTTCTGGTTTATGACATCAGATCCAGAAGATGAGGACACAAAACAGATTTAATTTGAAACAAGTTGTAATATATAAAAATGCAAATGGAAAGTTTATTAAAAATAATCATAAATCACAAAATATATGTAATGAGGCAAAAATTATATATAATTTATTATGTAAGAGAAAAGAGCCTCCCCTGTAGCCACAACTTCCATTTTATTCTTGATACCTTGCACCAATTTACCAAGAAGTGACAATTTTTTTCTCTCGAATATGTGGGATGGACTATAGACCACTGATCTGCTATAGATACTTTTTATAATAGTACAGATCTTCTTATATGAGATAATGACATAATGTTGACTCCTGAGAACTCATGGTAGGTAGTTTTAATGGTTTATTAAGTTATCACGGATTGTAAACTGAGTGATAAATTGTCACATTGAGGGACATTAATTATCACAAAGAATGGTTGTATGAATTTATCAAAATAACCGAATGCTAAAAGTAGGTTATTGTTGATGTAAATAAAAGATGTATACAAAATTCATTTTGTGCACTACAGTAAATAATCACAACCTAGTGTTTTAATCACAAGTTTCTTTAAGAAACTTGACTCCAGAAACATTTCAGCCTTCATCTGATCTGATGAGAACATCTCTACCTTCAGAAAACAGATGACAACACATCACTTCCTCAAGCACTTCACTAATCCAGAACCAGAAACCAAGGCATTTATTATAATAAGCATGCTAATGATAAATGTGAATATTATTCCAGGCGTATGAGCTGCATCTAGCAGGTAATATATATTTAATAGAAATAATAATATTATTTCTATTACAAGTTAAGGCTCAAAAGCACAAGCTGAAGCTTATGGAGCCAAAAGAGTCTCAATAAAGATCAATGCACACACTACATTCACATATGCCCACACATGATTCATAAATACACACACAGAATACACAAATGCACACACAAAATTTAAAAAGCACAGAAGATTCACAAAAACATACAAAATTCAGAAATGCATACAAAATTCAGAAATACACACAATTCAGAAATGCAAACAACATTTAGAAAATGCACTCAAGATTTACAAATGCACAGGGCAAGATTCAGAAATGTATTTCTGATACACACACACATATATCTTGATTTACAAACTGCTTGCAGTCTGTGAACTTCACTGCATTTGTATGTGAATTTTGAGACTCCCCTGACTTGGCTCGACACACAAATGCCTTTTTTAAACAGGGAATGATCAGCAACCAATCAGATATCTCCCTTGTTTAGCCAATCACAAGAATGCACCCCACGTGGGGGATTGTTTACTTATAAGCCAATCAGCGAACGACTCACTTTCCTCAGCGAACAACTCACTTTCCTCACGCAACGAATGAGTCACTTTCCTCAGCGAACGATTCACTTTCCTCACGCAGCGAATGACTCACTTTCCTCAGCGAACGACTCACTTACCTCAAGCAGGGAACGACTCACTTACCTCAAGCAGTCGGCGACTCACTTTGCACAGCCGGACACCCACTTTGCGCAGCAGGAGACTCACTTTCCGCAGCCGGAGAGTCACTTTCCTCTCGCAGCGAACGACTCACTTTCCTCATCGAACGATTCACTTTCCTCACGCAGCAAACGACTCACTTTCCTCATCGAACGATTCACTTTCCTCATGAGTCACGCAGCGAACGACTCACTTTCCTCAGCGAACGATTCACTTTCCTCACGCAGCGAAGTTGAGCGAACGATTCACTTTCCTCACGCAGCGATCAACTCACTTTCCCCAGCGAACGACTCACTTTCCTCATGCAGCGAGTGACTCACTTTCCTCATCGAACGATTCACTTTCCTCACGAGTAACACAGCGAACGACTCACTTTCCTCAGCGAATGACTCACTTTTCTCACACAGCCGGCGACTCACTTTGCACAGCCGGAGAGTCACTTTCCTCTCGCAGGGCACCACTGACTCTCTCTTCATGTAGGGACCGAATATTATAATTAAAGTGACTTCTAGATTGCATCCAAAAAGAATATTTAGATGTATTTAAATATTCAAAAAGGTGTAAACATTTTTTTTTACTTTCATTAAAATGTTTAAATAAAATGAAATAATTGCCTATTGCAAATTTATGAATCCTTGGTTAACTTTTTTTCTGCAGTCACTGGGCTATATGTATTGAGACATTTTTACATTTGTAAAAAATTATAAAAAAAAAACCTGAATTGTAATCTTAACATCTGTATTTTCATACAATTTCATAAATAAGTAGGCTATAATATGCCGCACCACAGGCATATCGCGCTGTGTGAACATGTTCATGTGATTGGCTTATAAGTAAACAATCCCCCACGTGGAGTGCGTTCTTGTGATTGGCTAAAAGAAGGGAGTTATCTGATTGGTTGCTGATCATTCCCTGTTTAAAAAAAGCATTTGTGTGTCGACCAAAGTCAGGGGAGTCTCAAAATTCACACACGAATGCAGTGAAGTTCACAGACCACAAGCAGTTTGTAAATCAAGATATATGTGTCTGTGCATCAGAAATACATTTGTGAATCTTGTCCTGAGCATTTGTGAATCTCGAGTGCATTTGTAAATGTTGTTTGCATTTCTGAATTGTGTGTGTATTTCTGAATTTTGTGTGCATTTCTGAATTTTGTATGCATTTGTGTATCCTGTGTGGTGTATTTATGAATCATGTGTGGGCATATGTGAATGTAGTGTGTGCATTTATCTTTATTGAGACTCTTTTAGCTCCATAGAAGCGTGTTTTTACTGATTCACGTTGATGCGGAAAATGTTGCAGATTTACAATCATCCTCTCAGATCACGTGAGCTTTTCCCATCTGTAATCACAAAATATTACAGAGAGAGAAATGAACAGCTGTTACAATAACTCTGTTACAGAATTCAGCACATCGGTCATCAAGTCTGAAATGAAACTGTACTGTGTTTGTTTGAAGCCTGAAAAAAATTACCAGACTGAAGCCAAATCTCACAAGTTTTCAACAAAGACATACCAGTACATTATTTTACCTCATTTGACTTTCAACATATGCCCAAGGTTGTTTTTCACCTCGTCTGTGTGTGAAAAATAAACACACACACACACACACACACACACACACATACACACACCACACACACACAATAAAATCTAATTTTGCATATAAGACAATATAGTATCTGTATGTAATACTTGCCTTTTCTAAAGATCCTGCAGTGAGCCTCTATAGCCACGAAGAATAATGACACGTATCCCTGTGTCAGACGAGCCTGAAACCACACAAGAGACTTTAAGACCTATTAGGCTATAATGATAATAAATATACAGTTCTAAAATAGTTTTAAATATGTAAGTAGAATATATGACAATGGAACAGACGAACTATATAATTGGAATTTTACTTTCAGAAAATATTTTTCTGAATGATACAAACATTGACAGCCAATCAGAAACTGCAGGGTGTGCTATGATAAACTGTTCGCTGGTGTGGACACTAGTTTTACAATTACAGTGTTAAACTTGATGCTCAGGACTAAATGATACTCACCAGTGACAGTAACTCTGAAGCTCCTCGTGATGCTGAATCTGCTGCTGTGGATCTGTAGTTTATAAAGTCCAGAGTCTGTGGTTCTGGTGTCTGTGATGGTCAGAGATCCAGTCTGATGATCCAGCTTCAGTCTGTCTCTGAATCTCTCATCACACTGATCATCTCTACAGATCTTACTCTGATCTCCAATGATTTCAGCAATGAGAATGTCATTAAGAGACCACTTCACTGAATTATTAGATTTTCTTATTTCTCCAGGATCTAAAGTGACAGATTCTCCCTCCTTCACTGACTTTCTCTGCCTCTTATCGTGTTCAGCTGCAGGAACACCGGAAACACACACACACACACACACACACAAAACAAATCAAAACATCTGCTTGAGTGATCCTTCGGCACACAAAAAAAAACCCACAACAAGAATTAACTGTGAAACTGTACAAATGAAGTTCCTGGATCTTGATAAGTTTAGTCCAAACCAAATGAAATGCAAAATGGCTAATATAAAGTGAAAATATCTTTATTCATACATATTATTACCCACATATCTATTATTTTGAAATATAAGTTTCTGCATTATAATATACACTTTTTGAACAAACTACTATATTTATAATGCTTTTCTAATCATTTTATAAGAACTACAGGTTCTTTACACATTTGCATACTTATTTTACATAAAATACCCTGCACTTTGAACTAAAGCAATGAGTATAAAATAACAGATGCATTTAGAAAAAAATTTAAAGTGATACAGCCAAGTATGGTGACCCATACTATCATTTAACCCATTCTAAGTGCACACACACAGCAGTAAACACACACACAGCAGTGAACAAACGAACAAAAGAATGAACACACACACACAGACACACACAAACACACAAACACACACACACACACACACACAGAGCAGTGGGTGGCCATTTATGCTGCAGTGCCCAGGGAGCAGCCGGGGCTTCGATGCCTTGCTCATGGGCTCCTCAGTCGTGACTCAAACCAACAACCCTAAGTGTGGGAGTCAGACTCTCTGACCACTAGGCCACAACTTCCTCCACAGGGGAATACACAGGAAATAAGAAATGGGATGAGCAGAACAAAACTAATAGAACAGGTACAGATAAAAACAGCTCTGAATATCAGTAAAAACAATAATGTTATTTAAACATAAACAGCCTACTCTTAAACATGACTCACCACGAACAGTAACATAGAAGATCATGGCACTATTGCTACCCTTGATGATCTGTAGTTCATAAACTCCAGAGTCTGTGTTTGTGATGTTTGTGATGGTCAGAGATCCAGTCTGATGATCCAGCTTCAGTCTGTCTCTGAATCTCTCAGTGCCATTATTACACTGAACATCTGTACAGATGTAACTGAGATCTCCACTGATTTGAGCGATGCGAGTGTCATTGAAATACCATTTAATCTTTTCTTGTTGGTTTGTTTGAACATCAGTGTGTAGAGTGACTGAATCTCTCTCCTTCACTGACACTGGCACTCCATCCGTCTCAACACCAGATGCAGCTGAAGAAGAAACATATCAATAATATTAGTAAAAAAAAAGTAAGTCAGAAAAACCTATACAACAGAAAAGTGCTTTGAAGAAAGATCAATCAAACCACATAAAAGCATCACTGATTCACACATTCACTCATCAGACAAACATACATGTAATGTGGTGCTTATTGTCTCTCATAATATGCACCTTTAATTCAACTTTAATTCAGACTACAACAAGGTTTTATATATATATATATATAATTGCTCAGTCAGTCAGCATAAACAAGCACAGTAGCATAGGTTCAGCCAGAGTTTGGCTCTTTTTATTTCGTTCTTGGTCTGAACTCAACTCTTGAAACAGTGTAAATGTTCTGCACCTGGGTCTAATTATTTCTACATCATTACCTTTCTGCCTTATAGCTTCGACAGGCAAAGTCTCCCTCATCACGTAAATGTGCATAAATGTGATATAAATATATTGTATGCTTTATTTGTATATCTACATTCCAAACAACTAATTGAGAACAGTAGTGACCTTGGCTTTAGAACAATGTACAAACAAATGCAATGAAAAATGTTGTTTGCTCTTCATATCACGACTTGTTTTATGGATTATTTCGATCATGACACATGACACGTCTCTTGGCTCAATCCCCAATGATTATACTAAGCTCAAAATGAACATTTTTTATCATATATAGTACTATATCATACTACTGAATAAGCTGAATAATTGAACTTTTGAATTCCTAACACAATGAAGTTGTAAATATTCAAGTTTACGCCTCATATTAGACATTTATTTCTCACAGGAACTATACATTCCACAATACTAATTAATGGCTGTATGATGCATTTACTACAAAAATTATGTATATAATATGTTAAAAAGTTGCAAGCTGCCTTGTTTTTTTATCAAAAAAAAAAAAAATTGTTGAATGTTAGAGTATTAATATTTAGGCTAATACCAGTCTGGATCAGGGTCTTGGACTAGACTAGACCTCTGGTTTGAGAGGGGAACTCTAAACTTATTAAATTAAATTAAATTAAAAATAAATTTCCTACCGTGCAAGAAGGATGTAGAAAACACGAGCAGACTAACGAAAAACATCTTTGTCCTCGTGGTTCCTCTCAAATGTGCACCAGCTCTTTTGTATGAACAGCACAGCATATCTTGACTACAGCTGCAGTGTTGTTATACAGTGAGTTATAATCGTCAGAGACCACAAGAAGCCTTTGAGAAACCAAAACGGAGATTTGAAAGAAGACTGATGAAGAGCGCTGGCAGCTGCAGTGAAAGGACTAAAATAATCACACTGTTAGTGTTTGGGAAAATTCACACACAGTTTACACACAAAGAAAGATTAATCAATGATTACATATCTAATATTTTAGAGAACAAACATCAGGTTTGTTTACACCAATGAGTCGTCCTTCATCTTATTCTGCCGGTAACTGTTTCTCGTGGGGGAAAGCTATTATCAACATTTGCATCTGTTAGTATCTGATTTTATTGCCGCTTGAATCCAGAATGTTGGTGTTTTTCACCCACTGCATTAAAAATCCCCAGCTGAATTACCTACTGTTTATTCATTTTTATTTTTGGCAAAACACCAAGGTTTTGTGGTAATTTCCCAGATAGCACATGTATGTCCCCTTACAAAAATGAGCCATGGTGTTACTGTAGTATAACTATACTAACCATGTTTTTTGGGCATATTGATTACCATTTGATTGTTAAATTATGGCTAGTGTAGCAAAACCATGGTTGAATTGTAGTTATAGTATAACTATAGTAACTGTGAATTACAGTATTATTAATTTAATTTAATTTATGCATTTAGCAGACCCTTTTATCAAAAGCGACTTACAGTGCATTCAGTCTATCAATTTTTACCTATCGTGTTTTAGTAAAACCATGGTTCGTTTTCATTAGGATCTGTTAAAGATTGATTCACCTGGAAAGCATCTGCTGTGTACAAACATCTGATAGACGTCTTTAAGATGTCAGATTAACTTACATTATAAATCATAAACATCTTAAAACATCTAAATGTCTATTTGACATCTGATAGGAAATATAATCGTATTGCAGATGAGCAAACACTAATAAATACATCTAGTAGATGTAAATGCAGACGTCAAATAGACGTCTCAATGATGTATGTGTCCTATCAGGGTTAGTTACCGTCTAAATCCACATCTTTGAGTTTACAAGAAGAGATCCATTCAAAAATCATGTTTGACTACTGCCATATACTTGCTGCTATTTGCATTCATTTTAAAGATAAATATTTGTATTACCAAAAGGCTGGTAAAAAATTACTTCCAAGAACAATATTTTGTTGATCTACCACAGCGAGAGGGAGCTGTTAAAAAAAAAAAAGAAAGAAAAAGAAACATACACAAGTTTGCACATTAAAAATATAAGCCAGACAGGTAGAGACTGCTGGAGCGCCACCTAGAGGATGAGCATGGGAACAGCTATTTCCTTGAAAACTGATGCCTTAAATGTTGTTTATAGTTCACTTTCACACATTATTCACAAACATAAATCAACAGAGTATAGTATCGATCAACAAGTGGTCTTCTTGCATCTTATAAATCTTATCACATATAATCAGTCCTCTAGGCCCAGTTGTTCAAAACGTTTCATCTGGATCCATCATCATCCATCTCACTTCTGTGCCAGTTTTTAAAGCAGCATTGGACTGGACCTGATCCAGATACAAACATTGAAAAAATACTGAATTCTCTAAGTCCATTAACAAATGCACAACAGAATTAACCACACACCAAATTTTATTTTCATAATACAGAAAATCTGAACTGAAAATACTGTGATGTTTCCTGTTATTGACAGTAGTTTATAAGCAAACCGAAGCTTATTTAAAAGGAATGAAATGTTTGGAAAGTAAGATCATCTGTTAGTCCTGTATGAACATGTTTCATAGCCCTGCAGTCTTCAGAAAAACAATAATACAATCATGTATCCATAGCTCTGTCATGAAACTCTAGATGGCGCAGTCTGATAGGACTAACTCAATCTGATAATGACATCATTATCACATGGCCAGCTGATTGGTTCTTTTCTGTATCAGCAGCCAATGAGCTCGCTGCTCAACATTCAAATACATGGCTAGTGCTTGCCATAGCTCATGCAGCACTCTTCAGAAACCCTCCTCCTTCCCCAGCTCCACCTGTATAGATCTGTTAATGAGTGTTTCCTGTAAGCTATGGGGGTCATTCATATATGTCACACGTGCACCTGCATCAGCATTTCTGACATCCACAGTTTCTGTGGATGTATTGACAGTTGCAAGTCTTGGTACCTGCTCTGCCGCAGCAGCAGATCTATTCCACCAAAGACCAAACACATGAACATTGCCATGTACATTACCATGTCAAATAGTGAACTAATCGTTCAATTTAACCGGTTTTTCTTAGTGAACCGGATGAACCGGATGAATCGTTTGAAACGGTTCACGTCTCCAATAAACATTAATCCACAAATGACTTAATCTGTTAACTTTATTAACGTGACTGACACTCCCTCTGAGTCGGAATAAACCAATATCCCGGAGTAATTCATTGACTCAAACAGTACACTGACTGAACTGCTGTGAAGAGAGAACTGAAGATGAACACCGAGCCGAGCCAGATGACGAACGAACACGCCCACTGCTGGAGCAGTTCTCGTTCTCGAGTCAAGAGCCGGGTGCATTGGATTTCGGATCATCAGTACACTGAACTGAAAACCATTTCTTTCGGACACGTCCGATTCGAAAACCGAGGAGCTGATGATAACTGCACATGTGTGATTCAGCGTGAAGCCAAATGAATCACAGAGCGTCTGAACCAAACTGATTCTTTTGGTGATTGATTCTGAACTGATTCTGTGCTTATGTAATGAGCCCAGGTAAACCCAGGGCTTGGATGAAGGGCAATCTGGCGAAATGTAAATGCATTTAATAACAAATACATCGTAATGGATTATGTGTAGTAAGTGGATCATGGTTACTGCGCTGATGACACCTAGTTTATTTACTTAATATCTTCAAGACTTAAATCGTCGTATGCACATTATTGCTGTTACTGTATTTGGGTGTTTTGTTGCAAAACTCATATGTAAACGTTTCATGATTATGAGGTTTTTAACTGACTAAAGTTATGATTACTGACTTTATATATTTGAATGTTTGATAGACGTGACACCATTACGTCATCGCTAATGACATCATTACGTCAAGCGTAAAAGAACCCCTGAACCAATCTCTTTAAGTTGTAGTCAGAAAAACCAGAAAGTCAGTCGAAAATCGAAAAAGACAAGGAGAATATATCAGCTCTTCCTTTATAATTTTATTAATGATGTTAATGTTATGATGTCTGAATGAATCCATATCTCACACATCTTACAATCTTACTTTATCTTGGTAAGCGGGGCTGATGAAGCTCTGAAATAAAACAGATATACATTTGTTATAAATCTTTCATTGTCACAGGCATGTAAAAACCCACTTAAGACACAAAGAGCCATTTTACTGACATGTAAAGCAATTTCATTTCATTTTTGTGTCCCAGAAATGTGTCTAGACTCTACAAATAATGTGGGGCCCATGCTGGCATTTTGCGGGCACAGTGAGCAGGCACAGAGAGCAGGGGCCAGCCCACACCAACCTAAACAGGCCTGGTGTAGATTTGCGTAAGGCAGGCCCAAAGCATTGGGCACACCGCAATGTCTGTCTGAGCTGGGCCAGACTTGATCCTGTTAATAGGAATTTTGTGGTCAGTTTTCTTTTCCTAAAGCCAAGTGGAAGAGAGTTCATTGTGATGTGTCCTGGTTGGGAAATGTGTCATTTCAAACCCAGTCTAAAGGATTTTATTTTTTATTTTTGAGTGAACATTGCTGATGTTTTTTGCAGAGATGGTACATGTTTGTATGACCTATGTTTGGATTGATGCTAACAGTTTAAGACAGTGTATTTGTATGGATTTTAGAAGGACTCATTATTGGTGAGGACACAACACCATGGTGAGGTTGGGAGGGAGTTCAGCTTCCTAAAAGCCTGATAAATTTAGCTGTCCGTCAGTCTGCTGAATGGCAGCAGACTGAAGAAGCTGTGTGACGGGTGTGTGGGATCACCTGTGATGCAGAGGGCTTTGCGAGTGAGAGGGGTTCCATAAATGTCCTGGAGGTAAGGGAGGGAGACCCCAACAATCTTCTCAGCTGCTCTCACTATGCATTGAAGGGTCTTTCGGCAGGACGCGTTGCAGGCGGTAGGGCTGCACGATGTAGAGAAAAAAATGACATTGTGATATTTTATTTTTCTGCGATATATATTGCGATATTTTTCCTTACAAACAAAAATCAGGTGAGCACACTTACATTCTCATTTTAAATGATTTAAACATCGACACCATTGTGTCAATTGATTAATATGCGCGAGGGAGAGAGAGCAAGACGGCGCTAGTGTTGTTTGAAGACGGCTCGCTCTCTCTCTGTCTCTCTCTCGCGCGCATGCTCTCTCTCTCTCTCTCTCTCTCTGTCTCTCTCGCACTCTCTCTCTCTCTGCCCTGTTAAACTTACATGTGGTTTTCAGTCCTGTCAATGATAAAATTTCACTCTCTGATGGTTAAGCTGTGCAATTAATCCGCGAATCACATTTGTCAAGGGCCGGGAGCAGCTGGCCCGTACAGTTAATGAATAACAGATAAACTACAAGAGCCTACATCGCACATCCTGCGATGTGACTATCGTGGATTTGTACATTGCGATATCGATGCTTAAACGACACATTGTGCAGCCCTAGCAGGCGGCATACCACACAGTGATGCAGCTCGACAGGATGCTCTTGATGGTGCCTCTGTAGAAGGTGTACATGATGGGGGCCGGGGCTCTGGCTCTCCTCAGTTTGCGGAGGAAGTAGAGATGCTGCTGTGATTTCTTGGCCAGTGCTGTGGTGTGGTCAGTCCAGGAGAGATCCTCTGTGATGTGCACACACAGGAACTTGGTCCTGCTCACTCTCTCCACAGTCACACTGTTGATGGTCAGTGGAGCAGAAGTATCTGCTGCACTCTCCTGAAGTCAACAACAATCTCCTTCATCTTCTCCACGTTCAGAGAGAGATAGTTTTCACTGCACCACCTGGCCAGGTGGCTCACCTCGCTCCTGTAGTTTGTCTCATCTCTGTAGCTAATGAGACCCACTACAGTTGTGTCATCTGCAAACTTAATGAAGAGGTTGGAGTTGTTTGGACAACAGCCTGACTTAGTGAGATGTTGAAAATGTCTGTGATGCACAGTCTCTCAGTACACACCCAGAGCTTTGCGTGCGTTGATCCTGCTGAGGGATCTCCTCATGCTGTCTGGGGTCAGCGTCATCACCTGGTCATTGGGACGTCTAAGTTTTTTTTAGGTTAGCTTCGGGTAATACATGACTTCTCCATTTCAAAGTATGTTCAGAATGACACGGTTCGCTCTTTGATTTTAAAAAACACAAGGTCAGTGCTGTCTTTAATACTCACGGTTTTCTTATTTTGTAATGGTGTTTAGAGATGAAAAATGTTTACTGATTTGTAAAGCTGTTTAATATTGACTATCTTCAATAACACCATTATGAAGCAGGTACATCATACTCCTACAAACACAGACATATTAAAGAGATCAAACTCTATCATCTGCAGAAACTGTGTTAAATTTGCATTTTCTACAGAGACACAGCTCTCAGTACTTCTGTTTCTCCCCTTCTTCTGTTATTGTCTTAATGTTAACCAAGCTTTTAGTTTTTCCCATATTACATGAACTGTACAGGTGATACTTACCTGAACGTCTTTCTAGTTCAAAGACCTTGCGGCGATAGTGAATCACAAGAGCAACTAAAACTGCAGCTGCAGCCACCAGCAGAAGATCAACACCAGCAATCCCTGCTACAGCAGCCGCAGACAGACCTGAACCTGAAACAGATAAAGAGAGACAGTCAATCGAGTGTGTCTGATCTCTAACAAACACTGGGGGAATCCCAGCATACCCTTTGGCCAACCAATGCAGTTTGGATGTTTTCATTCTGAAAAGACTGGCTTGATTAATGAGAGATATGATAAACATCTTATATTATCAATAGTGTACTAGTGTACAATAGTTGAAGAAATAACTGTTGTGAAACTGGACTACACTTCAACACATTACACACATGCTCACTCAGACGAGACAGAAAGGCAGAAGTAGATCTGTTTTTTCTTCTTCTTGATGTTACGTCTAAGACACTCTCAGATCATCTTTCTGCGCACCCTGAGTGATACTGTTCCAGACTTAGAGATGCTAGAAGATGTTTAAAGCAAAAACATTTGTTTCTTCCTGGCTGTGCGTTTGCTGTCTAGCTGGTAAGTTAGTATATTTTTGGGGTTATTGCTGATGTTTGTACAGAGCAACTGTGCACTATTTACAGCAGTCAGAAATGTATTCTTGCTAGTAATCCAACATACAATGTAGTCTGGATTCAGATTTAGTGCATTTTAATCACCAGTGTCTTCCATTTATCCAAATGTCCCGTTAAATCATGAATTTGCTTTAATACCAAACATAAACGCTATCTCAGTCAGATATTCTCATTTGAAGGTACAAGCTGTTTATATTTTCCATTAAGATAGAGCTCTAATGAACTTCAGTTCTACCATCAGTACATAAGAAAATTGGAAACTTAAAGCTTCATTAAATCAACTTCAGTTTCGTCTTCATGGTGTGTCACTACGAAGGTGTTTGTGTGTGTTCTGCAGGTGTGTTTGGTGATACAGATACAGATTCAGTGAAGCCTGTGTCAGTGACTGAAGGAGGTTCTGTCACTCTAAACCCTAGTCTCTCTGAAATACAGAAAGATGATGATATACTGTGGAAGTTTGGACATAACCGGTCTCTCATAGCTAAAATCAATCGACACACTGGAGTCTCTTTCACACATGATGGTCCTGACGGGAGATTCAGAGACAGACTAAAGCTGGACAATCAGACTGGATCTCTGACCATCACAAACATCACAAACACAGACTCTGGACTTTATGAAGTGTCCATCAGTAACAGCAGCTCACAGACTAAATACAGATTCAATGTTACTGTCTATGGTGAGAATGGTGAGAGTTACATCTCTATTATATTCTACCAAAAGCTCTTTACTATGGGAATTATTCTTAATTCTGCAAAGTAAAACAGCATTTGAATGTTTTCAACATCTTCTGCATTTCTCTATGACGCTGTAATTCCATTTTAAATATGAGTCCATTTCACTAAAGCCTACAGACAAGTAAAAATGTTTGTAAGAAGTGTCAAACAATGTGACCCTGTCATGCTGTTATGCTTTAAAATACTCCAAATGAATATATCATGCAAACACAGATACATGATGAACTGTATCCAATCTCAAGTTTATTATTTTTGCATACTGATGCATCTCCTCTATTCAATCAGAACAGCTTCTTGTTCTATGTAAACGTTGAATACACAGACATATTTGAGCTGTGTGCTTGCTTCTCATGTCTTCATAATAGGACTCCTTTAAGGCTGCTCTGATGCTGCATTTCAGTTTTATGTGTAGAACAGGTTTTATTGCTATTGCATGTTCACAAAGAATTAGGAGCAAGTAGAGAACGGCCATTAGCTGCGCTGTCCAGTCTCATTCACTCACATTGAAGTCTCTCTTTTGTTCATCCTCTCCTTCTTATCCTCCAGACTCTGTCTCTCTGAAAGTGTTGATCTCTGCAGCGGCTGCTGGATCTCTGTTGATCGTATCTGCAGTCGGGATCTTCTGCATCTACAAGAAATGTAGAGAAACTGATCCAGAAGGCAAGTGTTACCGATGCTACATCTGTGAAATTAGGGATATACCTAAATAACAAACCTGAAATAATAAAATAATTAAATTATGAATAAATAAAGAGGTTCTGTTGTTTTAATGCCTCTATTATTATTGTTCAAACTCATACAGAAGAGATCACTTACGCTGAACCAAAGTTCTACAAGAGAAACACGCAGAAAGCGGTAAGATCATTTATAACTCTTTTATATTTATTAGCAAATTACATGTTTTTGGCCCATGCATAAGTGCCCACACTTTCTTTTTCACTCTATAATATTCAGATTTGTACAAGAAACCCTGTGTGATTCTGGAGAACTTTAGGAAAACAAACGTCATGCATGCAGCAAAAATCAATGCAAAAAGCAAATGAGCAAAACGAAAAAGAAAGGAAGCTATAGTTTTGTGAAAAGATCATGCAGCATAAGTTGGTTAGCCAACTGCTTGCTCTCTCCACATAAAACAACATAAATGGACATAAATGCAGTGAAAATCGATTTATATGCACAAATGGGACAGTAGAAAACTTCTAACGGTTGAATGTTACAGTTCAGTGTGTTTTGGCGAAACCTGCATTATTTAACAGTCAAAACCAGTGTGAGAAAAAAATGGCTGTCTGCTCAAGATGATTTTAGCAAGTAAGAGTTGAGTTAAAAAAGAAAATGTGTAAAACAACGACAACAACAACAAAACCAGGGCAGTCCATTAAAGAAGTAGCTTGTTAAATACTGAGTCAAATGAACTTTATACCTCATGATGCAAACCATTAAAAAACAGAAGTGAAATTAAACACACGCTTCTGTCTAACGGAGCTGTCGCTGCTGTCTGGTATAAGGAAAACTTACTAACTACTGAGACAAACTAAAAAAATTATCTAAATGGGTAGCACTGATGTGAAGGACCCCTGGTATGTCCATACCATATGAAAAGTTATGTGACATCAGACATCTCAAACTGAATCTGTATAGTCAAGCAGGGCATTAACCGTGATCAACTCTTTCAGTTTCTCCTGGGCATTTGTTTCTGTCTTTGTGTTCTCTTTCAGGAAGTCAAACCGGAGGATAAGACGGTGTACGCACATATCAAACGAAACACTGCTCAAACTGCTCTCTGATGATGTTGTGATTGCAGACAGTTGACATGCATGCTAGAAAGACGGCTATAATGACAAAGCTGTTAAACGTGTGTTTACATGATGTTTCAGAGCACTGCTTTCTGCAAAAAGCCAGTAAGCCTTTTTTTATGTAAACAGAGTCATCTGTTAATCTATTTTACTTTTCTTTTTTTGTGTTTGTGTGGTGCAATTCAAGTTTATGTTCCAAGTGATTTTTGATTGATTTGATTGTGTTCCTTAACATGTGTTTCAGTTATAATAGAGATCAAACATAAGCAAACATAAGGCATATACCTCGAAAGAAATGTGCTTTTCTTTGTTTTGGCAGACATGTGCATGAAGATGTGTCTGTACTGGACGTCTGTGGTTAGTGTATGTTAGTGTTTGCATGTCTTGAGGTGTGAACAGCGTGTGTTTCAGTGAATAGCATGTAAAGGATCTCCACAATTTGCATTACTCTTTATGAAAAACTGTTTTACTGCAAAATAAAATACATAATTTATGAATGCTAATATCTGACAAAATGTACAAATAGCAAAATATAGGCTGTGAAATATAAGATTAGCATCATATGCATCTGTCTATCGCTGATTTCTATCGATGGTTGACTTGCATACTAATGCAGTGTTAGTTTCAGCAGAAGTTACTTCCAGCTCCAGCAACACTTAGAAGACATTTCTGAGAAGTTTCCACTATTCTTGATGTCACACATAGATATCAAGAACGTGTCATGTTTGTCAGTTCACGTCGAGGACAAACGAGGTGAATCATTTTAATGCACTTGCAATGCACGATTTACTACAATTTGAAATCGATCGAATTGATTGCTATAAGCAATAAAAAAATAAATAATAATAATTAGTATTGTAGAAACATATTCAACAGTTGCACTTTTCATGGATTGGCTTTCCTTCAGAGATAAACAATAAAACTTTTTTTCATTATTAGAAAGATCCACAGAAGAAGAAAAAAGTTTTTTCTTTCTTTCTAATGCTATCATGAAGTGGAAACATAAGTATCCCTTTATTTAATAAACTGTGGCCAGATATACTTCTTAATAAAGTCAAAGACATTCATTTTAAAATAATTCAGCCAAATTAACAATGTTTTAATTTTTATTAGTAAGTTTAAAGAAGAGTATTAAACAATTTTTGTTTGTTTGCTTGTTTTGTTTTTTATTGTAAAGAGGAGTGACAGGCTATTTTGCACTTATATTTCAGTTTTACAAAATTACTTTAGACCGAAACTTTACTGTTTATTTATAGTTTGTTACGATTACTGATGCAATGGTCTTGTTTATAAACTGATACTGGTTTACTGGAGATGGATATTGTAATCAAAATTATTAACTAATTTGCTAAATACTAAATACTAATACTGCACAAAGCAAAAAACATGTCAGTTGTACTAAGCTGTTTTCCTCTGATTTAAAGCTCTTATATGATATTTTAATCTCAATACAGAAGAGTCGTAAAGCTGTTAAGACATCTTTGCTGCTGAAAATGAATGTACTAGTTGTTTATAGGATATTCATTTTCTTTTTCTTATATAAGATGAAAAAGCTCGGCTTTCATTTTTTGATTGATTTCTGTTGGTTTATAACTTTATATTCCCCTGTTGTTATTGCAACAAAAAAAATGCTAGAAAATTGTAATAAAAAAAACACCATGTTCTTAAACTGTTAGACTGACGCTCTCTAGTGTTCACACAGTAGAGTTTCCTTTACAAGAATCGCTCTACTTTTAAACAATTGAGGAGCTATAATGGAGCTCACAGTAGAGCAGCAAATCAATGACATACCATGGATGTCCCACATTGGAAAAAATCTACAAAATGCTTATTGTTGACAGAAAGTTTAAATACTCTTTTGTACTGTTTGGTGTTTTTAAAGTATCCAGGTCTAAAAATGATTTTATTGACTAAAATCTGACTAAAATGCTCTGGTTAAAATGCTAAAATACATTTTGTTGACTTAACCTTGACTAAATAAAAACAGGACAAGGTTTGCTAAATATGATAACTAAAATGTATATTCGACTAAGACTCCATTACAAATGGTTGACAAAATTAATACTGCTACTAATTAATAGTAATCTTATTTCTAAAATGTCAATGTTTATCTTCATTGACTAAAATAAAACTAAAATGTTGAGACTTTTAGTCGATTAAAACTAAATAGGATAAGGTTGACTAAATATGATAAAAAACAAACATGGGATTAAGACTAATATTGAAAATATCTGACAAAATCAGCACTATTCAAAACATACCTTACCAGCATATGCTGGGTTTTTTTTCAACAGGGAGGAAGCTTTTAGACAACTGTCCAACGTTGTTTCCAATTTATGTTTCTGAAACTTAATTTTTTTTACTTATACTGTATGTTTGACCAAGAAAAGGCTGATAAATAACAGATAAACTACATTCTTAACGTCTTATATATTCTGCAATCAAATTTATGAATGAGCACAGTTTAAATACTGCAACCTGCAGGTGTTATTACATTTAATTATTATTATTTTTTATTTTTTTTGCAATCAGTTAATGCAGTACAGTATGCAAAAAGATTAGGACCAAGCAATAATAAAAAATAAATAAAATAAAAACATATCAAGATTAAAGTCATTATATTTCGAGATTAAACTCGTTAAATTTTAAGAATTTTTTTTTTTTTAAATAAAATGTTGAGAATAAACTCATTCAGTTATGAGAAAATAGTCATGTTTCAAAGAAAAAAAAAACTTGTTAAATGACAAAAAAAAAAAAAAAAAATCCAAATAAAATGGTGAGAATAAACCCAGTCGTGTCATGTTAATTTAATCTCAATGGACAGTGCAATTGAGAATAAAGTTGTTATATTTCGAGAACAAATTCATTAAATTATGAGAAAAATAGGTAGTTAAATTACAAGAATGTATTGTTAATTTTAACTAATTGTGATCTATTCTACAGAAGATCCAAAGTGCAAGGGAGTGTTGAACCCCCAATTGATTTAACTTGACAAAAAGTTTTACTGGAATGATTGTATTAAATATAAATTTTTAATCAAATCTAAAGGGCCTCGTACGGAGGCTTCAAAGTGTTGCAAAACTGAATGAAGACAAAGAGCCCCAGTATCATCAGCTGACCTGTTGATGATGCTGATGATGGCCGAATAAAAAGATTACTTAAAGATAAGTAATCACTTAAAGATTTTCATAACTGCTGAAGTTAAGGCCACTGGTCTGTAATCATCTAAACAGTTAATGTTTGGATTTTTTGGCACTGGAATTAAAACAGCTGCTTGAAAAACTTGCTGGGACTTAATTGTAAGCTATGTATATGGTTACCTCAGTATCTTTCCACTGATTCATGTGCTGAAAGCAGATGTACTGTAAACTCCCTCAGAAACTAAACTATAACATCATTTGACCACTAGACGGAAGAATCATGTTCTCACACACACAAAAAATAATAAACAAACAATGTTTCCCCCTACTTCAGTAGGTGGAGCTAATTACTCTTGCCAAAATTACTATTTCCACATATAGAGGATATATAGTACACCACTTCTTTAAAAAGTCAATTAGCATTCAAAAAACAAAAATCATTTCCCATGGTATCCATAGTTTTTAATTTGAAATCTTATATGCAAGACGTGTTTTTTTTTTTTTTTTTTTTTGGAAATAGCATTTTGCCATTGCAAAATTGCAAGGACAAAACAACCCTGATAGCACACCTTCATCATGGAGACGTCTACTTCTCGTCTGCAGATGTATGTTTTTAGAGTGTTTGCTTTAACAGACGTCTCTGAGAGCCTTGTTTGGAATCTTCAGACATTAATCTTATTTCGCGTCTGCTAAATGCATTTATTTAATTTAACTTGAAGAGCAGTCTCTAGATTAAGATGTTTTTTTTTTTTTTAGCCATGTCTGTAAATAAAATACACAAAGATTGAATGAAATTCTGCCTCCTTTATCTGATTTAAGGAAGAATTGTGCAAAATCAGTGTTCTTTGGTTGGAAACACAATTACATAAATTAAATAGTATTAACAACCAACTTAATTTCAGTTTCTTTACATATTTAACATTGTAAATACATTTAGATTAATTCATTAACATGTAAATACATTTATAAAAAGTCCATAGAAATGATGAGAAACTGAAAATGTATGAGGTAGGTTGTGGGTGATAAATCACAGGCACATGACTCTTCTCTGGCTGGAGCGCTGCTGAGTCTCACACAGTCTAAATGGAACCACTGTTTGGTTCTGATTATCGCAAGCAAACATGTCATCAAGCTCTTTAGGCTGTCTGCAAAAGCACCACAACACAGCCTTTTCACATGCCCTTCTTTTGGGCTGGAGGATGTTACCTTGACCAGTCGCTCTGCTCGTAAGGATCGAAGCCTTTGATTCTCTTTATTTTCTCGTCATATCTCCTCTTTGCATTAGAATTTAGTTGGTCCCACAATGTTTTCTTTATCCCGCTGCATTTTGTAGGATTATATTCTTTTTTTCACGCTAATTTTTCATTATTTTCATGCCAGAACACTAGCCTCCTATGCCAGAACATGTTAACTGGCCAAACATACCCATAATTCTTTGCCTTCTGCTGACGTTGCCGCCCAGTTGGTCACATGCGTTAGCGATCTGCTCTCGCGAGACAGCGCTGCGTGAATATGCTAGCGCAAATGCAAACAAATTGTTTACTTCGTAAAACTAATTAAAATCAATTTTATTACTTCTTTTTGTTTATGTTTGGTGTTCAACAGATAAAAAAGTTTAATCCAAAAAGCAAAACTGTTAAGTTGTGGTACATAATTTCACATAAATGACAAAGAATTTAATTATAGAGCAGCAAACAAGGCTATAAGTAAGGGGCCGTTCACATATCTTGTCTTTTGCGCTCTCAAGTTTGTTATTTCAAATGTAGGCACTCCGTATGCGCGCTAATAATGCAAGCGACGCGCGCTCATTTTTCCAGAATCATTTGAGTCAGTTTGGGGATCGCGAATCATTTGAGTCATTTCGGGAGTTCAAAGCGGGTTCGCGAATCATTTGAATCAGTTCGGGAGTTCGGAGCGGGATCGCGAATCATTTGAGTCAGTTCGGGAGTTCAAAGTGGTTTCGCGAATCATTTGAGTCATTTCGGGAGTTCAAAGCGGGTTCGCGAATCATTTGAATCAGTTCGGGAGTTAGGAGCGGGATCGCGAATCATTTGAGTCAGTTCGGGAGTTCAAAGTGGTTTCGCGAATCATTTGAGTCATTTCGTGAGTTCAAAGCGGGTTCGCGAATCATTTGAGTCATTTTGGGGATCGCGAATGAGTCATTCTACGAAACGGGTGCCATTTCCATGTTGCAGTTTTCCAAATTTTATACCAGAGATACCAGAGGAAGTCATCTCTTGGAGGCCAGAAGAACCTATTGGCACCAACACGGTGCATACACTTTACAAGGGCATGTGTTTCGTCTGTTTCCATGATGATCCCAGGATAAAGGTCATTATCATATTTAAGCATGCACCACTTCCCAATGAGAACTTCACTATCCCAAGCAATTGCTTCTGTTTGCACCTTTTGGACTGTTTTGTTAAAAGAGAAATGCTGTGTGGTGAAGCACTGACATCTTAGCTGGTTTTGTGTGGAGCACATGCAACTAACTTCCCGGTAAAGGATTTCTCCTGGAGTAAATGTGACCACTTGGTGGGATTTCATTGTGGATGGCACTGGTGGAATCTGGCCTGGCATCTTTTCCATTGCCTGCTCCACTGATTCAGATGCTACATAAAACAACTTAACAGTTGTAGAGGTTTCAGTGAGTGCCTTATATAGCTCATGGGCATCGGGTATGTCACGGCTGTTGGTCACAAGCTTGTCCGCTGTTCTTTTCAAGATTCCCCCAACACTGTCAGGATCCCCCTTGCCATGGCTTGCCTCAAAAAAGTTCCATGTTCCACCTTTCAGTCCTCGTCTTGCGAGCTCTGTGAAATTCCCTTTCTGTCTGTATTGGGTACAAGGTCCATCACTCAGAAAGTGTAGGACAGATACATCTGGGTATGTGGCTTGTAGATACTTCAGCACCGGATTCATGTGTTCCCATATAGCTGGGGGGCTTTTGTGTTTGGAGGGTGACGCAGAACCTGATTTTACCAAGTGAGACATGTTCCTGGGACAACATCGTTGTTGACCCTGGAACAACATTGTGATTAACCAATCAGATTTGAAGAACCAGTTTATAGATTTTGTGAAGTTTATGCTTAAAATCAGTGTTTGGTGCTTGTACATCAGTGTCATTCATCTATCATTTCCTCTGATTTTAGGGATTACTCATGGTTAAGGTTAGGTTTAGGTGTAGGGATATGGTTAAGAATATATTTTTGGAGTAAAATGTTGTTCCAGGGTCAACAAAATATGTTGACCTAGGAACACATCGAACTTGGCAAAATCAGGACGTGCGAGGGTGACACTGTGCTAAAACAGATGGGCTCTTTTTCACCACCTATGTAGAAAACACCAGTGTGCAGAGTAGCTTGTTGTTCTGAGCTGTGTTTGCATGTGTAGTTTTCAGAGAAGTCAATGTGGATCACTGCCTCTTCTTTTGAAAGGTTCTTCTTCAACTCTCTGCAGTAGGAGTACTGTTGATTTATGTTGAATGTGTGTCTTTTGAATTTATGGAGAAGAGTGTGAAATAACTCCACAAGATTGTCTTGTGTGTCCTCCATTGTTTTCTTCACTGTGATCTTTACAGTGCTTGGACCCTCCCTCGCATCTTCCCTTGCTTTCTCTGCTGTGGCCCATTGAGTGAATGCAACCTTTGCTGTGCCATCAAATCTGGAGAGCTGAACAGTCTTGTCTTTGCATTCCTCGCACTCATCATACATGCACATTTTCCTGGAGGTGTCACATGTTATCATTTTAGTCAAACTCTCGAGATCTGAAGTGTCTGTGAGCCTCAAATTATGCAACTTCTCAATGACAAATCTGAGATTTTCATGGATCTTGCACAGACACGTGTTCCTGTCAGAGAGAGTGGGATGTACAACCCAAAATGGGCGAAGCTGACAGAAAAGGGAGTATGATATGTTGTTTGTGTTTTCAGTAAGACATTTTTTGTGAAGATTTTTCATTGTGTCAGCCAGAAACCTTTTCTGCTTCTTCACCTTTTTCTTGGTAATTGTTTGTTTTCGTCCAGTCGTTATCCGACTGTTGTCATCTCGAGTGAAGAAGGTTTTGACTTTGGACTTGAAAAGCAGCAGTGAACCTGTTTGTGGGATTTCTGTTGGTGGAACAGAGGTCTTCAGTCTGAACACTGCAACACTTCTTTGATTTTCTGATTTTGGAGCTTACTCTGCCCGTCTTAGTTAATTCATCTATTTTTGAACGAGGGGAGTCATTCTTATTTAAGCGCTTATATCTTTTTCAGTATGTCATCACGTTTTCTTTCCTTTATAGCGATTTCTTTAGTTTTTCAATTTCTTTGCGTAGTGTATCCCTGTTCTTCCTGGAAAGTCACTTTCCTTCTTTATGTCGCCTGAAACAAAATAAAAATCTACTGGTAACTTAGGGGTTTAAGTCATGCACACCGTATTTAAAACAATTACTCAATGATAGGCCTGCTTCTTATTCTCTACATATAATCCTAACTGCACACAACCCTGACCTTGATGATCTTAACTGCTGCTTTGACTGTTGGGCAGGATCTGGATTTAAAGGAAAGGTGTCCAGACTGTGCTTCCTAGCCTCTAATTTATCTTTTCTCTTCTTGTTCTGCTTCCTCCACTTTTTACGCAGCTGATGCTTCCCTCCCTCACTTAGATCACTAATCTTCTTCTTTTTTCCTTGCTCTACATCCCGTCTCCATCTCTGACGCTCACTCTCTAGATATTTTTGCATTAATAATGTAAAATAAAAAATAAAAACCAGTTCTCCCTTTCTATTTTGCATGACGGGGTGGTTGGTTTAAGGAATGTCAGTACTTTCCTGCTTTTGTTCTTGGCGGCAAAGAAGGCTACAATGATGTCACTTCCACTCTCTGATGTCATTTAAAGCAACAGTACATTATTTATAGATAGAACAAGTTAGTGTGATGGGGTGGTAAGTGAAACTGAGGGACGCAAACAAATAACAAAATATTTACAAAAAATAAGCTTTATTTTGAATTAAATATATCTTATGTGAAAAGGGACACGCACAAAATCCTGAAAATAATAAAAGAAAAAAATAAAATAAATACATAGCTTATTTGGTGATATTTTAGATGAAAAATGTTGTTCAACACGGACATGTGAACTTGGCTATGAACTAAAACTAAATGATTAAAATAGTATGTTATTCTTTAAAAAAATATATATATATTTTTTAAATCATATATCATGTTAAGAAGAACACTTGAATGAATACATGTAAGCTTTGTAAACCCATTTTGGGACATGTTTGTGCCTTATGCATCTCATCAAATGTTGCGGACCCAAACAGCACCCGTTTTGTAGAATGACTCGAATCATTTGAATCAGTTCGGGAGTTCGAAGCGGGTTCTCGAATCATTTGAGTCAGTTCGGGAGTTCAAAGCAAATCATTTGAGTCAGTTTGGGGATCGCGAATCATTTGAATCAGTTTGGGAGTTCGGGGCGGGTAGGCGAATCATTTGAGTCAGTTTGGGGATCTCGATTCATTTGAATCAGTTCGGGAGCTCGGAGCGGGTTCTCGAATCATTTGAGTAAGTTCGGGAGCTCGTAGCGGGATCGCGAATCATTTGAGTCATTTCGGGAGTTCAAAGCGGGTTCGCGAATCATTTGTATCAGTTCGGGAGTTCGGAGCGGGATCGCGAATCATTTGAGTCAGTTTGGGAGTTCAAAGCGGGTTCGCGAATCATATGAGTCCGTTTGAAGTTCAAAGCGGGTTAGCGATTCATTTGAGTCAGTTCGGGAGTTCAAAGCGGGTTCGCGAATCATTTGAGTCAGTTCACTAACACTAAGACATGACATATCAAAACCTACATTGTCCAGACAGAAGAGAAACTTAATGTTTTCTCTGAATAAAGATGGTAAGATTAGCAGTGCTGCATTTTTCTCCAGATCTGCAATATCTGTTTACACAAAAACAACAAAACAAAACAGGTTATTCGTACACATTATATTTTAGCTGTGATGGTGTTTTTGGAAACCCTGTAAATTTGAACAAATAACAACATCTAAATAATAACATTATTATTTTGCTTATTTTTTAAAATTCAATTATTACTATATAAAGACTGAAATTACTGTAATTACTTAGTCAAATAAAATATTTTTATAATTTATTTTACACTTCATGATTTCAAACATTAATCATTAATTCGTATGTGAGCAGAGTAGCATCCAAAATCAAAGTACTTCTGCTGAGATTCTGAAGTATGCTCACAATGGACACTTTACTACTCCATGAGAACACAGGAGAGGATTTATGAGTGGCAGTGAAGCAATGCGACTGAGGTTGTAAAAAATGTAAAAAAAAAAATTCAGTTCAAAATGTCTCAGTTCACATTACTTTAAACTCCGATCTCCGTGTGCAAGTGTTTTGTTTGCATGTATGTCATTGCAGCAGTATATTAAACTTTAATTGTAATTAAACTGACTGGAACTACCTGTGAATCAAATTATTTTAATGCACACCTTTTAGCCAATCAGAATCAAATATTCAGACAAACCATGATATAAATAGATTTATTAGAGAAACCATTCAACAAACCAAGCAACTAATGGTTGAGTTAAGGAAAAAAAGAACACTTTTTGTGTGGTTGTGTCAATTTGCTAAAGTAAACAGTAGTGTTCCTGTAGCTCAATTGGTAGAGCTTTGTGCTATCAAGGTAGGGGGTTCGATTCCCCAGGAACATATGATTGGTAAAAAATTGATAGCCTGAATGCACTGTAATGCTGTGTTCACACAAAACACGAATAGAGCATCTGGCGCAAATGATTTCACTGTTATGCTGTGTTCACACCAAACACGAATAGAGCATCTGGCGTGAATGATTTCAATGTTAAGTCAATGCAAAGGCGCGTTTACACGTGTCTGGAGGTCTCGCGGCGTGAATGAGGTGTTTAGCGCGGTGCGGAAGACACAAATTTGCCTCGTTTGCGCGAATGGCACGAATTGAGCGTCTGGCAGCGATAGGCGCGTTACGCGCGAATGGTGCTTTTTGCGCATTTTGCGTTTGTGGCTAATTCATGTCTGTTGCCCGAGTTGAAAAATTTTAACATTGAAATTTGAAATTTGCGTTGATTCGCGCCGTGTTAACCAATCAGGATCCTGCTAGTAGTCACTCATTCAACATGCAGGAACGACTAATGTTGTCAGTGAGCAGTCAACCGGAGCTATATGACAAAAGTTCATATTTCTATAGAGACAGGAATAAAAAGGACCTATATATATAAAACATATTAATAGATTAACTGAATAAAGGCCAAAGAAACGTTTCTTCTTATCCCAAACTAATTATATTTTATCTTGAACCACTAACATCAGAGCCAGTGCAAAAATCAGAGCCAGTGGCAAAAATCAGAAGGTCTAGCCGAGGTGAGGCTGCTCTCGGCGGATACATGATGACGAAGCTCCCGCTGATCGTGTGGTGCTCACGTCTCCGAGATCGGCGAAACACATTTTTTAAATAGTCTTTATAAATAAACCGCATATTTGAGTTTAAAACAACTACATTCTCACCTGAAATACTTTTAAAAGTACATTTCATGACACGATAACAGTAATTTTTAGAAAATTAACCGGATAAAAATGGCGGTTGAAAATGCTGCGTGAACTCAGCTGGCAGAAGCCCCGCCATGACGTGAATTCACGTCTGTTGTGAAGTTAATTTCACGTGCAAATGCAGCAAATTTCACGCGCGAATGATCTCAAAATCTTCAAGCGGCAAAATAGACGCGGTAGAGACAAATTTGACGCTCTATTCGCTTTATTTGGTGTGAACAGCGAATGAAAGCAGCACACATACAGCACTCGAGCGCCATCTAGTGTTCTTGATCAGGATCGTGGCAGCTCCCACGATAAGCTCCTCTATCCAATTTAAATATAAGGAAGTTTGATAGCATTTATTATACGTTAAACGGACAATTGTTTTTCATTTAAATAATAGATGGTGCCATCTGGCAGATTTTTAAAGAACAATCGTTTAAACAGGATCGGCACTGTGATCTCAAAATCTACTGTCTCTCACTGGACCTCAACAATCACTGTTGGAAAGGGTAAGTGAAGGATTTTTTTTTCTTTCCTGATGAACAGTGGACAGTTTTAACTGCTTAGGACAAACAAGGGCCTCATGAACAACCATCACAAAACAAACAAACAGTCATTAATCTTTCAGGTTACAACACAGTGTCGAGTACGTCAAATTTTGAACTGGTTCATTTGTGAAAAAAAGTAGCTTATCCTAGTGAGTGCTATAAAAAAAAAAACATGCAATATGCCTCAAGTTGAATGCAAACTTTAAAATGTTATACATAATACTCATGTATTGGCTATTTGGAAAACAACATAGTGTGCACGATGCTGATAAAATATTTTTGAGATAAGCTTAACTGAGCAGCAAAGCTGAGCAAAACTATTAGATAATAACAGCATAGTATAAAAGTAAACATTAAAAGTTAAGCACAATTGTGAGAGAGAAGAGAATGTGGACAGCCGCTGGACATTCATTTGTTTTATTAGCGTTTCATCAGGCTCAATGTTAAACACAAATAATTCACTCTGAAGCGTGAAATAAAATAACCCTGACAAAATCAGAAATACAAAACAAACGAAAACAATTAAATACAAAAATAAATAAAATCACCAAATAAATTAACATTAACAATCAAGAGAAACCGATGAGCAGGATCCACTCAAAAAATACAAAAATATAGATACATTCAATGTCAATAGAATTAAGTGCAATCAATTTGTATAACATAAAAATAAGTCGCAGTTCCTAATAAAAACAAATAGAAACTAAAAATAATATAAAAGTTGGCAAACATGCCTTGCAGTAAAAAAGCATCACAACAAACTTTTCATAGATTTACATTCAACTGGACAATTTTGGAATTATACTAATGTTTCCAGACATTTTTAGTAGTGAAGAAAATGTCACATGCCACGTTATATGAAAAACACACATTGGAGAGAAACACTGGCTCTCATTCAACACATAACTAATAATGAACTAATGCAACAGCCAGCAGTTTATCCAGTAGACATTACATGCAATTCCTAATATTTATGAAAGGTGCAATATCAATTCAATTTACCTGGATGCAGATGATTTTAAATAGTTCACCAGAGGATAAATAAGACATTTATTTTGAAATGATATTGAAAATGATATATGACATTGAATAATGATAATGTTACATAAATGTTATGAATAATGGTTTGTAAGGAAGCTGCTGGAAGTGTCCAATCTGACCAGGAATCTGACCAAAAATAAAGAAAAAAAAATTACACAATGTAAATAAATAAATAAATAAATAAATATATACAGAGTGAAGAACTCAGGTGGGAAGTTCTTTTCTGTTATGTAGGTAACATTTTGGTCAAACATCAGGTCATTTCATTTAAAGATTATTAAAACAAATTAATTAGAAAGTGCTTTTCGGTCACACATTTTCAAGGAAAACTATTGACAATGACATTATTAATCCATCCAGAAATCCATATTATTGGACACTCTGCTAAAATAAGAATCATTGTTGATGATGAAAAATGAACTTCTGACTTGAGTATCTCGCCAGAGTCAGTCATCAGCTTTCACAGAAGCTCATTCTGTGGAATCTGAAATACAGAACAAAGATCATAAATGACTTTCACTTGCTCCACTTCTGTCTCCTGCTTTCCGGCATCTGTTACATCACTGGAGTTTGTGCATTAATGAAATTTCTTTTTTAATGCTTCTTTATAAAAAACAGCCTGAAGAAAACCACGTCACACACATACAATCACAAAAATGGTTTAAACCTGACTAAACATCACCTGCTACACCTTTGCAATCTCCAGCACAATGTTTTCTCACACTTTATCATCTGAAATACTTACAAACTTGACTTTTTTTCCTGAAGAAGAATACAACAACAGCAGCTGCAGCCAGCGACAGAAAAACCCCGACAGCAATCCCTGCTGTTTGACCTGGAGACAGAGCTTGAGTCCCACCTGAGGTAACTGGAGACAGAGAGGCATAAGAGTAAAACACAGTACACTGACAGGGATGGAGTTCACAGAGCGAAAGTGAAAAGTGAAAGTGACATGACATTCAGCCAAGTATGGTGACCCATACTCAGAATTTGTGCTCTGCATTTAACCCATCCGAAGTGCACACACACAGAGCAGTGAACACACACACACCCGGAGCAGTGGGCAGCCATCTATGCTGCGGCGCCCGGGGAGCAGTTGGGGGTTCGATGCCTTGCTCAAGGGCACCTAAGTCATGGTATTGAGGGTGGAGAGAGCACTGTACATGCACTACCCCCACCCACAATTCCTGCCAGCCCGAGACTCAAATTCACAACCTTTCGATTGCGAGTCCAACTCTCTAACCATTAGACCACGTCTTCCCCTGTTGCTAGGCTGGTAGCAATAGTCAATATATAGACTTATAGCGCAATATATGTACATGACCTCAATCATTTTTGGTGATCCAATACTTTAAAATGTAGGTCACCCTGTTTTGTATATTCCACCTTTGCAGCTTCTCCTACATAACCTGGTTTAGTCGTGAGGAGCTTGTTAAAATGTAAAACATGCTTCTACAAACAAAGTTTCATCTGCAGATTTGGTCTGGTTTAGGGATCTGTGCCTTTGTGCATTCAGACATCTGACTGCTGAGTAGTGATTGTGTTTTTCAGCAATAGTGTGCATCCTTCATTTACAGCGAAAAGAAGGTCCAGGAAAAAAAAAAAAAATCTGTGGATAGAAGAATCTCAATACAAGTCTGCTGTGCAATTTTCTTTCTTTCTACTTGTTACTTTGCACTTGCAAAAAAAATAAATAAATAAAAGAATTACTATTAAAAACCTTAAGGTACATAATGTTTGGATATTACCACGATCTAAATATTCTCAAAAATTAAAAGTTTGTTGTCTTTTGAATGTTCCGTGGGGGTCTGCCTCTGGGTCATGGAGCGGGTCTTTCAGGATGCTGGGTATGAAAGTCCTGTGAGCAGGTTGGGGTCGAGGATATCCTGACGAGGTACCCAACATCTTTCCTTTGGTCCATAGTCCTTCAAGTCTACCAGATACTCCAGTCACCCACCACGACGTCGGGAGTCTTGAATCTCTCGTACAGTGTAGATGGGTTCAGCGTCAATGGGTGGTAACGGGGGGTCTTCATCAGGGACCGGGTCTGTGGAAGGAACAGAAACAGGAGCGTGATGGGGCTTTAACAGGGAAGCGTGAAAGGTGGGGTGTATCCGATATTGAGCAGGTATGTGTAGACGATAGGTGACAGGGTTAATTTGTTGCTCTACTGGGAAAGGTCCTATATACTTAGGGCTGAGTTTTCTACAAGGTTGTCTTAATCGGATGTCTTGAGTTGCGAGCCACACCAGTTGGCCAGGTTGATATGTGGGGTTCGGCCTTCGGTAAGTATCGGCAAAATGCTGGTGACGATTCACGGCCTGTTGGAGATGATGGTGGGCCTGGTCCCATACCCTCTCACTGTTTTGAAACCAGGTATTAACAGCAAGGACTTCTGAAGGCTTACTGGACCGGGGAAACAACGATGTGTCCTGAGCCTAGGACACATTGAAACTGGGTTAGGTTAGTGGATGACTGACGAAGTGAGTTTTGTGCATATTCTGTCCAGATTAGGTAACGGTTCCAGAGGTTTTGGTTCTGATGGCAAAAGCGACTGATGTCCTGAATCTTGCGTTCAGTTTGTCCATTTGCCTGGGGATGATAGCCGAAAGTGAGAGATTGAGTAGAGAGAAGAATGCCCGCCATACCCATGAAAAGAATTGTGGTCCGCGATCAGTTCCAAAACACATGTTCGAAAAGGAGCTCAGCAGTCTCAAAGGCTGTGGGAAGAGCTCATAATGGTATTAGTTTGCAGGCCTTAGAAAATCTGTAAATGGTTACTAAGATACACGTTTTATCATCAGAAACAGGGATGTTGGTTACAAAGTCTACCCCGATGTGGGACCAAGGGCGATGTGGAATAGGTAAGGGGAACTAGCTTTCCTGTGGGTAGCCGACGTGGGACTTTGGTCATGGCGCAGAGGACGCATCCCCGGATGATCTCTTGGACGTCCTCGTGCATTCCTGGCCACCAGTACTTGCGCTGCAAAGAAGCAAGAGTTTTATTTACACCTGGATGACCGGTTCCCACTGAAGAGTGTACTTGGGGGATAAGAGCCCTGCGATGATCCTCGGATACGAATGTCTTTCCAGGTGGCACGCGGGTGGAATGGGTTGTTGTTGAGATTGTTCGCGGAGTATTTCATCTAAGTCACCTTGAATGGGAATAACAAATAACTTGGTGGGCAACATGGGCTCTGGCTCCTCAGGGGTTTCCTCAAGGGCGTGGAGACGTGACAGAGTATCAGCTCTGGTGTTCTTTGATCCGGGACGATAAGCTATCTGAAAATGGAATCTGGTGAAGAATAAAGCCCACCTGGCTTGACTAGGATTGAGTCTCTTGGCTTCCTTCAAATATTGGAGGTTCTTATGATCCGTCAGCACAAGAAACAGCTGTCTGGCCCCCTCCAGCCAGTGTCTCCACTCTTCCAACGCCAGTTTCCTTGCTAGGAGTTCTCGATTGCCTATATCGTTATTTGTCTCCGCAGCAGACAACTTCCTAGAGAAAAAGGCACAGGGCATAGGTTTAGTTGTGTTCTCTTAACATTGGGACAGGATGGCGTCGACGCCGACTATGAACTTCTTCTCTGGATCTGGATGTTGAAGCTGTGGTAAAAGCGTTTTTCAAAGCTTGGAATGCCTGTTCAGCTTCACGGTTCCATTGGAGAGTCTTGGGTTTTCCCTTTAAGAGAGAGGTAAGGGGGTGCGGGAAATCATACTGTATTGATTAATAAATCTGCTTGATGGTCTCGGGTGTTAGCCACGATGTAATGGCTTGAGTCTTTCAATCGTCCATCTTCACCCCTTCCTTGTTGATGGTGTACCCTAGGAACTCAATGGATTGCTGGTGAGAGACACACTTCTCAGCTTTGACAAAGAGGGAAAATTCTCTGAGACGTTGGAGTACTTTGGCATCATGATACTGGTGATCGTTTTCACTGGGTGAGTAAATGAGGATGTCATCTATATAGACGAGAGCAAAATGGTTCAGGTACTCACAGAGGACTTCATCCAAGAAGCTTTGGAAGACGGAGTGGGTGTTTACTAGACCGTACGGCATCACCAAGTATTCGTAGTGTCCAGCAGGGGTGATGAAAGCCGTTTTCCACTCATCTCCCTCTCTAATTCTGACCAGGTTGTATGTGCTCCGTAAGTCTAATTTGGTGAAGACACAGGCAACATGGCATCCCGGAGCTGCTATCCTGGAACCAGATTGATAGCACAATCCCAAGGGTTGTGTGGGGTAAGTTTGGAGGCTGCTAGGGGGTTGAAAACATCTGCAAAGGAGGCATAACAAGGTGGGACATTGACAGACTGGTTTTCCTTGGGACTCTCAATGGACGTGGAATTTAATGATATAGCAACAGGCTGGTTATCAATATGGGACATGGAATGATTTACTTTGGCATTTTGACCATTACAACCCCACTTAAGTATTTTCCCCGTGGTCCAATCTATAAAGGGCTGGTGTTGAATCAGCCAAGGGCGGCCTAGTATCAGTTCTGCATGGCTATTGGTAAGTATGAATGGAGTGAATAGTTATTGGTGTTCAGGTTCAACACAGAGAGTGCGATTTGAGAAGTCACGTACCCCTTATTTATAATTTCTCCTGTGATTGCGTAGATGAGGTAAGGCTTTGAAGTTCGAGTCCTTTGTAGACGAGGGGTCTTAACGAACTTTCTTGAAATGAAATTTCCAGCTGATCCGGAATCAACAATGGCGGTAGCCTTGACATCGAGACCTCTAAACTTCAACTTCACAGAGATGGTTAGTGTGTTTGAAAAAGAGGGTTGAGGAAGGACCGAACTTACCACTAACCGTGAAGGATGAGATGGACAGGTGCGTATGAAATGGTCCCCTCTCCCTCAGTACAGGCACAATTTTTGTTCTCTAAGACGATTTTGTTCCTCTGGAGATAATCATTGGGAATCTACTTGCCTCTTTTCTGGTGGTGGCTCAGGAGTTTTCTCAGGTACGCTTCAGCAAGGAACATTCTCCACTGGGTGTGCTCCTTGATAGCAGGACTGTAACCTCAGGTGAACACGGAGAGCTTGCTGCATGAATTTTTCCAATCCCAGATTATCATCGAGTCGAGTTGGAGTCGGAGTGCAGGATTTAGTCCTCGTCGATACACAGTTAGCAGGCCTACTCTGAGACGGTCTTTTTGCCCTGTCACAGGTTTAAGAGCTGATCGCTGACTGAAGAATCCCCCACCGGACGTCCAAACACTTCCTTGAAATGGCCGATAAAATTCTGTAAGGAGCAGGGGATTGTGGATTCCTGGAACTATAGCGCTTCGGCCCAACTCGGTGCTGGTCCAGACAATTGTTGTATGATAAACTATATTTTTTATCTCTCTGTAGGGTACTTGTGTGCGTTCTGCTCAAGTGCATGTGAACATTGTAGTAAAAACCCATTGCAATCTTCCTCTCTACCAGAGAAGGGCGCTGGTCGGGATATAGAGCTTGCCATATACACCGATGTGGGAGTGGGACTAGCAGAAGCGCTGTCCTCCGGCTGCGCTGAATTCATCCTTGTGTTTTAGATCAAGCCTTCTGTCAGGATAGACTCGGGACAAAGAGGTAGGTGAATTCAGAACAGTGTATTTATTTAAAAGGTAAAAGTGCTTGGTGAATCCTTAGTCCTCAGGTGCACGGTAAAAGCTACGTTATTCAAGTGCGGGCTGTATGGTAATCACATGGAACGGGATAGCAGACAGGTGAGTTCGCTTGGTACAGAGGTGTCAAAGCCACAGATCGCTCACTAATTTTCTCTTCCTTCTTAGATGCCGAAGACAACATCAACTCAGGACAATCACAGGAGACTACAGCGACCATCAAATCACTGGATGCTAAACGGTGATCCGCGGTCCTGAGGGCAGCAGAACAAGGACACAGGTTAGTGTAACACAAAGGTGAGTATACAATACGTCTGGCTTGCAGGAGCTCAGGAGACAAGTGCGATGAGACTGTTCTTGTTGGAGGCTTGACGGCGAACTGAGGTACGGGTGAGTGCTTTTTATAGTGTCAGTGATTGGCTCAGTGATGCGGGGCAGGTGTGGCGGTGGAGACCGGGCTTGCCAGATCCCTGACAATAACACTCAACAAAATGTTTTTATCGTAACACGCTATCTGTGTAATGTTTAAAATAAAAGTGTATTGGAGGTTGTTTTACAAGAGAAAATTTTTTTCTTTCTCAGATTTCTACTTCAAAATGTCATGTTGCTGTTTCTTTGTAACCATTTATAAAATCACTTACTAAGTGGAAATTGATTTTACACTATTTTTTAATACTGCAACAGTAAATTTGTTTAATATTCTAATTGTGCATTTTTAAAAGGCAATCAGTCTGTATCAGGTGACAGATCACTTTCTGCATTCGCATTGTCCGTCATCACATCACTACTCATTTGCATAAAGTTCAACTAGCAGTCGTCACTAGAAGTCACCAGCTTTCACTTGCTTTGTTCTATTTATTGTAACATCTCAAATTATAATGATTTCCGTATTCACTACTGATGCAGTTTTACTGAAATACAGGACTGAATCACAATATCGTGAGTAGTAAATAACAGAGATTTAACAGTTTAAAATACTCTGTAAACAGTTGTTACTATGCTTTTAGACAGACAGATGCCAGTCTTAGCTTGCATTATCAATGCATTAAAGGGATAGTTCACCCAGAAATGAAAATTACCCATAGAGTCTTTCCAAACCTGTAAAAAAAAATGATTGTGCTGAACACAAAGGAAGATATTTTGAAGAATGTGGGTAACTTAACAGATTCTGGTCCCCATTGACCCTTATATAATTGAAAAGAAATACAATGGGAGTCGATGGGGACCAGAAACTGTTTAGTTACCCACATTCTTCAAAATATCTTCCTTAATGTTAAAAAACATGAGCGGGATAGAAGGATGACTTTGAATAATTTTTGGCTGAACTATTTATTTTAATGCTGAAGAAATTGAAGGAGTTCAACTGAGAAAAATTATAGACACAAATATAAAAAGTACAAGTAGATTGGTTTGTCTTTCAGTTGACTACAGCTTGATTTTGACGTTGAATCCTCAACCCACTCACATCATATCTCTGTGAGCTCACATTATGACTTATAGTTGCACATTTCAAGTCTGGAGGAGACTTCCTGGATAAAGTGACAACAAACAGTACCAACAATTCAGTCACACAGTGGTTACTCTAGTAAAAGCCATTGGTTCCGAGTTTCTAAAATTGTGATTTCTTAAATATACTTTTGATCGCCAGTGATCACATGACTTGGGTTTTGTGAGGTCTTGCTTTTAGGGGGAAACGTCCAGCCACCTTTCTACATACAGTTAAATTAAAACAACATCTTGTTGATTTCCTATAATTGGAAATGAGATTCATCAAGACGCATGGACATGTTGTCCATCTTGCATGTTTAACAGTTCAATTTCAGAGAATTTAGGTTGAGGCATTGAAACTATGTAAATAATTTAATAATAAAGCGGGAATGCATTAGACTCACCGGTGACAGCGAATGTCTTCCTAATGGTGTTGATGCTGTTGGTTAGTTCATAAACACCACTGTCTGTATCTTTGATGTCTGTGATGGTGAGATCTCCAGTCTGACCGTTCAACACCAGTCTGCCTCTGAATTCCCCATCATGGGCATCATCATACGTTGTGGGGTTATTGTTATTTCTTACTCTAGCTATGAGAGTGCCTCCAAACCTCCAGTCTATCACATCATCTTTCTTTATTTCAGTAAGACTAGGGAACAGAGTGGGAGAGTCTCCCTCCTTCACTAACACAGTTTCACCAAACACACCTGGAAAACAAATAGGAAGAGTTATCTGAGAAATCTGTTTTTAAGGCACAAATGCACATCTGAATGCTATGATTATGTTACATTTTCCACCTGAATACATTTTGAGGGCAGCAGAGGTACATTTTTACTAACTCCTACCAATAAATCAGTACTTATGTGATTAAATATTTCCTTGGTTTTCACCAAATGTCTATGGTTTGTTGTAGATCATTGTTGTAGACCCTTTCGCTGCCTCAGAAGTATGTCTGAAAGACCTCTCTATGTAAAAGCTGCCTTAGATTTTGGAAATCATAATAGATTTCAGTATACACTAAATGTGACCCTGGAGCACAGCAGTCTTAAGCCTCTGGGGTCAAAATTATAGATTTAAATTTTATGTAAAATCATTAGGATATTAAGTAAAGATCATGTTCCATGAAGATATTTTGTAAATTTCCTACCTTGACTATAACAGAACTTACTTTTTAGTAATATGCATTGCTAAGAACTTCATTTGGACAGCTTTAAAGGTGATTTTCTCAATATTTTGATTTTTTTGCACTCTCAGATTCCAGATTTTCAAATAGTTATATCTCAGCCAAATATTGTCCGATCCTAATAAACCATACGTCAATGGTAAGATTACACTTAAGATTGGTTTTGTGGTCCAGTGTCACAAATACTTAAAGTAAATGAACAATAATCTAAACAATGTAAAATCTGGATATCCCATTCTGTGCTTTTTAACCGAAACTAACAGGGTTCAAAATGAAACGGATTTAAATATATTTCATATAGAAATGTAACAAATGATCAATATTGACTAACTATCAGCAATCTGCATATCCAAAACCAAAAGCAAACACTAGAATAAACACCTACGGAAATAGTACAGCCCTAAAAACAAACAAAAACACGTAATATAACAGATATCTTTTAAAATGCAGTACACTTTCACTATTACCCAAATACTGTAAAAAAAAAAAAAAAAAAAAAAAAAAGTACAAACATTTGTGTATTATTATTTTACAAAGAGAAACCGAAAGTGTTTAGAAAGAAACATATATATTACCTTCCATATTGAATAAGAACATAAAGAACAATGTGATGCTTTTCATACTGCTGTTGAAATCAACAACAATGGAGTTTCTGAAGACGGTCAGCTGATAGGTCGGAATCGTATTACGTCACGTCGCAATGCATTGTAGGAAACGCGTGCTCTGTCTGAAATCGCTCACTCGTTCACTCATTCACTAATCCCTATATAGTGTATGGCAGTTGAGTTCACTATAACAGGAAGGAGTGAACAAATAAATGAAATGAACGGATTCGGACGGTGACGTAGCCTATACACTGCGCGTGAGACTTGGAGCTGTTGCAAAACATTGCTACATGTGCTTTTATATTACATGTACCCTATTTATAAAATAATATTAATAGCAATAATACTCAAAACGACTTGATATTGCAATTATACACCTCCGCGTAAGCTTTGTGGTTTCATTGATCGTATATAATTAATTTCTTGTAATGCTTTTATGTTCATAAATACTGAGGACAAAAATAACCGCCCCGCTCCCACGGATTATCTATCTAGCTCATATTCTACTGTCAGGACATAATGACAGGTTTCACAAATAAATTTTTACAAAAGTTACCTACTTCAGCTTTAACTTTCATATTCATCCGTGCAAATTTACTAATCAGAAACCTTTTTTTTCTGTGGTACTGAAATAATTAGAAAATTATAAGGTTTCCATTAAAAACAGTACAACAAAAAGATGTTAAAACCATGTATTTGTTGAACACTTAAATATTAAAATATTGTGAAATGTCAAAGCCTTCTATTGTCTGTTTGGTATATTTAGTTTTATTTTTGCATTTGTTTATCTTTAACACTGGCATTTTTATTTTATTTTTTTGTGTTCATGTTCTGTAATTGTTATTCATGAAAAAAAGAAGAAAAAGCAAGTTAAGCGTCTTGTTTTGGTGAACGGTGGGTTGTGTCTAAGGTGAATTGTTCATCAATATTATACAAGAAAGTCTTCCAGCATACTGTATATAACAAAGGGAGAGAATAAAAAAAATATTGTTATTATCATATTACAGTTCCTAAATTTTTTAAATATTTTTCTTTACCACAGGAGCTCTGTCCCGAGACACTCTCGAGTTACATTGAGACTGATGATTCCCCAATCTTCTACAATGAACTTCACATAGGATGAACTGTTTCCAGTTTCAGCAAAACAGCAAGGATTCATTATGGATGACTGCACCTTACCACTCTTCACTAACACTGCCTGCATCACCTGGGCCACAGAGAAAACAATGCTACTTTTTTCTGGTCTTTCGATGGTTGCATTTTGTATAATTATTTTTTGTTAACATCAGTGTTATTGTTACCAGTATTTTACTTTATGCACCTGTGTGACTCAAAATTGTGCTTTGAGTACTTTAACTTTTATAGACTGAACATAAAAAAAGACAACAGATTAAGAATATTTTATTGTTTTATTCTGTGATAGCATGATGTCACACAACTATAAATAAAAAAAGAAATCATTTCAAATCTTTGGTAAATAAATGAAAAGAACAAAATCAACAAGTTCAAACTCTCACCAGAATTTACTATTTACATTCACATCTGATCAGAAACACAGATGGGCACATTCACTTTAGGTAATACAAACTATATATGGGTAATAAATGAATAAAAATATGTAGTATAGCAAAAAAAAACAAGGTAATTTTATACTAAGAAAAGAAGCAAAACAATTAAAATTGGATTTAAAAAATAAACTAAATCCCTGCAATAAAGCTGCCGGAGCTTTCACAAACAGTGTCAGTCACGATGCACAGTTCTTGAATTAAACACACGTGTTTCTCACCATCTTCTAGAAGAAGACAGTGTTAAAAGTGTTATAGAGAGATGACATTAAGATTGAACATGCACATGCTGTATGGAAAACACACGTTAATCAGAAAAGCACTGCTTTAGTACAACCACATTCTTATATGATCTATACACAGCCCTAAATCGACTTATAATCGAGAAACAAGTTATACATGTGAGATTTTCATTAGATTTACATTAGATCAACAGTGCACAATCACATCTAGAGCTCCTGATTTTGAGGTATTGCAGGTTCACATAAAAAGAAATATTATTTTGGTTCATCTTAAAAGATTATATATATATTTATATAGAGCATATTGAGGCTGCATCTCTTTACTCATCAAAGGAATGTCTCCCCTGGATCATAGCAACTGTTTTCAGTGCAATCTGAAAAAAAAAAAAAATGAAATTAAGATTCTTAACATAGACACACGTGCACAAGGTTTCCTATTGCTTATGTTTTCAGCTGAGTATAATATTTGATACATTATTGGCTCACACTATTTGATATAGTAAGAGGGAAAAAGGGGAAAATAAACACCAGTTTTATTCAGAGGCCTAAATTGATCAAAGATATGCAATCTGGTGCAGTTGCTGATATTTACATGGCCAAAGTAAGATGAAACTGGAACATTAAAAAAATTATGTTACAGGAAAAGTATAACAAACAGATTCAGATGATGTCTGTCATCTTTCTGTCACACAGGAAACATTCTTTAGTTCATTATCAGCTGCATGCAGTAAAACAGGTCTTGCATGTCAGTTCAACTTAAAAAAAACACCTCATCTTAAAAATGTATGATTGAATTCAAAGTGCTGCTCATGATGTAGAATGAACCATTAAAACAAATCTAATCAAATGTTTCCAAAGATAACGATTTACACTGACGCGATTAATCTGTCTTGTAACACAAATTAACAAACCTTAATCTAAACAGATTCATAAATCTTTCGACTAAAAAAAAAATGATAATCAATTAATTTATTACACTGAAAGAATGAGGTTACTCACCAGAGATGGTCTTGTTAAGCTTATACTGTAAAAACAGAGAATTATGGAACATGCATTTTAATAAAAACATTACAAACAAACAGAAATGAATGCAAAAAACACTGGTTATGCTCCATTTCTGCACCCTGCTTTCTGTTCATTAAATCATGATTCATATTCTGCCATTTCACTGCCATCTCTAATATTTGTGCATAATAAATCTACAGCACATGCTGTATCAGCTGTAATACTTACTCTCTTGTCTCTTTTTCCTTTGGCTATAGTAAAAACCACCAATTGCAGCTGAAATGACCCCCAGTACCGCGATAACTATTCCTGCTATACCACCTGCAGACAGACCTGAAACTGGAGCAGCTGAAACAGACAGTCATTAGTGTCAAGTCAAATCACCAACTTTCATATAACCATTAACCATCAGATATGATGAAAGCATAATAAATATGACTCTGATTCTGTTTAAAGTGAGAAGCTTTACTGATTGTAACTTCAGATAATGTGATTTTCTCATCCATTATTGATCTGGTTTGACTGCTTTGGCTGGTGTTTGATGTGGACACAGGACTGAATTCAATTAGAACATTATAAGGAGTAAATAATGCAGATTTAACAGTTAAAATATTTCATAAACATGCCAACAGTCCTTATTAGGCTTTTAAACTGACAGGTGTTAGTCATAGGCTCTGTTCACAGATTACATTATATCTATTAACATGAAACTTAAACTTAAATGTACAAACACCAAAACAGAACTACATTTGTACTACCTTAGAAGGAATCAAGTGAGAAAATGATAAATACAAGCATTGAAGATGTTTTAAAATTACACTATGCAACTTCCAAGTTCCAAAAGGAATATGAAACAACATGGAGCTGAAAGTTTATCACAATGAGTGAAAAATAGTGCCGATGGACCGTGCTAAACAGTAAATGACCAGACGTAAAATCTCAAAACACATCTTTAAGTGAAAACGAAAGGCAAAGATCAATAAACCCCAAATGAACTTTGACTTGGCTTTTTTAGAGGAGGCCAGAAGCAGAGATTCTTCTTTCTCCCTCAACAGGTAAGATATTTTAGTTTATTTAATCTCTCAGGGTACCTTTACTGTAGTTCATTACATATTATATTATATAAAGAGATCATTTCATTATGGGCTGTTGTAGTATTACCCTAGATATTATTTTCAAGGATGGGCCATTATCAACCTGATGGGTTGCCAAATTAACATCTTCAGCTGTCTAAAGGTCCTGGTATACTTCAAATGAAGTTAGATTCCGTTCTTCTTTTGAAAAGGCTTAGCGACGGTATACTGTTTCCGAACACTCCAACACTCCAATCCAATAGAAACTTAAAGGTGTCAAAAAGAACTCCCCCAGAAAGTTTTATTTGGTCAGCTGTTTCCAACTGCCAAAACAAACTCAAAACAAGCTTCGTTTCGACCTGATTTTGTTCAAAATGAATCATATCAGTTCATTCTTTGATTTTGTTTGGAGTATATCGGGGCCTTAAATAGTCAACTTGTGTCCCTTTCCATCAAACTGGTCTTGATATTGGCAATATATATATTATATATATATATATATCTGCAAAAATAATTTAAACTTGATAAAAATATATATATAAATATAAAAATGATATATATATATATATATATATATATATATATATATATATATATATATATATATATATATATATATATATATTAGGGCTGCACGATGTGTTGTTTAAGCATCGATATCGCGATGTACGAATCCACGATAGTCACAATCGCAGGATGTGCGATGTAGGCTGTCATAGTTGATCCATTATTTATTAACTGTAAGAACCACCTGCTCCCCGGCCCTTTACGAATGTGATTCGCAGATTAATTGCACAGCTTAACCATCATAGAGTGAAAGTTTATCATTTGCATGCGTTTTTAATAGAGTTGTTCCGATTCCGATACTAGTATCGGAAATATCTCCGATACCACAACAAATTCTGGCATCGGCGAGTACATGAACTCATATACCGTTCCGATACCATTTTCTTAAACGAGACCTAGTTATGACCGCTAGCTTTCAAGCTTTGTCTATCCGCTGCATGGTTCTTCTTCGCTGCTCAGAATGCATTGCAAACACAGGAAGTTGTGCTGTGTTGCCACAAGCAACCCGTTTACAGCAGCGAAGAAGAAATGAAGACGCGTTAGCAGCACTGATCTATATATGACTGGATCACTCATCGCGTTCTAAACTGCCAACAGACAGTGAAGTCGCTTCTATATTATAGATCAGTGGTTAGCAGTATGTCTCTGTAGTACCGGTAGTTACCGACTCCCGAGTATATTCGGTACCCGCAGCTGCGTTCAGTCGCTTCCCTGTTAGTCAAAGCGCAGGGCTCCAGACAGTAGACAAATATATGTTAGTGTCTGTGAATATTAAACTGCAAAATATTATTTAAATATTACTCCTGCAAATTCTACATCTCTGTGGGTGACGGGCGCAGATGCGCGGGAGCTCGCTGTTTTGTAGTATCTGCCGTGCATAAAGCGTCACTTCATGAGAATTTACAGTTTCATTTTAGAAAACTGTCATATCATAAACACAGACACTCAAAGATCTTCATGGCAGCCCATTAAAATAAATGTTTAGTTTAACATGAGTAAATTGACAATAGATTACGCTACTGTTGTAGCCTACAGTAGATTTAGCTATGTCTCTATGTAGTAGTAAATAATATGTCTCTATTAATAATAATAATTATGCCTAGACAGTAGCTTGTTTTTTACTTGTTTTGTTGTAAAGAGATTATCTGATTAATATATCATTTTTTATATTCCTAGACTTATTTGTTGCAGTTTTTTTATACAGTTATATTGTAAAACTAAAAGACCTTTTTTTAGTTTGCAGTGTTAGATTTTTGGCTGCATTTGAAGTTCTTTTTCGCTTAAGAAAATAAATAATACTTTCAAATTCATGTCAGATAATAAAAATACTGTAATGAATACAGTAGTTCACCATGTATTTGTTCATGTTTTATTAAGGGATCAGTCTGAAGCACACCATAAAATAATTCTAGCAATTTAGAAGAGAAAAAGGGAATCGGAACATCTCTAGTTTTTAAGTCCTGTCAGTTTAACAGGGCAGAGAGACAGAGAGAGAGAGAGAGAGAGAGAGAGAGAGAGAGAGAGAGAGAGAGAGAGAGAGAGAGAGAGAGAGAGAGCACCCTGGCCACGCGCGAATCCTCATCTTCAAACAACACGAGCGCGATCTTGCTCTCTCTCCCTCGCGCATAATAATCAAAATCAATTGACACGATGGTGTCAAAAAAAAAAAAAAAAAAAAACTATCCAGTGACAAATATTGTGCAATATCCTAAACTGCAGAGATAATTACACAACGCATGTCATACACGTCTGATTCACGAAGTTATGATTCATTTGAACCGATTCAATTTAATGAATGGTTTAAACAACTGACCTGTCCAACACTGAACTTTAACACTTCACAATAATGTTCTATTTATTAATCTATTTAACTACATTATTTAACATTTACTATTATTAAACTGCACTTCTACAACATTGTTAATTTCAACATTTAGGCTATAGCCTTCATTGTTGAAATCAAAAGTTGGACAGTATTTGTTAACATAGTTAATGCACTGTGAAGTAACATTACAGAACAATGAACAGCTGTGTTTTTATAAACTAAGATAAACAAAGATTAATAAATATTGTAACAAAGGTATTGCTCGTTGTAAGTTCATGTTAGTTAATATGTAAAAAAAATTCAAACCATACCCTAAAGTTACAAACAATTACTCTAATTTAAATAATACTCTGATGTTTATATCATTTAAAATGAGAATGTAAGTGTGCTCACCCCATTTTTGTTTGTAAGAAAAAAATTAGATTAGATTTCATATCGCAATATAATAAAATATCGCAATGTCATTTTTTCCCAATATCGTGCAGCCCTAATATATATATATATATATATATATATATATATATATATATATATATATATATATATATATAAATCTTAAGATAGAAACGTCTGTAAACCTATTCATTATTATTCTTTTTCACAAAAAAAAAAAAAAAAAACCCCACTGTAACCAAAAATGCACTCAGTAATCTGGTAAGTCTGTGTGGTCATAATTATAATTTCTCAAATAATGATCAAACTTACAAATGCATTAAAGTTACAATTTGTAAGATATCTGCAGTAAAATATCCAAAAACCACTAGGCTAGTGTTATATATTTTGTCCAGTTGATTACTAACAATATCTCTAATGTTTTCAACTACTTGTAAATCATGAGAAAATCCCCATTCTAAACAGTGGCAGAGCATTCGCCTGTCAATGACGTTAGTTACCCTTTGTTACTGCCTTTACTGACGTAGAAATCACATGACAACAGTGTCGTGGACAAATGAAGTAGTGTCTAACGGCCAGCAAACCACTAGCTTGCTTCAAGCTGTTCCTTATTTACTTCTTCTTGCACGTTTTATGGTGGATTATGTTATTTATGGAACATAAATTACTGTTTACCGCCTGCCACTGGTTCTGTCGACAAGGACAGCTCCCGTAAACCTAAGCGTACGGGCCAATCATACGAACCAAGAAGAGTTTGGGACAAGAGGAGAGAAAGAGCGAGGATCAATATCGGTGTTGCATTTTCTAGATGGAGAGAGCTTCGCGACAAACTTCAACTAGAAAGAGATGCCGATCTCACTTGTGTTTTAATCGACAGGTGAGTTGTTTTGATTAGTATCTTTACAGAAAACGTATGCTATCATAACGATCAACAAGATTAGTATTATGGGGCATTCACGTCTAGACCCGCGCGAGGACACGTCTGATCCATAGTCTGATTGCATCTTTGCATTGATCACATCTACTCGTGCAAATCGCTGAACTTGCATTAAATCCATGATTTTTCTTTCCGTCTGATTAATGGCCATCAGCAGTTGGGTAAAGACAACAAATCCCATCATTCCATGCTCCTCCTTAGCTTCATCAAACCATGCGATTGTTATTGTTTTGGTAGTGAGCCCTCTAGTGGCAGGTCCTATAACCTGGACCTTTAACACTTACCTTTGACTTTGACTGTGACACTGAATGTCTTCAAGGTTGCTGTAATGGTGGTGACTTCATATTCACCAGAGTCACTGATTCTGCTGTCCATGACGGTCAGAGATCCAGTCTGGTTATCCAGTTTCAGTCTTCCTTTGAAATTTCCACCAGGAACATCCTCATATGTTATTGTACCAGCTGCTTTATTGATTATAGCTATGCGAAGGCGTTCAGCTCCAAACCTCCAGTCCAACACATCATCTTCATGTATTTCAGTGAGGCCAGTGTTTAGAGGAACAGGATCTCCTTCAGTCACTGACACTGGTACTGACTCACTAAACACACCTGAAAAACAAAGAAGAACAAATACACCATAGAAATTACAATGATGAAACACCATCAGTAAAGATTTTAGTTAATTTAATCATTCATAATACATGTGTCATAATTTGCTGGAAAATGCCGCTTTCAGAGGATGCAAAGGAATCAATGCACATCTAAACCATGTGCATCTAAAATCTAAGTCACACATTTAAAAGGCACCAGAGTTAGATCTGTCAATATGTATGATATTTAACAATTATGTGTCAGAAACAGCACCCTGAGAAAAAAACAACAACAAACTTTTCATTCAACCTGTAAAGTGTAAATATCTTGGATTATCATTCTGTGCTCATGAATTCATAACGAATAACTGCTGTATAAAATACAATTATAAAAATTCCATAACATATTCCCCTATAACATAGGGGAAGTTGTGGCCTAGTGGTTAAAGAGTCTGACTCCTAACCCTAGAGTTGTGGGTCCAAAATCTCGGGCTGGCAATACCACGACTGAGGTGCCCTTGAGCAAGGAATCAAACCCCCAACTGCTCCCCGGGCGCCACAGCATAAATGACTGCCCACTGCTCCGGGTGCGTGTTCACGGTGTGTGTATTCACTGCTCTGTGTGTGTGCACTTCGGATGGGTTAAATGCAGAGCATGAATTCTGAGTATGGATCACCATATTTTTTCTATTTTTATTTTGTTGTTGTTGTTATTATGGGGAAGTCCTGGCCTAATGCTTAGAGAGTCGGACTCCCAATCGAAAGGTTGTGAGTTCGAGTCCCGGGCCGGCAGGAATTGTGGGTGGGGGGAGTGCATGTACAGTTCTCTCTCCACCTTCAATACCACTGAACCCCCAACTGCTCCCCGGGCGCCGCAGCATAAATGGCTGCCCACTGCTCCGGGTGTGTGTTCACAGTGTGTGTGTGTGTGTGTGTGCACTTCGGATGGGTTAAATGCAGAGCACAAATTCTGAGTATGGGTCACCATACTTGGCAATATGTCGCATCACTATCACTTCACATATTACAACAATTATTATTATTATTTTTAATACAAAAAACTAAATTCATGCAAATGTAGGTAGAGTATTAGGTGACTTAAAGCCTTAGCAGTCTGCATGGAATTAAAAAAAAAAACTAATAGGGCTTGGTCGTCGTGACGTCATTACTTGGCGTGGCCACCACGTTGACAGCCTCCTTTACTGCTACTCGGGCTACTGCGCAGTGTTTAGACGTACTCCCTCTCATCCGTGTGTCTTAATTTGATTAATTAAAAATCTATTTCAACCATGGTAAACCGTTGCTGAATTGTCGGGTGTAAATAGCGCAACATATAATCGGCATGGGGAAAATAAAATGAGAATGGATTAACTTTACACCGCTTTCCTGCTTGGAGGCGCGACGGAGACCATAACATCTTTAAGTCAACATTGAAAATAAGGGAAATTTCTTGGGTTACTCATCCAAAATACGGGACATTTCAACATTCATCTTTTTGTTGCTATCCCTCTGCTGACATAAAAAAAAAAAAAAAAAAAAATATCGAACTGCAAAACTCAACAACAACCACGCCATAACAACCATCTTAAAAAGCCCAACATCACGCTAAGGTTGCTTTCAAGTAAGCAAAAAGATGCTTTGAAAACATCTGTTTCGCTGGAAGGGCAAGGAGTAGCAATAGGACAACAACACAGAGACTTGACAGGTCCGATTGAAGAGCTAATGGGATATTTTACAGGAAAATACCCATCTATTTGTGAACTGTACATGAGACTTCAATGACTTGTAGCTTCGGAACTGTTCTGAAGTGTAGGCGCTCACAAACCAAACAAGGTAGCCGAAGATATCTGTAATGCAAAAGTCCGGCAGCAAATCTCCGTCGGTACTCCACTATTTGTTGGGAATTTCATATGGATCCAAACCGTTAATAGTGCCACATACAGGTCCCTGGCATCCATATTTAGCATATCCCTATAAATCTCACAAACTTTTCACTATTTTACCATCTTTTTTCTTTCTCCTAACTCTGCTTCTTCTCGTTCGACTTGATGTATGTTTACATTCGCGAGGCTGCCAGCAGGACCGCCACGTCCCAGAATGCAACGCGGCGCCCAAGCCCTATAGAGCTCGGGCGTAGACGTCATGGAATGGTGCATTGTGGGTAACGGCGGCCATTTTAGAGGCATCGCAAAGCAGGTTTGTAATAAGATAATAGCCAGTCTCCAGAAAAAGTTATAGAACGTGACAAAAAAAGTTGCCTATACCTATACGGACAAACTTAATAATGAAGCCAAACAACGCTAATTAAAAAAAAAAGAGCTTGTAGGCGGAATCGATCCCTATGAACACATGAAAGTTTACTAAGCCTCAGTTTCCCTGATCATTTCTCCTACCGGGTCTGTGGAGTGAGCGCTTACACCTCCGATCAATTTAAAAATGTCACTTTCACTTTTTAAAAAGTCACTGGAGGCTCACCTGCAGATCATAAATGGATCTGCAAATTAAACGTGGAGAAAACAATCTTTTTCACTAAGGAAATGTTAACATTAACCAAGCATCAGTGGTGACACACACACACACACACACTTATCAGATTCTGCGAGCTATGAAGCTTGTCTATGCGGGTTTGTTACACTTCAGGAGTAATTACTCACCTATCATACTTGCAAAAATCCACTGTTTTCCTCCGGTAGTTCTGTAATCCGGTATAATATTGACGAACATTCACCTCAGACACAACCCACCATTCACCAAAACAAGACGCTTAACTTCCTATTTTGAAGTTCGTTCCAGTTTTTTTTTTTTTTTTTAAACAAATTGTTCAAATTTGTTAAATACAGTCAGCACAAAAATATCAAAAAGCAAATTAAGTTCAGGATTGGGTCAAAAGAAAATGTTTAAACAAAAAATACAGACACTAAACTGACTCCCTTACTGGCCAAAAACTAGAGAAAACGTAATGTGTTTGTGTCTGAGTTTGTGTGTGTGTGTATGTGTGAGAGAGAGAGAGAGACCATACACAACATGTCTCACCATAACTATGTATTATAATATTATCGAAGGTGATGGTTTCCCTCCGTACAGCGGCGACCCAAGCCATCTGACGCCTCTTGGTGATTTCAGACACCTTGTGTTTTTTTTTACAAGTAGGAAAATGTTGAAAACTAATATGATTCACGAGGCGTTTGCCCTGTCGATCATGAAACCGATTACAGCAGTTCACAATACAGCAATACTGAACCATTTTCCAAAAAATAATCAAAATTAATGACCAAATGACCAACGTTACCTAATGCCTACTATACAGTACATCTACTTCTGTACCGCGATTCCCACAATGCATTGCGATGTGACGCAACGATCCCGACCTCTATTAGAAAAATATGATAAAATATTTAAAACGCAATTATAATAAATAATAATAATAAAAACCTTCGTTCAGTGCAGTTACATATGTTACAAGCTATTTTTAAACATTAACTACAGACAGCAGGAGTCAGAGGGTAAGCGCGATAAGGACAACCGGTTTTACAAAGTGAAACCAAAACCGTTTATAAAGATACATAAGCCTTACCTTCTAGAAACAACACGAACACAAAGAACAATGACATCTTCATGCTGCACTTCAGATTTCAGTAATATATAATGGAAAATGTAGTTTCTGGAGCAGATCAGTGGATATCACAATCTGCTCTGCTGGGTTTTTGGGTGTGTCGCACAGACTCCAACGACAGAAATAATCATTAAATGAAAAATCGACTCGATACAGAAAATTTACAACGACTGACAATACACTGTACTGCTAAAAAGATGAAGGGTCTTTATTTTCTATCACTGTGAAAGTAAATAAAAGCGCAATAAGTGTGTGAGATGGCTGAAGCTTCTTCTTCTTCTTCTTCTTCTTCTATTTCTTCTTCTTCTTCTTCTGCCTGAATCAACTGCAGCTTGATGATGCACTACTGCCACCATCTGGAGTTAATTAACTCGAGACTTGATTAACTCTAATCACCTTTATTTATATATCGCTTTATAAAGACAGATTTAGCGAACAGTGTTAAGCAGGGAAATAGTGTGTACAATAATGAAAACAAAATTCAATTATGCTGTAAAGCAGCTTTAAAAATAGGATAAAAGAGTGGGAGGACTATGACGTCAGAATCCGGAAGACTTTCCTTGGAGGTCTTACTATTTATTTATTTATTTGTGAGTGAGTGAGTGAGTGAAATAAAGTCTGTGGTAAACATAACTTGACTGAATAAGAATTGTTTCCACTTTATGAGTGCTTTAGGTAAACAGCTAGCATCACGAGTAAACTTTTCTAATATCAGAGTTAATACAATTAATATCCATGATATTAATACCTCCAATAACAAGATTTGGAATTTGCCAGGCAACTGGAATAAAATAATATAATCAATTTTTTTTCAAAGCATTTAAGGCCATTTTATATACCCTTTAATTCCACTTAATGCCTATAAGTGCTGGGACTTATGCTGGTTTCTTTGTTTAAATCAAGGAAATATGTCACAGCTGACAGTATAATATATAAGAGCCATGCAAACAATAGACAAACAAAGTTAGAAACATATAAATACATTTTCACAAATGGTCCTGACTATAGTAACTTCCACTAAATGTTTCCTGTATTTGCAAAACAAAAGTCAGGAGGAATCTTGCACCGTTTCTTTTTGCAAAACTGTGTTCCAGTTCATCAGAATTCTCAAAAGCTTCAAAAGGTGTATTTTTGGTGTAAGGTGTAAGCTAATCTACTCCTGTGCTTCATCTGTCCATAGAAATATATATAATAATATGAAGAATTTTTCACAGGCGTTTATCTGTATTTTAAATTAAGTATCACACTGTGTTATGTTTTTGGGTTTAATATAATTTAATAGAAAATGCTAGTAATTTTTTTTTCTCACAGTGGATTATTGCAAAGACACACAGCTCTGTGAAAACATGAGAGACTGTGGTTTAGAGAGAGAGAGAGAGAAAAAAGCAGAATTGGAGTACAACCCACATCAGACACGTACTAACACAGAAGTAGTTTTCATCTCCGTGATTATAGATTCACTTCAGGACTTTTCAACATTTCTCAGTTTCTGAGCTGCTGAAGAAAATGTTTCACTCCTTTGTTTTTTGCTGTTTGTGCTTTTGGCATCTGGTTGGTGAGTTTGAAACATTTTTATAGTTTCAGTTGTATCAGAAACACAAATCAAACTAGGATTGCACTGTGAGATCTACCCTGGTAAATTAGTTTTCTATTATTTTATATCAATGATATTTAACATCTTAGCATCAGTTGACTGTTTCCATCTGAAGGTATATCTTCAAAAAATAAAGTTCATGTCCTATTCAAATTTCAATCTGGAAAGGACATAAATCATATTTAAACAAGTAAAACAAATATTGTGTAGATAATACAGTATGAGTGGATTTATTGATATATATGAATTTGGCCAGGTAATGTATATGTGTTTACTGTAATGCAGTTCACTCAACGTGTCTTACGTTATTTTCTATTGAAATAACTGATCATTGTAACTTTTGTCTGAAAGAAGATCATTCTGTAGAGTTCTGATGAACAGAAATCATCTCATGTGTTGAAACTGTGGCTGTGTTGAAAGACTCAGATCAGATCAAATGATCACTTTTGTCATCTAAGAGGATCTTAATTATCTCCAAAACTTGTAATAATCTTAAAACTACCAGCGTAGAGTTAGAGCTTGATTGATGAGAAACGTGTCTGTGTTCTTCAGGTGTGTTTGCTGATCCAGAAGAAGTCAAGTCTGTGTCAGTGACAGAGGGAAATCCAGTCACTCTAGACTCTAGACTTACTGAAATCAAGAAAGATGATGTGATAATATGGAGATTTGGACAAACAGAGACTATAGCTCTCATTAATAAAGCGGCTGGAAAATTCAACACATCTGTTGTTCCTGATGGAAGATACAGAGACAGACTGAAGCTGGATCATCAGACTGGATCTCTGACCATCACAAACACCAGAACCACAGACTCTGGACTTTATCAAGTTGAGATCAGAAGTGGGATAGTCACCACACACAGATTCAATGTTACTGTCTACGGTGAGTTACAATTACAGGTTTGTCTGTTCTGTCTATAACAGTATCATATTTATTAGTAAAGCTCCACTAATGGTGGTCTTTCTAACACTGATAGCAGGGGTAATGTGAGCCCCAGATCAAAAACACAACACTAACAAGAATAAACACAAATAATGTTCATGAAAATCTAACACTGTGATATTCAATGACAAACTGATGATCATCACTTCATAAACTATGAAAAGTTCAGTGTGTTTGTCATCTGTCCTTAAATAATACTATCCCAATTTCACAAAATGCTTAATTTGATAAACACTTTACATAGTTAGTGTTAGTTAGTGTTAATTTGAACAATTATTAATTATATTTATTTACAATGAAAACTTAAATTTGGGCTAAAGTAATTATACCATTTTAAATTTACATTTATTTGTATATTGCCGTTTAAATATCCGTGTTTTAAGGCAGTGTGTACAATGTAATGAATGTTTGCAGTGTCTCTGGTTCACGTCTGAGTATTCAGATGTATTTAAGAGATTTAAATGCAAATTAGTTTAATTTAATATATTTCAGTCCTGGCAACCACATTGAGTTTAGCACAGATGCTCACATTCGTAAGTTCCTGTGGTTCAGTGGTAGAGCGTTGCGTTAGCAGGGCAAAAATGTTGTAGGTTTGGTTCCCAGGGAACAAGTTAGGTTTAAGAAAAAAGGTTAGCCTCAATGCACTGTAAGTTGCTTTGGATAAAAGTTTCTGCGAAATGTACATTTTCTTGTAAGAAATGTAAAGCTTTTGTATTGTATCAGCATTTCGTCCAGACGGATCCTATGTTTTGGGAGCCTGAAACCGGGTCCCAGAGTGGATAAATCTGAAAATGAAACCCTTGAATTTTTGTGTGTTCTGCCAATCTGTTTATTTTGTGAAACGGCGATGACATCACCCCACGTCTCAACTCTAGTCAGACACCACTACGTCACATAACAGCCACAACAACAACAACAACAATGGCAGACTACATGCTTCTGCTCCTTTGCTACTATGGAGAACAACAAATCACTATGGACAACAACATCCATCACATGCTCTTATTTCCAAGGCGGAGGACTACAGGAGAATATTTGAGTAAGATCTCACAGAACCAGCAGCTGGTGGGACAACTTTGTCAATGGCGTTGTTGTGGAAGATGAGTGGAGGGAGAACTTCCGCATGCCCAAAGTCTCTCTCATATCCCTGAGTGAAGAACACAGTCTGGAAGACAGATGGAGGATTCAGTGGAGTTTGGAGAATAAGCAGGCAGGTCTTCTAGGTCACCTGTCTCGATGTCGGTGTCAATGGAGAGCATAGCAGGTGACCCACCCCTGATCTCCTAAAGCTCATAAAATATGAGCACTACCCGTCCTTGGCCACTTGTCCAGGCCACGTGTCCACTGCCTGTCTGTATTTGTTTTTTAACTAGGCAGTGACTTGGGTCTGTGTGTACGTAGATATTTCTTGAGAGAACGCTGTGTTTACAAAATTTATTTAAATGAGAAAAAAAAAAAAAAAGATTGGATAGGGAACTCTCTGGCTTTGCGTGGATGTGCCTTAAATGTGGATCTGGCTTCATGTGGATGTGGATTAAAGTCAAAGTGGCCATGGTCTCAAATTCCACAGTCATGAGATCAACCTGCTGTTAGTTACCAGACTGCTGTCCAACTTCAGACACATGAGCATCACAGAGGAAAAACTGACCCCAGAGAGACAGATTACTATCTTGATAAAAATCAATAATTATTCATTATAATTTATATCGTACACTCTCAGAAATGAAGGTACAAAAGCTGTCACTGGGGTGGTATCTTTTTGAAAGGTACATATTTCTAAAGGGTCCATTTTGGAACCTTAAATTGTAAATATTAGAACCCAATAAGAACAAAAGTGTTCCTTTTGAAAAAGTTCTGCCACAGTGACAGCTTTTGTACCTTTATTTCTGAGAGTGTACATGATCTTAATTCCCTTTATTTCAGCTCGTCTGCCTGTTCCTGCCATCAACAGAGACTCTTCAAACTGTTCTTCATCAAACTCCTCATCCTCGCAGCAGAATTGTTCATTGGTGTGTTCAGTGGTGAATGTGGGTCATGTGACTCTCTCCTGGTACAAAGGAAACAGTTTATTGTCCAGCATCAGTGTGTCTGACCTCAACAGAAACCTTTCTTTAATGGTGAACTGTACAGATAAAAACAGCTACAGCTGTGTGGTAAAAAATCCCATCAGCAACCAGACTCAACATCTGGACATCACTAGACTCTGTCACACATGTGCAAGTATGTGAATTGTAAAATGTTGCACCTTCTTTTGACAGCAAAAGCTTCATCTGAAGTAGCATATATGTGCATTACAAACTCAGCTGTGCTGCTTTTAATAGTGTTTGTTGTAGATCAAACACATCCACTCACATTAATAACTCTCTTTAACAACTGAAACACCAGGTCTACAGCCCACTTCAAACTCTTCTCCAGGTTCTAAAGGCTCTGGACTTATGATAGGGCTGAGTTCTGCTGCTGTTGCTGTATTTCTGGTGCTGTTAGCTGCAGTCGGGATCTTCTGGATCTACAAGAGACACAGAAAAACAGACCAAGCAGGCAAGAGTTACCTATAACTGACACATCTGTAAAGTATTAAAATAATAATAATAAAGCAGAAATAATCAAGCATTTTTAGAAAGATTGAGTTTTGTTGTTGTTCTCGTGTTGATTTAATTATTCCTGTTGAAACAGACCAGACTCGTAACGAAGACATCACTTACGCTGATCCAACGTTCTACCAACGAAAAGCAAAGAAATCGGTAAGACAATTTAGAACTTATGCATATTTATAAAGTTATTTTTTATGCCATCAAATTTAACCATAACCATCCATCTCTTGTTTTTTCCGATAATAATAAAAAAACAATGACAATAATTCTGAATAATACTAATACTACTACTAATAATAATATCAAATAAAGATCAATATTAATAATTATTATTTTTACTATTAGTACTATTTGTAATTATGAATGATCTTCATCATTAAGTAAATACTCTATTATTTGAAATGAATGTACATTATGTATAGTATTCTAAATGTATTCTGACACTTCCTACAAGAAACCAATGTGATTCTATAGGGGATTTCAGAGGAACTTATTTAATACTTCTGCAAAAAACGACGAGAAAAAGATGAAGTTATGTCTGAGAAAAGATCCTGAAGCAAAGTGGTTAACATCAAAACAGGAAGTTCACTAGAGCCCAGACCTATTAAAATAATAAAAAGTAAAAAATAGTATGGTATACTCGACGCAGCTCCAGTCAGATTTTAATCACGTAAACATTGATGCATATTCACTAATGCAAACAAATAACTGTTTTCCCCCTATAGCTTTAGAATAGAACTATAGAGCAAAATCTTTTTGTGTGTAGAAGCTGTTAAACATCGAAGACCTTTGTAACGGCCCTAAATGTGGGGATGATACTGATACTAATACGAAATGTATGTTTAGAGATTTTGCTATAAAGTTTATATTCATGTAACATTGTAAATATATCCAAAGTTCAGGTATTAATGTGAACCTTTGGATATTTTCTTAGCGAATGTAAACAGTTGGGAGAAAATCGAATTTGTGAATTTATTTGATCTGTGCATTAGGTCTTAAAGTGACAGCAGCCTAACTCTAGTAGCTTTAATAATGATTAATCTATATTTCATACAGGGAAGACTGCAGTATTTTAGGTTCTGTAGTATTTCATTGTCATTTTACTATAATAAAAACCTTATTTCCAGTCATATGGCCCACTCCTGGCTTCCATAGTTATTTAGTTTAGACTTGAAAACAGTTCTTTCTTAGGCGAAATTACCAAAGAGAAGTAACAAAGAGGAAAAACACATGGTCAGGGTCTGATACAGATCTCTCAACTTCACAAAACAACTTTAAAACCACGTCTAACATTTAAAATGTTATAGTTCAGTGTTTCACACAAGATTAGGGCTTCAGAAAGCCAATGTGAGAAAAACAAAAGTGGCACATTTCTGCTGACATATGCATGAATGTGCGTGATAAAGAAAACACGAACAATAAACCAAAAATGACACTGATGTCTTGTATAAGGAGACAGGTTAAATGTTTTGCTGTGTAGAATTTACTAAAACAATAACCTGAATTTAAACACCCCATGTAAAGCCTCTTGTATATGGCCTCTGTATATTTATGCAATTATAAATATATTAATTTATTTATTTTTGTAATAAAATGCTATATCTGTTCAATGGCCCTAAATATCACTATATAGAGTATATTGAGAAGGGACCTCTAGCATTCATGCTAATGTTCATTGAAATATGAAGTTATGTTTTAATGTTAGTGTTCCTGTAGCTCAAGTGGTAGAGCATTGTGTTAGCAAGCGCAAAGTTGGGGATTTGAATCCCAGGGAACACATGTTAGGAAAAATAGCCTGAATGCAATGTAAGTCGCTATCGATAAAAGTATCTGCCAAATGCATTCATTAAATTTTAATTTATGTTTTAATTTAAACAGTAAACCTATTGTGCAGCATTTTGCTAAATATTCCAATTATATCATGTTAGAGAATTTTGCTCTTACCATCCTGCACAACTTATAGCATGCTTAAGACTAACACAATGAATGTTTGATATGTTAACAAACACTACATGTTTTTCAACTGATTTATAAAACTGAGCCGATCTGATGTGTCTCTTTGTATCTTCTCTTTTATCGTGTGTTTCAGGAAGTCAAGCAGGAGGAAGAGGTGGTGTACGCAGGCGTCGTCATGAAACGTTGATCAAACAGTTCATTTATGCGATCACAGACAGAACTGTTTACTTTGGATTGTAAAGAATTTTAAAGCTGTGTCTGTGCCAAATGTAAAAATTTTTTTAAATTCTATATATATATATATATATATATATATATTTTATTGTACAGAAATGATGCATGCACATATGATGTCAGAAAGACGGAAGTCACTATAGCAGTGTTAAAGCGTTAGCTACTAACTTGAAACTCATCATTATGAAGCTATGTTAAATCTTTTAATAAAGTCAGACCTAGTGTTATATATTTTATTTATTTCTCATCAATTAAATATTTGCTATCTTACATTCTGTGTGACTTTTTTCAGAATCTGTTCAAAAACATCTTATAAATGATGAGCATTGTGTTCTAGACAGTTAGTGTTAGTTAGCCAAGACAAACCCAGTTTTCATTAGACGTGGGAGCTTGTCAGCAGCAATATCCTCGTGGGCAGCATGTCAACATAGTGTTGTTGTGCTTTGAGTGTCCCAACTTTGAATCCCATCTCCCCCACGCTTTCACTTCGATTTCTGTCTAAATACTGTCCTATCACACAAATTGTCAAAAAGAAATATTTCAAAATAACTGCAAAAAAAAAAAAGAAGAAGTGGGAACTCAACAAAGACTGATGGGTGTGTGTCTCATCATCAAATGACATTTGACCATCATGAACTTTTTTATCATTAATCACTTAATCACACTTTCCATTCCGTCTGTAACTCCGAAACGGTTTTTATGAGTGGGTTTCTGAGCGCCTCAGGACATTCTCTGACTATCCACAGAAACAGATGCCAGCTCTGTAACAGCAATAGCTCTGTAGGCGGAGCTCTGGAGGACCCCTCTTTTACTTTTGAAATTTTTATTAAGCTCCCTCTCTATTAATTTAGACTTTATTTAGCCCTTCATAACTTGTCTTTATGGGATAGTATAAATCCATATATAATCAGTCAACCTGTTGTTATTCTAAAGCTTACTAGGGCTGGACGATAAGAACTAAAATGAACCAAATGAACAAAAACCTTGATTAATTGAACATTTTAGCTCTTTTAGCCCTCATAGTTCAGTGACAAAGTTTGTACTGTAAATAAGCTCAACTATTGAAGGTGGGATTTTTTTTTCTAATGAAAGAGTGCATTTTGATTTTAAAAAAATTGAAGGAAACAAGTCAAGTCAAGTCACCTTTATTTATATAGCACTTTAAACAAAATACATTGCATCAAAACAACTGAACAACATTCATTACGAAAACAGTGTGTCAATAATGCAAAATGATAGTTATAGGCAGTTCATCATTGAATTCAGTGATGTCATCTCTGTTCAGTTAAATAGTGTCTGTGCATTTATTTGCAATCAAGTCAACGATATCGCTGTAGATGAAGTGACTCTAACTAAGCAAGCCAGAGGCGACAGCGGCAAGGAACCGAACGAAGAATTGACAGAGCAACCATCAAGTCTTAGACAGTGTTCTTGGTTATTACAAGCAGAGTTTTTAGGTCCTATAATTAACACCTCTGTTTTTTTCTGAATTTAGCAGTAAGAAATTACTCATAATCCAGTGTTTTATATCGACTATGCATTCCATTCGTTTTTCAAGTTGGTGTGTTTCCCGGGCTGCGAAGAAATATAGAGCTGAGTATCATCAGCATAACAGTGAAAGCTAACACCATGTTTCCTGATGATACCTCCCAAGGGTAACATATAAAGTGTGAAGAGTAGCGGCCCTAGTACTGAGCCTTGAGGTACTCCATACTGCACTTGTGATCTATATGATACATCTTCATTCACTGCTACGAACTGATGGCGGTCATATAAATATGATTTAAACCATGCTAATGCACTTCCATTAATGCCAACAAAGTGTTCAAGTCTATGCAAAATAATGTTGTGTTCAATTGTGTCAAACGCAGCACTAAGATCCAATAAAACTAATAGAGAGATACACCCACAATCAGATGATAAGAGCAGATCATTTGTAACTCTAAGGAGAGCAGTCTCAGTACTATGATACGGTCTAAATCCTGACTGGAAATCCTCACACATACCATTTTTCTCTAAGAAGGAATATAATTGTGAGGATACCACCTTTTCTAGTATATTGGACAGAAAAGGGAGATTCAAGATTGGTCTATTATTAACTAGTTCTTTCGGGTCAAGTTGTGGTTTTTTGATGAAAGGCTTAAAAACAGCCAGTTTGAAGGTTTTGGGGACATATCCTAATGACAATACGGATTTAATAATAGTCAGAGAGGACTTATGACTTCTGGAAGCACCTCTTTTAGGAGCTTAGATGGTATAGGGTCTAACATACATGTTGTTGGTTTAGATGATTTAACAAGTTTATACAATTCTTCCTCTCCTATAGTAGAGAATGAGTGGAACTGTTCCTCAGGGGGTCTATAGTGCACTGTCTGATGTGATACTGTAGCTGACGGCTGAATGGTTGCAATTTTATCTCTAATAGTATCGATTTTAGAAGTAAAGTAGTTCATAAAGTCATTACTGCTGCAGTGCTTCTAAAAGAGAAGAAAATTAATCAGATCTAGCAATTTATAATGCTTTTCTGTAGGATAGGTTACTTTCCCGCCAATCAATACGAAATACCTCTAGTTTTGTTTTCCTCCAGCTGCGCTCCATTTTTCGGGCTGCCTTCTTTAGGGTGCGAGTATGCTCATTATACCTTTGTCTCAAACTGTTTTCCTTAACCTTTCTTAAGCGTAAAGGAGCAACTTTATTTAAAGTGCTAGAAAAGAGAGAGTCCATAGTTTCTGTTACATCATCAAGTTGTTCTGTGGTTTTGGATATGCTAAGGAATTTGGATACATTGGGAAGATAACTTAAAAAGCAGTCTTTTGTGGTAGAAGTGATGTGAAGTGAAACAAAAACTATTTATGATATTATTATAAATTGTTATTTATTGACCATTTCAAACAACTGAAATCAAAGCACAGAGAACATTGCTTGAAATGAAAAACATCACATTCCAGTTTTAATGTCAAAAGTAGAAAATGACTTGTATCTCTTATAAATAAATATTATTTTAAATAATGCATTGTAAAAGCATGAAGAAATGCTACTTAAACTCCTTAATATATGACTAATAACACTTCTAGAGCATTTTTGTATTCCTTCTGTAATTATGACTCAATGTAGCATTTTGATACATTTAAGTTTACACTGTAATATCAAGCACATTACAACATTATAAAAGATGCTTTATGAACAGTGTTTATTGTTACAGTATTTATTTAGTGTGCTGAAATAAAATATTATTTATATTGCACCTTTTTAAACACATCACAAACAAGAACACATGTAACACATGCTTAACAATAAGCACATAAAATAAAAGTAGAATAAAAACAAATATAAAAACATGATCATTTATGACACATACAAAGAAAGAAAGAATTGCCTAATAAGATTATTGAATATTTTAGCGTTTTGTGTGTTTAACTGATGTAATACTGATAGCAAGGTGCAGCTGGTGTCTGAAACACCATTGCTGTGTCCATCCTTTGAGCTGTGCAGCTCTGACAACATTAGCACTGTTGTGTCCTAATGCCCATGAGCTGTGCAATCTTCTCTGTCATGTGACTGACTGGAAATTATGCCGTCTCAAGTCATCTGTTGTGCAACTTCCATTCATCATCACTGTAGAGCAAAGTAAGGCTCTATGTTTTGCACATGTAGGGCAGTGCAATCTGGGAAATATATGATTATGATGGCACAGTGTATCTTCTGTTGAATGTCTTAACAAGGTGTTTAAAAGGTTCATATGATGCTTTTTTTAAAAGATCATTATTTTGTGTATTTTATGCAACATTTTTTTCAAATATTGTACATTATTGTAGGTCATCTATGCCCCGCCTCTCTCAAACGTGTTGTTTTCTACAAAGTCCCTCCTTCTGACAGGAGCCGTCTGCTCTGATTGGCCAACTGACCCATTGCATTGTGATTGGACGAACACTGCAAGCACTCATTGGAAATGTAACACTCCTTTCCATAATCGCGGTCTTCATCTTTCAAAATAAATGTAAAGTAGTTAATAATGTCCTTAGTTTTACCATCAGTTCAAGCCGAAAGAGGAACAGAGTCACGTGACAGACACAGTGATGAAACTCGTGAACACAAGACATGGACGGTTAATACTCCACTGGGTGACCCGGTCTCTCTCTCTCTCTCTCTCACACACACACACACACACACACACACACACACACACACACACACACACACACACACACACACACACACACACACACACACACACACACACACCATGCACAAAACTCTGGATTTGGTCATTCAATAGCAACTACTATAATAAACTTAATAAACTTAAACTAACAAAACATACAGTAGCTGATTCAGAAGCCAGATTGTTTTAGCAAAGTCAGTCAAAACATGTGGGGCATGTTTGAATGAGCTGTTTTAGTGGGGCGTGGGAGAGTCTTAACTTTATGAAAAATAACTCTTCGGATTTGAAACTTTAGTCTTTGCAACTTTACAGATCTTCAAACAATGTTCCAGATAGCACAGGTATGTCTGCAAGATAAAAATATGTCTTGCAGATGTAAATGCAGACGTCAAATGGATGTCCACCTGCTATCAGGGGTAGCTATAGGAACCATATCCTTCGTGATGTGGTAACAGATGGTGTTGGTTCTTTCCATCTCCTTGAATCATTTTCAGACTGTGTAGCATTTGTAAATGTGTGTGTTATCGACATCTGTTTGTGAAGGAACTTGTTGCTGGTCACTTGTCATCTCTTTGTCTTTTTGAGGCAGGCACTGTTCATGTTCGGTTCATAGTTGCTCTCCAAGTGTTTAAGGAGATTGGTGGCATTACCTTTGTTCATTAAAACTTCTTTTTCTGCAGTGTTTACTTTTGACTTAATTTTGTTCAGTATTTATTTTATACTGAAGCCAAAATTAGTTCATTTATATCCAATGAATGCATGTGAGACTCCAGCAGCTCCATATACAAGTCAAACTCAAACTGACTGATGTTGGATTTCTTTAGATCTTGAAAGAAAAGGAGTTTCATCTTCTGGTGGACAATCAACTTGTGCAAGCGATAGACACGTGGTTAATGTGTGTTAGTCTGTGGATAATGTGCGTGGGAGCGAGTGAGTGAGCAGAATATGGCTGAAAGCACTTCCTCAATTTAACTTCCTTGTTTTTAATGTGAAATAAACTTTTACTCTTTTAAATAAATGCTCATGCTTGACAAAAAAGATTCTGTCAAATTAAGCAGTTACTGTAAAATAATAGGCCTATCACATGCGTAATTGCTATAGTAAGAATTATATTCTATGGCATATGCATCCATCTCTTTCAGCACTAGCAAAACAATGCATAAGTTAATTAGAATTATTCTGTTCTGTTCTAACCAAAATTTTTTCCCCTGAAGAACCTGTCAACATTAAGGACAAAAACAAATTAATAATTTTAAGAAACAATGCAACACCTTACTTACTGGCAGTAAAAGCAATAAAACTTTCTGTATTACTTCTTTCCCTTGCATGATAGTTGTTTTCCAAGTAGTGAAGCTTTCCCAGTAATATATATATATATATATATATATATATATATATATATATATATATATATATATATATATATATATATATATATATATACATACACAGTACACACACACACACATATATTTACATTTTCCGCTTGCAATCCAGAGTTAGTAGTGGACATTCAGTCCTACCATGGAAGAACAAAATATATATATATATATATATATATATATATATATATATATATATATATATATATATATATATATATATATATATATATATATATATATATATATAAATTGATATGTATATAAATTCCACTACCTCATTTATGCACAAGAACATGAGTCATAATTTCATGTTACAGATCATTCATGGATTGCGGAAGCGGGGGTCCGCCCAAGTTGGGATACTTTTAAATTCTGATACAAAAATGACAAATGAAAAAATAAACCTATATCACAAATGAAGCATATAATATATCTTGCATTGAACATATAGTCTTGTTGGCTGTATTTTTTATATTAATAAATGTGTTAACAAATATGAAAAATATTAAGTAAAGCGTCATTGGTTCATTCATCCCGCACTCGTTTAAAGGGTCCTAAAACCCCAATTTTTTTTTTTTTTGGAGATGGTAACAGAAATATACATGTTGCATATTGCTTAAAACAGTAATAGTTGTCACAAAATATGTTACAAAGTGGAAATTGTTAATTTTTGTGCTTTTTGGGACCATTTAATTAATCTGGTTTAAAAAGTTATGTTCAAGGCATTGGAAAATAGCACTCTTGTCACTTGTTGTTGTGTTTAAGAAACATGGATCGTGTTTGTGCCTTACTTCAGTGCAATAACACAAAACTGTTATTTTCGTTTCCCCAAGAAGCGACGTAGCTAAAGTTTGACTGCATGCTGATGGTTTGTGGTGTCCTACAAAAACTCTTGGAAAATATGTTTGCAATGAAAACATTTTTATGAAACATTTTAATGTCACTATAAAAAAGGGTCTAGTTTACTTTTGCAGCATCCATATACAAGATAAACTTTGAATTGTTAGTTTATGAACGTAATGAACGTGTGTGTGTTTGCATTATCGGTGTGCAAATTAGCAGTATTTATTCACTTATTGTAACTCCCCTTTTATGTAATCTCACAACACAATCATTGACACCCTTCACAAGGAGGGTCAGCCTTAAACATTCAGTGCCAAATGAAAAAACTGCTGACTACTCTTGTCTAACTCAGGTTCGGATTTATAGAACGGCTACAGGGTGTCCGGTCAGAACATTAGGTCTCACACCAGGAATGTACTTCAGGGTGATTTATTGTGCAAAGATGTGTGTGGTTCTGTAAATATAAAACAGTATACAAATATGAATAAATGAATAAATACACATTAACAGATCTTTACAGCAGTACTTAAATACTCATAAGTAACAGCATTGTAAATTATCTAAATATAATATATATACAAATATGACTCAAAGTTCTATTAAATGATCGCACTACTGCACTGTGCGTCTGGCTCACGTGCCTAGCTCGTCCGGTGAACAAGCCCGAACATGTTCCCTGAGATGCGTCTTAAGTCTATGCATTATAGCCTAATATGCAATAACATTAAATATTCTATCAAACAAAAACACAGGCGAAATATAACATTTTGTCAACAAGAAAATGTGCAAATATAATAAACAAATGTAAACATTTAGGGGGAATGCCGCGGTAGCGGTCATTAATCTCGCTTGTGAACTTATCATACATTTAATTATGTAAATGTACTTACGATTAGTTGCACGCACACATATATCCACACAATCCTTAAACGGGCCACTTCTAACTAATTTAACTATGAAATATTAACTATAAACATATCAACACATCCAGCCTCTATAATGTCTTGGTTCTCACTCCGCGGAAAGATTAGGAACAGTCCAAATCACGAACACAGGCGGGAGGGTTCGGAAGAGTTCACTTTCAAGGGGTGGCCTTTTTTACAGCCGCCCCCAAATTCACAAGGTGAATTTGAACAACAAGGGCCTTACTAAGTATTGCAATGTCATTCAGCCAAAGGAGGTAGACAGATGATCTTGGTCACTGGCCTTAGGTAAGTTCGGTCTTTCACTTTGATCTCAGCTGATCTGACTCTGTTATCCTTCCCAGGGAAAACTTGAACAATCCTTCCAACAGGCCAAAGTGCACGAGGTAGCTGTGGATCCACAATCATAACAGTTTCACCTATCTGTAGGTTGTCTGTTTCTGACATCCATTTCTGTCTGGTTTGAAGGCTGGGTAGGTAGTTATGGATGAATTGCCTCCAAAAGTGATCAGCTAACAGTTGACTATGCCTCCATCTCCGTCGACTCAGAAGCTCAGAATCCTGGTATGTCACTTGGGGAAGTGAGGCGTCCCGCCGCCCCATCAGCAGAATGTTGGGTGTAACTGGGTCAGGGTCAGCAATGTCTGAAGATATGTAACCAAGAGGTTTGGCATTGAGGATCCCCTCAATTTCAATGAGAACAGTCCGCAATACTTCTTCAGTGACTGTCTGTGCTCCGAGTGTCACTCCCAGCATCCACCAAAATGTGGGGCATTAGGTGGATTGAATGTAAACCTAATTTGCTGGCTTGCCAGTTGAGCTTGGAGCTCAGGTTGAAGAGCAGTGTAGGCATCCCGAAGTTCCCTTTCACCACCTTTGAAATTCGTTCCCTGATCTGACAGGATTTCGAAGGGTTTCCCTCGTCGAGCAATGAAGCGACGAAGGGCCATCAGGAATGAGTCACTGTCCATACTTGTGAGGAGATCAATATGCACTGCTAGGGTGGTCATACACTTGAAGATGATCCCCCAACGCTTCTCATTTCGGCGTCCAAACTTTATGAGATAGGGACCAAAGCAATCTATACCTGTTGAATAGAAAACTGGCTGGTGAATTCTTAACCTGGCAGGTGGGAGATCTGCCATCCTGGGGGGATGCGGTTTAGCCGGCCATTTTTGGCATTCAGCGCATTGGCGTTGGTGGTGTTTAACTGCTGCTCGTCCTCTTAACACCCAGTATTTTCTCCTAAGCTCCGCAAACACCCTCTCTGGTCCAGGGTGATGCAAACAGTCATCATAGTCTTTGATAATTAGTTTGGTGAGTGGGTGATGTGGATCAAGGACAATGGGGTGAATGGTATCCTCGTCTAGTTGACTGATTTGTCGTAGGCGACCGCCAACACGAATGAGATTGGTTCTGATATCTAGTTCTGGGGCTAGGCAAAGCAGTCGACTATTGCTTGGTAGAGGTTTACCAGATTTCAAGTGCAATATCTCATCTGGGAATGATTCTGCCTGGATCTGTCGGAGGGCTGTGAGCTCAGCTTCTATGTAGTTTTCTGCAGTTGCAATGAAGGGAGAGCTTTCTGATGATGGCTGTATAAGAGCTTTTAAGTAGTCTGTGAATGTGCAAAATTTATGAGGATCTGGCAGTGACAGATCAGAGGTTAACAGTCCACAGAAAGTTGACCTTTTCAGCTCACCGTCTTCACTTATGTGAGCTAGTGGTGGCATTTCTGGCCAGCTGTCTGGTCTTTGTCTGAGGAATGCTGGGCCTTGGTTCCATCTGCTGTCTTTGTTGAGATCAGAGGGAGACTTTCCTCTTGTAATTGCATCTGCTGGGTTGTCGGATGACTGTACGTAACGCCAGGTGTCAGATTCAGTCAAGTCCTGTACTTCTGCCACTCTGGTCCCCACAAACACCTTAAAGCGATAGGAATCTGACAAAAGCCAAATTAGCACTGTGGTGGAATCAGACCACAGTGTGACACTACTGAGTGGTAACGTTAGCTCTGCCTTCAGGACTTTAGCAAGCTGTGCACCTGTGAGTGCTGCACACAGCTCAAGACGAGGGATGCTCTGCTGTTTCTTGGGAGCAACACAAGACCTAGCTGTTACAAAGGCCACCTCCACTTCACCTTGAGGGTTCTCTGTTCTTAAGTATGCCAAAGATCCATACGCCTTCTCTGAGGCATCACAAAATATGTGAAGTTGCCTAATGCTACTAGAGCAGTCTAGTTCCTTGCTGCAGTAACATCTGGGCAAACTGATATTCTGCAGATCTTCCAATTCACTCTCCCAGTGTTTCCAAGAGTCTAATAGGTCCTCTGGCAGCCTGGGGTCATCCCACTCCCTTTGTTTGTCCCACAACCTCTGCACTATCACCTTGGCTCGAGTGGTGAAGGGTACAATATAGCCAAGGGGATCATACTGGCTGGCAAGGATCTGGTAGATGCTTCGCATTGTGGGCACTTCATTGTCTGGTTTGCGTCGTTTGTAAGAGAGGGTATCTGTTTGGCAATTCCAGTGCAGGCCAAGTGTTGATTCCTGAGCTTCTTGGTGGCCTTCGCTGAGCCAGAGGATGCTACTCGGTGACTGAATGTCAGCTGGCAGATGGCTGATAACTGAAGGGTCATTGCTTGCCCACTGTCGTAACTCAAAGCCACCAGATGCTAGAAGGTTACAGAGTTTGTCTACCAGATTCTTGGCCGTGTCACGGGAAGCGAAGCTCTGGAGGCAATTGTCCACATAGAATGACTTCTCCACTGAAACTTGTGTGTCCTCTCCAGGCTGGCTGTGATCTAGAACATGCTTCTGTAAAGCAAACGATGCACAACACGGACTGCAAGTGGTCCCGAAAGGCAGTACCTGCCATTCATAGACATCTGGGGTTCTGTCTCTTTGCATGTCTCTCCAGATGTATCTCAGCAGAGGTTTATCTTGTGGCAAGAGGCGTACCTGATGGAACATGCCGCGGATGTCACTACTGATGGCAACAGAGTGCTCTCGGAAACGCAGAAGGACTGCCAGGAGAGATGGACCAAGTGTTGGTCCAGGTAACAGTAGCTCGTTCAGGTTGTGTCCTTGATATGAGAATGAACAGTTAAAAACCACCCTGTTCTTCCCATTATGCTGCACCATGTGGTGCGGGATGTACCAGGCTTCCTTTGTTTTGTCCACTTGCTCCTGACTAAGTTTGACAACGTAACCAGCTTGCACTAACCTGGCCAGCTCCTCTTGGTATGCTGCAGTTAGAACAGGGTCCCTTTCCAGCCGTTTCTCGATTCCTCTCAACTGTGGCAGGACTGCTTCCTTTGGAGCACAGAGGCGAGGCATGTTCTTGACATGGAGCAGAGGAGTAGCGTATCGCTGGATACCATTAACATCCACTCTCACTGTGTTTTCTTGCAGAAGCTGAATGGACTCTTTGTCTTGGCGTGATCTGGTAATCACCTTTTCACTCTGGTAGGGTAGAACATCCATTTGCCACAGTCTCTCCACATTTGCATAAAGATCATTGACAGGCTGCAGCGAGGTGAAGAAGCATTGGTCAGGGGAAAGAGGACTGCTCAATTCTTCAGTTGGACCCTGCAGTGTCCATCCCAGACATGTTCTTACTGCTGCTGGCCCACCAGGGGGCCCCAGTCGGACTGGTTCTATGGGTGTGAGGAGGTGGGGGCAATCAGAGCCAATGAGAAGAACAGGATGTACCTTGTCCAGCTGTTGTAGAGGTAACCCTGCAAGATGCTTAAATTTCTGTTGCAGGAAACTAACTGGGTGTGTATGTTCTGCCAGACCGAGTGCTTTGGCTGTGAAGGCATTACGGATCTTGTAAGCTTTCCTGGGGTTAACAGTTTGGGACACAGTAAAAGTCACTGCCGCCCCGTGAATGACCTGGGTATCCTGTCTTACTGTACGAAGTACAAGGTCCTCTGGCTCCCCCACAAGTCTTAATTTCTGCACTGCATCATGCAGAATGATGGTCCGCTCAGATCCATCGTCTAATATGGCGTAAGCTTCCATTGCCACGTTGCCATTCTTGATCAGAACCTTAGTCACTTTGAGCAGTACTTTACTTCCGGAGGTTGGTCGGTCAACATATAAAACTGCACTGGAAGGAGCTGCACTTGGCTGAGATGGCTTGACCTGGTCATTGACATCATGTAGTACCATAAGGTGCTTCTTGTTGCAGGTTGGGCAGAAAGTCTTTAGTGTGCAGTTAGCTGCTTGATGTCCACGACCACAACGCCAGCATCGGTTCTTTGTCTTTATCCAGTCTATTTTCAGGTCTTTGCTAAGAAGCTTGAAGTTGTCACAGCCATTCAGATAGTGTTTATTATTATCACAGTATGGACAATAAGCTCTCACCTTCTCTTCTCTGACTGAAGCTGGTTTAGACGTGGCTGACGACATTGATGATGAATATGACTTGTCGGTACCAAGTAGAATGGTAGTTGGTCTGCGAAGCTGCTTAGACTCTCTTCTCACCTCTCGGCCACGCACTGAAGATTCCTGCCTTGTATAACAAGCATACTGGCTATTGTCTTCCTGTACTTGAAGCTCATATTCCAACCAATCAGCGAAGTCCAGCAAAGTAGGAATAGAGACTTGCAAAGGGTGGGTGTACCGCTTGAAACTTGATCTGAGGTCATGTGGCAGTTTACTCAGGAGTCGAGACACATGTGATCCACATTCCAGCTCTACAGTACCTTTGTGGCCAAGCTGCTGCAACATACTGACAAGCGAACGCACCTGCAGTCCGAACATCCTGAAGGCCTTTACATCTCCACTGCGTATATTAGCTCCATCCATCAGCTCAGCGATTCGTTGCAGTGCTAATTGGTGGGGTTGACCATACATCTTATCCAGAGCTTTCATAGTGTTGGTGAAGGGAAATCTGGAATTGCTGTAAGAGTCTGCCACAAGGAGGGCCTCCTCCAGTTTCAGATGGTCTGTGAGGATTTGAAATTTGAAACGTTCGGTGGCATCTTCAGGCAGGATATTCTCTAATGCAATTCTCAGTCTTGAAAACTCCCTAGGATCAGAAGACGTTAGGCAGGGGATGGTAGGGGCTGGTCCTCTGTAGATTTTCTCTTGGGTACTTGAGGGTAAGACATGATCTGAGCTGTATTCTGCATGGGCTGACCTCCTCCTTTCCTGTGATGGGACCACAGACTCAGGCAGCTGAGGTGGCTGGGAATATGGGGAAGTGTTGGGATACCTGAACTGAGCTGAGTCACTATAATGTGCTGTAAAGGAGGGTCTCTCACGAGGGGAGGAAGAAATGTTCATGTTTCTCAGATCTTCAGTAAACTCTGAGCTTTCCTCTGGCACAGCTGGGTGTGGCAGTCTCTTAGTGGCAGATGGTGGCAACCTAGAGCGTGGAGCTGGTATTGGGCGGTATGGCTGTGGAGTCTGAAAGTTAACTGCTGGAGAGTGAGAGCGTGGTGATGGCATCTGTGGAGTGACCGACTCGGGTGGAGAGCTCTGCTTCGATTTCAAGCTTTGAAGCTCATGCCATAACGCAGCATTCTGTTGACGCATCTCTTGGAATGCTGAAATGATCTCAGGGAGTTGGCTGGATTGTCGTTGCAAGGCTGCGTTCTCCCTCTTCATCTTCTCTAACATGGCTGTAAGCTCTGGCAGCTGTTTCACTTGCCTTTGCAATGCTGCATTCTCCTCTCTCAGCTTCTCAGAAGTGCAGTCCCATTGGTCAGTCAGTATCCACTCAGAATGTTCTGATGCTTGGCTCACTGGTGAAGTGGATCTGGAATGACCTGTAGCACTTGGTTCATTCTCCAGTACTCCCTGGCAGGTAAGTGACCGTGATTGCTGTTGATGAGACCCAGGTCCACTGAGCTCAAATTCTTCTAAGTAGACTGGAGGGTTAACTCGTCTCCTCGGCCGCACAGCAGGGGCTTCTCTTTCTGGTTGAGACATGTCTGTAGCAATCCACAAATCCGGCTCGAAGGACCATGAAAAAACTGCTGACTACTCTTGTCTAACTCAGGTTCGGATTTATAGAACGGCTACAGGGTGTCCGGTCAGAACATTAGGTCTCACACCAGGAATGTACTTCAGGGTGATTTATTGTGCAAAGATGTGTGTGGTTCTATAAATATAAAACAGTATACAAATATGAATAAATGAATAAATACACATTAACAGATCTTTACAGCAGTACTTAAATACTCATAAGTAACAGCATTGTAAATTATCTAAATATAATATATATACAAATATGACTCAAAGTTCTATTAAATGATCGCACTACTGCACTGTGCGTCTGGCTCACGTGCCTAGCTCGTCCGGTGAACAAGCCCGAACATGTTCCCTGAGATGCGTCTTAAGTCTATGCATTATAGCCTAATATGCAATAACATTAAATATTCTATCAAACAAAAACACAGGCAATATATAACATTTTGTCAACAAGAAAATGTGCAAATATAATAAACAAATGTAAACATTTAGGCGGAATGCCGCGGTAGCGGTCATTAATCTCGCTTGTGAACTTATCATACATTTAATTATGTAAATGTACTTACGATTAGTTGCACGCACACATATATCCACACAATCCTTAAACGGGCCACTTCTAACTAATTTAACTATGAAATATTAACTATAAACATATCAACACATCCAGCCTCTATAATGTCTTGGTTCTCACTCCGCGGAAAGATTAGGAACAGTCCAAATCACGAACACAGGCGGGAGGGTTCGGAAGAGTTCACTTTCAAGGGGTGGCCTTTTTTACACCAAAGAAGCTGGATGTTCACTGAGTGCTGTATCCAAGCATGTTAATAGAAAGTTGAGTTGATGAAAAAGTGTGGAAGAAAAAAATGCACAACCAAACGAGAGAACCTCAGATTTATGTGGACTCTAAAAATATAACTTTTCCACGACATTATAATGTATTGAGATGCACCTGTAAATATAAAATGCAGTTCATAGCTGTTTTTTTAAAGATCACATTGCATATAGCCTATAACTTACATTACACAGTGTACTTACAAATTATCCAAAGAATGACATCAACTGAAATATCAAGTGAAAGGGTTTCAAGTATTTTTTTTCTGTGGACACATAATCGTTTTCGTACAAATCTGAAAGCAAGCAGTTGCATTTTGCAAGCAAATCACCCATCTAAAATAGATGCAGAAAAATTTCGCAAAATAACCTGACTGTAAGTAGAATAACACTGTCATGGTGTGATCTAGACAGAGAATTCCGATGCAGAGTAGGGCAAATTAGAAGTTTTATACTCGCCACAAAACACAAAATAACAAAAACAATAAAGAAATGCTCTGGCGCACACAGAGGTCTCCGAGCTGGTCAGCACACTGCGGACCACTCGTGCTGCCAGATCTCTGAACTACGGATCCTTTGACCCGAAGATGGAAGGTGTGAAGCTTGGACACACACACAAAACATGGGCAAAGACAAAACAATCAACTCACGATGACAGACAGAAAGGCAGAGATAAATAAGGGGGTGGGGGAACAATCGATAGGTGGGGAAGAATCAGCTCGTGATCTGCGTACCCCCGCCACAATCAGCACTGATTGCCCAGACCAAGAGCTACAGAACAGACAGGACAACACAGACCGCAGGGGAAGCTGAGGAGGCAACCTGCACCGTGACAAACACTATTTGTCTTAACTCTTAACTGACGGCTTTCATATTTCAAGTGTTTCCCACATTTTACCCTGAAATCTCTGGTGTAAATGTATAATGGAAGTGCAGATACACTGCTTTGCAGGAAAGCGGAAGTTAGCTGACTCACTGTGAAAAGGGCCTATATGTTTTGTCTAGAGTGCGTAAGCAGTTATAGCGCTACTCGCAAATTTTGTAACTATTTTAAAGAATTTAAAAGGAGTTGAAAAAGGACTGTCCTCACAGGTTTGGGGACTAAACTCATATCCGTTCTGTTTATTCTGCTGTTTCCTGCGAAGGACGCACAACAGGCTTATATCAACTAGTTCCTGTCCTCTGTTCATGGTTTGGAAACTATGCAACTGTCTTCTCTGCCGTTCTTGTCAAGATCTTCACGAAAGGACGCACACCAGGGTGATACCACCTGATTCCTGTATTTTGTTCGTCCATTGGTAGGACTGAATGTCCACTACTAACTCTGGATTGCAAGCGGAAAATGTAAATGTCATCCCTGTTGTTTTTCTTGATGTGTTTGACTCTCCCTGCGGATCATCGTCAAATTCAATCAAATTTTCTCTGTCTGCCTGCATACTCAGACCACTGTTTTATCTTCGATATGGCTTTATACTATTCATCATCTGACTTTCTACATTTAAAATCCTCATACCGCCTGCCAGTCGGAATTTATAATCAGTGTGATGCCCTGGGAATTATGCGTCGACCACGGTATGTGCATCGTGGATCACGTCACTGTTATAGCAGTTTTCAGATGGCTTCTTCTGACAGTCATGTTCTAGTCATCTGGTCTTCTCGTCGTCATCAACTGAATTATCTAAATGACGTAAAACGGTGTGTTAATGTAAAAAATCTTAGCGTGTTAAAATACAATGCCAGTGTCCCGTTGGAAAAGACTGAAATCACCTACATAAAAATGGGTCTCTTAAATTCACGTTCTATATCAAACAAGGCCTTTATTTTGAATGATTTTATGATGTTACGTTCGCTGGACTTTTTCTTTATTACTCAGACTTGGTTGAATACTGGTGATCAGATGGCTTTGGGTGAGTTGACACCCCCAGGCTGTGAACTCTCCTCGGACCGCAGGACGAGGAGGTGGTGTATCCACTGTTTTCCGTAACACTTTTAAATGCAGACTACTATCCACACAAACCTACTTGAGTTTCGAGGTACAGTTACTAAAGATTGATACCCTGGATTCTTTTTTTCTGTGATTTGGTATATAGACCGCCCAAATTGAATAAGGATTTCATCCAGCAATTTTCTTATTTTCTCTCTGGTTTGGTGTCTCGCTGTGACCCCCAGGCTGTGAACTCTCCTCGGACCGCAGGACGAGGAGGTGGTGTATCCACTGTTTTCCGTAACACTTTTAAATGCAGACTACTATCCACACAAACCTACTTGAGTTTCGAGGTACAGTTACTAAAGATTGATACCCTGGATTCTTTTTTTCTGTGATTTGGTATATAGACCGCCCAAATTGAATAAGGATTTCATCCAGCAATTTTCTTATTTTCTCTCTGGTTTGGTGTCTCGCTGTGATAAACTTTTGGTCCTTGGGGAATTTAATGTCCATTTATGCTGCCCATCAATGCCATTGGTTAATGAATTTCTTTCTCTTACTGAGACTTTTAATCTAATACAACGTGTCTTTGGTTCTACTCATATGAAAGGTCACACATTAGATCTTGTGTCATCATTTGGTATTCCTGTATCAAATTTGGAGGTTTTAGATGTAGGTATTTCTGACCATTATTCAGTGGTATTCGATGCTGTTTGTTCTAATATCTATCCAATCTCTTCTCAGCCTTTACATTATGCTAGGTCCAACAATTCTACAACTGCAAACCTTTTTTCAGAATTGTATTTATCTCATGTTACAGACAAAGTCGATGGAGAGGACACTGAGGTGCAGGTTGAGGTTTTTACTAAGTCTTGCACTTTTGCTTTAGATTGTGTTGCCCCTCTTAAACTAAAGAAACACAAGGGAATCTCTCAACCTTGGCTAAATAATGTAACGCACTCTTAGACAAGAATGTAGAAAAGCTGAATGCAAGTGGAAGAGGGATAAACTTCAAATTTCATCTGAAATGTAAAAAAATTATCTGGCTAACTATCAAAAAGGAGTAAAGGAGGAAAAAATGAAATTTTTCTCTAAGGTAATTTCAGATAATGCAAACCGGCCAAAAGTACTGTTTAACACAATTGATTCCATTTTAAACCCCCCAAGGAATGTCATGAGAGATGCCACACAAGAAACTTGTGAATAATTGTTATTGTTTTTTACTCAAAAAATTGAGAAGATCAGAAGTGAAATTGTACCTTTACAATCCTGTTCATCAATTAATCCTGCGCTTAATATTTTTTCAAACTTTGAACCAGTTTCATCAGCGCAGCTAGCAGATATTGTCTGTAAAATTAACGGTGGTAGTTGCAGACTGGATGTTCTACCTACTGTACTCATCTTTTTAAAGATGTTTTCTCTACTGTGAGTTCCAGCCTTACAGCTATACTTAACAGCTCTTTGATGAGTGGAGTAGTACCTAAAAGTTTCAAACATGCAATTCTTCATCAATTGTTAAAAAAACCTAATTTGGATCATACAGTTTAATATGTACAATTTTAAACTTTATGATCCAATAAACATACAATTTCTAAATTGTCTTTTATTTCCAAGATTTTAGAGAAAGTGGTCTATTCACAGCTATATTCATATCTGAATACTTATGATATTTTAGACACATTCCAGTCGGGCTTTAGGACCTGTCATAGCACAGAATCTGCACTGCTCAAGGTCACTAATGATGTCTTATTATCGTTGGACTCTGGATCACATGTTGTTCTGGTTTTATTTGATCTGAGTGAGGCCTTCGATACAATAGACCATGAAATTCTTCTCAATCATCTGGAGTGTTGGGTTGGTGTCCAGGGTATAGCTCTACAATGGTTTGCATCATATTTAAGAGACAGGACAGTTGCTCTGAATTTGGGAGACTTCTCTTCCACATTGGCCCCTTTAGCTTGTGCTGTCCCTCAGGGGTCGATTTTGGGACCGTTGCTGTTTTCTCTTTACATGCTTCCTCTAAGCGCTATTTTTCGGAAGTATAGTATTTCAAATCACTGTTATGCAGACGATCTCCAGTTTTACCTTCCTGTGAGCTTAGATAAAACCTGTTCACTGGACAAAGCACAGGAATGTTACAGTGACATTAAACTCTGGCTATCTAGCAACTTTCTCCAATTAAATGAGAGTAAAACTGAGGTTTTGATTGTAGGCTCTCCGGTGTCACCTACATTTCCTGATCATTTAGGATCCTTACCCCTAAAGATTGAGAATCATGTAAAGAGTTTAGGGGTTATTATAGACTCATCAATTAACTTTAAGAAACAGATTGGTGCCGTTGTTAAAGGTAGCTTTTTTAACCTGAGATCAATTGCTAAAGTAAAGCATTTTTTATCCAGTAAGGATTTGGAAATTGTGGTTCACTCCTTTATCACATCTAAGTTTGACTATTGTAATTCTCGATATATTGGTCTTCCCCAGACTTTGCTTGTCCACTTACAGTTAGTGCAGAATGCAGCAGCAAGGCTGTGAACGGGGGTGAGAAAGAGAGACCATATTACTCCTGTACTGCAATCCTTACATTGGCTTCTGGTCAAATTCAGGATTGATTTTAAAATTCTCTTGTTTGTCTACAAGGCCCTGTCAGGCCTCGCACTCCAGTACATCAGTGATCTTATCAAAAGGAGACAAAAGGAGATCGTGCTTTTTCTGTAGTAGGTCCCAAACTCTGGAACAGTCTCCCATTCCATGTGAGGTCAGCTCCATCGGTAACAACTTTTAAGTCCTATTTAAAAACATATTTGTTTTCTTTAGCTTTGAATAAGATATGTTAATTTTTTTGTATGATTTTAATTTTATTAATTTTGTAAAGCACTTTGGGGCAGCGTCTGTTGTTTAAAAAATGTGCTATATAAATAAAGTTGATTGCTTGCTTGCTTGCAAATAAAGTAATTTGTAATCATAACTTAAGATAGCCTTAACCAGAAATCCAGCTCATCAAACCACACCCTAAATTATGCAGAACTTTAAGGCTAAATAAAATGTAAACAGATGAGTTATTAAAAAAAATCACCCCCTCACAGTTATATATAGCTATTTTTTATAGACCAAAACAACTTTTTGTACCAGGCTGTGAGGGGACTGAATTTCTTTATAACTCATGTGGAAGTGACACGCTGCCAAGATGACGTGGGACTGCTCCGCCTACTTTGAGCTTCAAAAATGCTCTCTCTCTCTCTCTCTCTCTCTCGACCTACTTACGCCTCGCTCTGCTCCCTCGTCTCTCTCCCTTTGCAGATTCCGCTAAACCACGCCCCCCTCGCCACAGTAACAAATACTTTGATTGGTTTATTTAAAATCGTCGGGATTGTAAGGCATGTCTGAAAATGAGAAAATTGTGAATCAGTGCTAACCTGAGATACGAACGGTTTTGTACTATTCAGTACAATTCATTCAAAAGAACAATTAGTTCGCAAAACAGATAGGCTATCACTACACTACTGACAACAGTAGTAATGCTGCTCTCGTCATCAGGGCAAATCTTTTCCTGATAGCATACATGTTTTTTTTTTTTTTTTAATGCAACATTAAATTAGCTGCATGTGTTAATTATAGAGATATTGTGTGTTTGATTTTACCTGCACAGACAAATCATCCTAATGGCAAATAAACCTTTTCAATTGAATCTAATTCACTGATAGATAACAGATGTGCTGACTGTGTCTGATTATGACTTCAAACAGCACTGTTTGTCTCTCTAACCTTACATTCTGTGATTCATTGTTTGTTAAGACGATCCAAAAGTGTGATTAAAAAATTAGGAAAAATTGCTGCTTGATGAAACACTAATTGCTGTGTGAATTTATTTGTCTGCATAAAACAGAACAACATAGAATGTCAGTATACTGTAAATGGTAGTTATTGTGTCAGCAGATAGACCTAAGTGTGTAACAAGTATGAAAGACATTAATCCAACCAAACATAGTCCATGGATCCTCCAAGAACCTCAACCATCTCCAAAGGAGGTGGATCAATGGCGGCGGTGATCTCCCATACCCCTCACGTCTCATCAGTCCTGTGGGAGCCTCATCAGTAACACATGGTACGGAGCAAACAAAGACAGCTCGAGCTCCGCACAATCCCAACCTGCGCTCACGCACCCTTACACACCATCTTTGTCCCAGTGTTACATAGAGCGCCACTCCCCTCAGCCAGATCACCTGTCACTCATAAATAAACAGTTACTTGCACTATACTGTATGCTTCAGAAGGTATTTTTTTTGTGAAATCATTATGAGAAAAATGAGTGGGACAAATACTTAACTCTGCACAAAAATAACTCTAGAGTGTTGGCCAATGTCCATGATTGAGTTTGGCTGTTTTCATCATAGACAATAGTAAACGAATGTAGGGGACAGTTAATGTTTTTATAGTTAATATTTTCTGTATTTCATAACTACAGTAAAATCTGTAACATTAACATGAAATCTACAAAAAAATTATTGCTTTAAAAAAAAAAAAAGTTTATTGTGTAGTAGTAAATTTCAAAGGTCTTCACTCATAACCATCAGCTGGTACAGACCAACTAAGTAAAAACATTCAATTTGAATTTATATTGTATCGTTTGGTAGGAAAGTGATAGTTTAATTTTATGGTGTTTTATTGGCATGACAAATATTTCTACATTTGTGTTTCTTATAATTACATTATTTACATTAACAGTCAAAAATAGAGGGAAAAAATACACATAATACACACATTTCTATCACACACCCCAGTTTTCTATTATAGATTTCAAAACCTTTACAAGTAATCTTGACAATGTCTTAAAAATTTACAAGTATATGAAATATTGCCTGTGTTTTTAATGTTTAATGGTGTTTTTATTATTCTGTCATTCAGTCTGATTCTGAATTCATAGTTTATTATTATTATTACACTCCTTCTTTTAAATACAAGCATTTATATGATTCATAGATCTTTTCCAGTTAATATTCAAAACAAAAACAAAACAAAAATTACAACAAATATTTTCCTTTGTATTTGTCGGGTTACTGCATATAGTAATAAACAGAATGAAAATACAACATTATGAATGAATAAAAAATGAACGGTGTAGTTGACAAATAAATGTAAAATAGGTGGCATTAAAAAAAATAAAAAATATATAAAAAATATTAAAGAATATTCATCATTTTGGCCACAAGATGATGGTCTCTTCTACACCAGATTTGGGTAATGAACCTTTTCCGGTTGAGTTCAGAGGAAATCATTGTTAAGCAAAGCTTTTTTTCACAATCACCAAGCAATTAGACCACACATATATTTTTATCTTAACAATTAAAACGTCAACATATTTTAGCATATTTTATATCTGTTCTATTTTCTTCTTTTCACCTCTTGTAGATCTGATGTCATTGACCAGAAGCACAACAGCAGCTGCAGTAGCCACGCCCACCAGAGCACTGATGACCAATCGGATCACAGCTTCGACAGTACCACAACAATGGACAGGGACTTCTGAAAAAAGTGAGTGATGATAAAAATAATTGGGATTTTAAACAAGCAGACTGTAGGCGACAGGAACTCATTTGAAATCGAAATTGAAATGAATCAATCCATCAGTCAATCAATCTGCAAAATCTATTTTTGTCCTTCACTGGAAGAAAATAATCAAAATAGTTTATAATGCTTCATTATTTGAACAGACAACATGGTGGCGCGGGTGCATCATGAGGCTCGGCGTCTGACCAGATTTCAGATAATAGTGTTAATTTAGCTGGTTATTTTCTGCGTGTTCGCTCGATTCAGATATGCGAACTACAGTTACAGTAAATAATCACTTTTGGATATCAACAAACGGTTTTATAACATAGTTTTATATCATCCTTTCATCTTCGTCAAACTCCCCCCCAGAGCTACAGAGATCACCGCGAACAATGGATCACTCTCACTGACCAGAAGTTTTTGGCATCGAGATTGCAGACAAAGACAAGTGAAGTGTGATGGGCTGCGTGCTAAGCTACGTCTAAACCCATACCCGCCAGGTTCTACCCAGCATCTTCCTTGCCAATGTATGGTCATCCAATCAATAAACTTCCTTTTTACTTGCATTTGTCTCCTGTCCTCCATAGCCACCGTTACAATATACTAATGTGACTGAGGCCTTCAAAATCACACCCCTCACCAACCTGGGCTAGTCTGACCACCTCTCTATGTTCCTGCTTCCCAAGTATACCCTGGTCATCAAATGTGTGAAACCTACAATAAGAACTGTAAAAATTTGGCTGGAAGGTGCTGACTCTGCTCTTCAACATCAATTCCAGCACACAGACTGGAGTGAGTTTGCTGCCCAGGCCACCACAAGCTCTCAGATCAATATTGACACTTACACCAACTCTGTCTTGGAGTACATCCACAGATGTGTGGGCACAGTGACCACACAAAAAAATAAATAAAAAATTCCCAAATCAGAAGCCCTGGATGAACAGAAAGGTTCGCCTCCTACTCAAAGTAAGAGATGCAGCCTTTAGGTCTGGAGACCGCGAGGCTTACAGCTCGGCCAGAGCCAACCTGAGGAAGGTTATCTGCCAGGCCAAACTCACACACAAACAGAGGATTAAAGAGCACTTACATTTTTCGGAACCTCTGGCATGTATGGTAAGGCATACGAACTATCACAGACTACAAACCACCCAGCACTGTGCCTCCCACCAGCTCTGCCTCCCTCCCTGATGAGCTTTTTAATCTGCAGCATTAGTGTTAGCTTTTCAATAACTTTTATACTCATTTTGATCAAAATAATAAGGAGGTCTCCCTCAAAGCTGAGCATCCACCCAATGAACTGCCTCTCACATGCTCCACCTCTGTAGTAAGCAGCTGTGTGGAGCAGCTGGCTGGGTTCTTCATTGACATTTTTAATCTGTCCCTGGCCCAGGCAACTGTCCCCACTAGTTTCAAAATTTCCACCATCGTGCCAGTACTGAAGCTCTTCACTGCATTGGCTCTTAATGACTTCCGTCCTGTTGCACTCACCCCCATCATTGCCAATTTCTTTGAGGGGCTGGTTGGATCCCACTTAAAACCCTGTCTCCCTTCTACACTAGACCCTTACCAGTTTGCCTATCGTGACAATAGGTCAACAGAGGACGCCATCTCTACGGCCCTTCACTCTGCCCTCACCTACCTGGACAGTCAAAATACACATGTGAGAATGCTGTTCATTGATTTCAGTTCTGCATTTAACACTGTAATCCCCTCCAAGCTGATCTCCAAGCTCAGCCAGCTTGGAATCAGCAAATCCCTCTGCAACTGGACTCTAGATCTTCTGACTAACAGAGCCCAGTCTATTAAGTTAGATGACTTCTCCTCCTCCATCATCACCCTGAACAACGGTGTGCCACAGGGCTGCGTACTGAGCCCTCTTCTGTACCCCTAATTCACCAATAACTCCCGTTCCCGTTTATGGCTCCAACACCATAATCAAATTCGCAGATGACACCAAGGTGGTAGGTCTGATCAAAGATGATGATGAGTCAGCCTACAGGGATGAGGTGCAGCACCTGGGTGTGTGGTGTGCCACCAACAATCTGGAACTAAACAACAAGAAGACAAATTAGATCATTGTGGACTTCAGGTGGATTAGGAGTCATGCATACACCCCCATCTACATCAATGGAGCTGTAGTGGAGCATGACTCTGGTCTGAGTCCCAGGATCCTTGTTGAATTCTACCGCTGTACCATTGAGAGCATACTCACAAACTGCATCTCAGTGTGGTACAGCAATTGCTCCGCATCTGACTCAACAGATCACCGGCACCCAGTTAACTTCTATCGAGAACATTTATCATAAGCACTGTCTGGGCAAGGCAAGGAACATCAACAAGGATGCCTCTCACCCTAACCATGAACTTTTTACCCTCCTTCCATTCGGCAGGTGTTACATAAGTCTCTGCAGTCGCACTGGTAGGCTCAGGAAGAGTTTCTTCCCCTGAGGTGTGACACTTCTTATCAGTAGCATACCATGGAGTTCAGTCAGGGCCTTCAGTAAGCAACTGTAAACTTCATACCCTTTCACATCTATCTTACACATCTCTATAACAGCTTCAGTGCAGCCATATGCATATAATTCACATATTATGGCCCACACAGGCTCTCAACGACAATGACAGCTGATCAACAATTTCAAGTTGACTAGATAGGGGTGGGTTAAATTCAGAGTAAATTTCCCTACATGGATCATACACCTCCATAACAACGTGCATGATTCAATACTCGTCAAATAATAAAGCACTCACCTGTCATTTGTAAATAAAGTCTGTGCGCTTGATTCCATGTAATAAAAATAAACATGGCCAAATAACTTGTGTAATAACTAGCTGTTAGCCACTCATAGATGCAGACTTTGAAATGGTGCACAAAACCGTTGTTAGCAAATTCAGTTTAAGCAGTTTATCCTTCAGTTATTCCTCTTTTGTCTGCAAAAGAGCACCTTGAAAAAAAGCAGATCAGTAACAAGATCTGGTGTAGAGGCGCCGGCGCCGGCTTGGAAATTCCCAACTAAACAATGGACGCAGTATTGCCAGATTGGGCTACTTTAACAATGTTGCTGTGGGTTGTTATTTATGTCTGCTGGTTGAAGCGACCTCAGTAACAGGATAATTAGCCAATGGAATATGAATTTTACCAGAAGAACCCCACCAAAACGTGTTTTTAACTCCTGGAATGTGAGAAACGTGACTGGGTGGGTTTTGTTGAGAAAACCTGGCAGCCCTAGCTGGGGGAAGCACTGGGCACGTAGCTGGTCCCAGAGGGCGTGCTGTCATTTGTATATATATACAAAAACATTTTATTTTTTATAGGGCAAGTAGAGAAGGCCCTGCTGGCCCTGGCAGCCCACCACTGCTTCTGATCTCCACACCATCAATCTAACCTACACCTGCTCTCTTACTGCACTGGTCACAGTACTTTACATACATGCATTTGCACTTCTCAGACTGTGTATTGTTCAAGTTACTACACTGTACACTGTCTAACATTGTTCTGTAAAAAGCACATTAAACTTTCTATGAAAGTATTACTGTACTTCAGATATTTTGCATTCTGTAGAATACATTAGCAATACTATTGCACACAGCCAACTGTATTTATTACCACTGTTCTTACGTTTCTGCTGTTCTTAAATGTACATATAACCCTACATTGCACTCCTATTTATATTCTGTACATACTCTGCTTAATATTGTTCATAGCAACTCCACTGTGCAGACTGTAAATTACAGCTTCACTTACTCTGTACTTATCTGTATATAAAACACTATATTATCGCACTTCTGGTTAGATGCTAACTGCATTTCATTAGCTCTGTACTTATACACTGCATAATGACAATAAAGTTGAAACTAGTCTTTATCTAATTTAATCTAATCTAATCTAATCTAATAATTTCTGCCATTTTAAATGATCAATCTCTATAAAATAATCAAAATCATTCAGTGAATAATGCACGTATCAGCGCTGCTGTACCTGAACATGGTTGACAGAGCTGAGTGATGTCCAGATGTTGAGTCTGGTTGCTGATGGGATTTTTTACCACACAGCTGTAGCTGTTTTTATCTGTATATTTCACCTCTAAATGAAGGCTTCTTTTGAGATCAGACACACTGATGTTGGACAATAAACTGTTTCCTTTGTACCAGGAGAGAGTCACATGACCCACATTCACCACTGAACACACCAATGAACAATTCTGCTCTGAGGATGAGGATGATGAAGAACATTGTGAAGAGTTTCTGCTGATGACAGGAACAGGCAGACGAGCTGAAAACAATATAAATAAGTATAGATAAGAAAAAGGTGGATCTTAACCTGGAAAGGTGAATTCCTGTATAGAACACTATATGGTGTTCTAGTATAGTATAGTATGCATACTCCTCTATCTAGTGGTCAAACGCTGCTAGTTTAAAGGGGTCATATGATGCTTTTTTTTTTAAGATCATTATTTTGTGTATTTGGTGTAACAAAATATTTTGATGTGCTTTAATGTCCAAAAAAAAACACTTTATCATACATTATTATATGTCCTCTACCCCTCGCCTCTCTAAAATGTGTTGTTTCGTTTTCTACGAAGTCCCTCCTTCTGACAAGAGCCATCTGCTCTGATTGGCCAACTGACCCAGTGCATTGTGATTGGCTGAACACTGCAAGCACTTATTGGAAATGTAACGCCCCTTTCCATAATCACAAGCTTTATTTTCCAAAATAAATGTATAGACAGTTAATAATGTCCTTAATTTTTCATCAGTTCAAGCTGAAAGAGGAACAGCGTCGAATGACAGACACAGTGATGAAACTTGTATGTGTCTGCAGAACACAAGTCACGGACGGTTAATACAACTCCACTGTGTGACCCGGTCTCTCTCTCACACACACCCACACACACACTCACACACACACCCACACACACACACACACACACACACACACACACACACACACACACACAAAGTGCAAAACTCTGCATTTGAACATTTAATATACAAATACTTAAAGTAATAACAAAGCTTACTCACAGTAGCTGATTCAGAAGGCCAATAAAGTGCTTTTGGTTTCTCCTAGAGACCCTGACATGACTGCTTCAACACTAACTGTGTTACTGAAACCAGGCCTTCTTTCTTTGTGCAAACGTTTTGGCAGGATTACGCTAATATTTCCACATAGTGATGTAGATATGTGGGGCGTGTTTCTGTTTTGGGGGGCGTGGCAGATTCTTAACTTTTATAAAAAATATCTTTTTGGATTTGAGACTTTAGTCTTTGCAACTTTACAGCTCTTATTCATGAACTAAGAGCTTGTAACACTCAAAAGAGAAAGAACATTTTTAAATCACATCATAGGACTCCTTTAATTTCTGAGGTTATGCCAATGCCAGCATAATAACAGCTTTTACAATACAACTGCAAATGCTTTATAGAAAGCATATTAAATTATTTAACAGCCCTGCCATTACATATGACGTCTCTATGTATTCTTTTATTGCAGGGCTTTTTTTTTAAGATGAAAGATTTTATTTGTTTCATACAAACATACAATAATCAGTGAAATGTAGGTCTGGCATGATGTTTATAGACTGTGCAAAAATCAAGAAAATTTAATAAAAAATAAATAAATATACATAACATATTAATATTAAAAAGAAACTACTGCACAGATGAGGTGCAGAGATGTAAACAATGTGCAGTGAGGATGAGCAGCATAGCTCATCTAAAAAAAGTGCAGTGTGCAGAGTGTTAGTAAGTAACCCTACACTAAAGTCTCTAAAGTGCAGTGTGTTTATTGTCCATGTTTAATAATCTAATAGCATGAGGGAAGAAGCTCCTTCTGAGCTTCTCCATTTTAGCCATCACACTGCGGAAGCGTCTGCCTGATTGTAGATGAAAGAGTGGATTTCAGGGTGGGTGGAGCCTTTGAGGATCTTTACAGCCTAGATTTACATCTCCTAGTGTGGATGTCTTGCAGAGAGGGGAGAGATGTTCTGGAGATGCGTTCAGATAAGTGCATTACTCTTTGCAGGGCTTTACGATCCTGGGCTGAGCTGTTTCCATACCTCGATGAAATGCACTATACTTTCTATAGCCCTGATATATAAAGTTTTATCTATATCTATCTATATCTAATAGATAGATGTTGGTGTGGGTGAGAGTGGCATGCAGGAGATGGGACACAGCATCCTCACTAGACCTATTAGGTCAATCCTGTGAGTGAGTCAATGCTGTTAGGGATAGAGGAGCAGATAAACAGTGATTCCGCACGCATCACTGATGCAGTTGTTCTTTTCCTCTGTGCACATCGGCTGACATTAATGTTAGTTTGACATTTTTCTTTTTCTTGCCAATTAAACTCTTTGTGGTTATGTTTTGAGCCCAAACTACCTCAGATAGAAATAAATATATGATCTTTAAGATGCACAAGGCTTAATTTCTAGAGAAAAAAAATAAATAATAAACTATTTAAATTAATAAAAAAATAAACTATGTGACATTATAATATAAATCTAATACTAAAATGTTCTTAAAAACATCCATGTTATTGCACAAAGCTCCATTAAATGACAAAACCAGCTATCAAACCAACTATAAAATATTTAAATATTTTTGTCAATCATGAGCATTTACTTAGTTAGTAACTTTATTTATCCCTTTGGGGAAATTTAGTTTCATTGTCTTGTTTCAATATGCGGTTCTCACAAAAGACAATAAACATACTGTAGGACAGTAGGACCATACAAATTTCACAGCAGTTAATCAAGAAATATTAATACTGAATGAGATCTGCTTATTTAAAGAAGGGGGAAAAAATACTTTTTCTTTCCTATCTTTATTTTAGAACTTCACTGCCTGTGAAATAAAAGATTTTCCCCTTATAAAAACAAAACCATCAGTAGGCCTATCCTAAATTGTCTACCTGAAGGCAAAGACTCAAACTCATTATACAGTGGGTGCCTATGGTCAGATATATTTGTCATAACTTTACCAAGACATCTAGTCTGATGAATTTGTTTTAAACCCAACACAGAGATACAAAGTAATTTTCTCGCAGTACTTGAGGATAACACTTACAATAATATTCCATTAGTTAATTTTAATTAATGCATTTATACACCATATACTTTCAATTTACTTTATAATATACTTTATAATATTTTTTATTTTTATTTAAAATAATAATTGTAAAAATGTATAATAATAAAAATTATATATTTTTTAATGAAGTGCTTAACAAGAACAAGTGCTTTATCATTGTTTATGTTAACTAATGTTAAAAAATGAAACCTCAAGTGTTAACAAATTTAAGCATTTTGTGAAATTCTTGAAGGGATAGTATTATTTAAGGACAGATGACAAACACACTAAACTTTACATAGTTTATGACGTGATGACCATCAGTTTGTCATTGAATATCACAGTATTCAGATACAGATTTTCATGAACATTATTTGTGTTTATTCTTGTTAGTGTTGTGTTTTTGATCTGGGGCTCACTTTACCCCTGCTATCAGTGTTAGAAAGACCACCATTAGTGTAGCTTTACAAATAAATATGATACTGTAATAGACAGAACAGACAAACCTGTAATTGTGACTCACCATAGACAGTGACGTTGAATCTGTGCTTGATGGGTGTGCTATCGCTGATGATTACTTCATAAAGTCCAGAGTGTGTGTTTGTGATGTTAGTGATGGTCATAGATCCAGTCTGATGATCCAGCTTCAGTCTGTCTCTGAATCTCCCGTCAGGAACAACAGATGTGTTGTAGATTTCAGCCTCTTTATTAATGAAAGATATAATAGTCCCAGTTTGTCCAAACTTCCATGTTATATCACAATCTTTCTTGATTTGAGTAAGACCAGAGTCTAGAGTGACTGAATCTCCTTCTGTCACTGACACGGACTTCACTTCTTCTGGATCAGCAAACACACCTGAAGAACACAGACACGTTTCTCATCAATCAAGCTCTAACTCTACGCTGGTAGTTTTAAGATTATTACAAGTTTTGGAGATAATTAAGATCCTCTTAGATGACAAAAGTGATCATTTGATCTGATCTGAGTCTAGTTGAGCAGATGAATCTGTCTGTGTGAGAGGATCTTCAGAAGTGAAATACAGCTTCAGCCGGTCGTGACAGAGCCAGAACCACATCAGCTGATCTGAGTACATTAAACTGATCATCAGCATCTCTGGGGAGGGTTTTAGTCCACCAGATACTTACAATAAAACTTCAGACGTCGTCAGAGCATGGTGACAATTGTGTGAAGCATTGCAAAGATATCTCATCATGATCATCATGATCTTATAGTTTGTGTGAACACCGTGACAAACTCAAGTCAAAGCTGCTATTTCAACACAGCCACAGTTTCAACACGAGATGATTTATGTTCATCAAAACACTACAGAATGATCTTCTTTACAGACTGAGTTACAAAGATCAGTTATTTCAATAGAAAATAACGTAAGAGGCATTTTACAGTAAACACATATATGGTACATTACCTGGCTAAACTCATATACATCAATACATCCACTTATACTGTATTATCTACATTTGACTTTTAAAAAAAGAAGAAAATAAATCTTTGTTTTACTTGTATACATATGATTTATGCCCTTTCCAGATTGAAATTTTCATAGGACATAAACTTTATTTTTTTAAGATATACCTTCAGATGGAAACTGTCAACTGATGCTAAGACGTCAGATATCATTTCAGTAAGGGATAATGTACATCCAGCCGGTTGTCCTCGCAAAATAAACCCTGAAAAGGGGATCAGGACCCCGACACGAAGCAGAAAGTAGAAAGTAATGAAAACAATAGTTGAGCCCGGATGAGCCTGTGTTTACAGGTTGTTATCCAGAGATAGCGTTCCTCAGAATGAAGAGACTGACCAATCAGAATCAAGTATTCCACAGAGCCGTGTAATAATATACAATGAGATCTGAACCTGATTCACTCAGAGTGAGAGCAGAGTAGCTATATCTCACTGTGAAATCCTAGTTTGATTTGTGTTTCTGATACAACTGAAACTATAAAAATATTTCAAACTCACCAACCAGATGCCAAAAGCACAAACAGCAAAAAACAAAGGAGTGAAACATTTTCTTCAGCAGCTCAGAAACTGAGAAATGTTGAAAAGTCCTGAAGTGAATCTATAATCACGGAGATGAAAACTACTTCTGTGTTAGTACGTGTCTGATGTGGGTTGTACTCCAATTCTGCTTCTTTCTCTTTTTCTTTTTTTTCTCTCTAAACCACAGTCTCTCATGTTTTCACAGAGCTGTGTGTCTTTGCAATAATCAACTGTAAGAAAAAAAAAAATGTGTAGAAAAACAAACAATGTCCTGGTGGAAAAATTACTAGCATTTTCTATTCAATTTACAGACATTTACTTAAACCCAAAAACATAACACAGTGCAATATGTAATTTAATATAGGGGTAAACACCTGTGAAAAATAAATACAGAAATATCCTTCATATTAATATATATATATATATATATATATATTTCTATAGACAGATGAAGCACAGGAGTAAATTAACTCCTACATTTAACAGAAGAAAATACACATTTTGACGCTTATGATAATACTGATGAACTGAAACACAGTTATGCAAAGAGAGATTTTATTTCTCTTGACTATTGTGTTGCAAATACAGGAAATATTTAGTGGAAGTTACAGGGCCATTTATGAAAATGTATTTATATGTTTGTAACTGTGTTTGTCTTGTGTGGCTGTTGTATTTGAGCACGAAACACACGAACACACATGAAACACACCCACACACACACCTGCACACACACACACACACACACAGAGGACAAGATAAAGACTGGATCTTGAGTAAAGAACATACTTTAATGTAGGTGGGAATACCTCATGGACTACTGATGAGAACGTTAATATATATTGAGGATATGATTTGCACAGACTGCAATCTGAGACCAGAGACTCATAAATAACAATGATAACAACCTTTTAGAAACTGTAGCAAAAATTAAGAGGAAATAAGAGGAGAAATGCCTCAAACTACTTAATATCAGATTAATAACACTTCTAGAGCAGTTTTATTCCTTCTCTAATAATCACTTAGTGTTGCGGTTTGATACATATTCAAGTTTACACTGTAATATCGAGCACATTACAACATTAAATAAAGGTGCTATATCAACAGGTTTTTTTATTGTCACAGTATTTATTTATTGTGCTGAAGTACAATATTATTTAATTACACCTTTTTAAACACGTGTCACAAAGTGCTTAAAAATAACACCAGCACATTAAAGAAAAGGAGAAATATATATAAAAACGTGCATACACTATCATTTATGACACATAAAAGCATGAGCAAAGAATATAGTAGCCAATCACCTCTCATCACTGAAGCTGAAGCACTTCCTGATAGATAGATAGCAGAAACACCATTGAGCTGTGCAGCTTTGACAACATTAGCACCGTTGTGTCCTAATGCCCTCGAGCTTCTTTTCCATGAGATCCCACTCAGAAAGCACACCTCTCAGGCCCTGTGCAATCATCTCTGTCATGTGATTAACTGGAAAATACACCGTCTCAAGGCATCTGTTGCACAGCTTCCATTCATCGTCACTGTAGAGCAAGGTATGCTCAAGTCCAGGTCCATCCATTGACCAGAGATCAGATGTGGCTGCTAGGGTTGCCAGGTTTTCACAACAAATCCTGCCCAGTTGCTTCTTAAAACTAGTCCAAAACTAGCCCAATCGCGTTTCCGGGAGGTTCCCCGATAAAAATTGCTTCCCGGGGTTAAAAAATAAATTTTTGGGAAGGGCTTCCCTGGTAAAATTAGCATTTTAGGGGCTAAATATCACGTTATTGGTATTGGGATTGCTTCAAACCGCGGACATGAAAAACAACCGCATACTTGGCAAAACTGGTTCAGGTGGAGCGGCAGTAACTGCACAGAGCCTTAGTCTACCGACAACTACCACAAAATCGCTTTCAAAATCAACAAAGAATCGCCTGCGATTTTAACATCGATGTTGTGTAGATTGTCAGTGAATTACGGCTGTGTAGTAAATGCCAACCAGTGTTGCCAAGTCTGTGGTGGTTGTTTTTCATGTCTGCTGGTCACAGCGACCCCAATACAAATAACGTGATATTAAGCCCCTAAAATGCGAATTATACCAAGGCAACCCTGCTAAAAAAAACTATATTTTAACCCCGGGAAGCAATGTTTTATCGGAGAATCTTCTGGAAGCGAGATTGGGCTAGTTTTGAGAAGCAACTGGGCAGGATTTGTTGTGAAAACCTGGCAATCCTGATCTGAACACACGTGCTGGAGATATACTCCTAATTACAGGAGCGTCTTTACTGATGAGAGGTGCATGAGTAAAGACATGCACAGCCCTATATAATAAAATGGGTAACGTTAAGTTATAGCAAGCTAATTATCAAAGGCAGCTACGGTTACCATCGCTAACATTAGCACGTTTATCGAACAGCCTTCGATAAATTTCTATGTTATAACTTCCCGAAAACAAATACACAAACATATAAAACAAACTTCTAGAGAAATACTAACAGCATCTAACTTGCAAGTTCGGAGTCAAACCTCATTTCTTTCAGGTCCATCAGTTGTCTCCAGCGATTAAAAGCAGTGCCGATGTTTACTCTGGTAACGTTATTCTTATCGGATGCCAAGGGCTTCAGCTATCCTTCCGCTCTCTTCTCTAAACTGAAAAAGTAGTGGGCTGTACTTTCCACACGATTGACATCAGGTCCAGGTAGCCCTGCGAGTTATTCGTGTATTGCAGGTTGGCTGGTGGTTATGTTCCCCGCATACCGCCTCTCACGGCCGGAACTGGTATTACAACACCTGTCGGGTCGGGGCTAGTAATGCTAAGGCTAATTAAGGTTGATATCTCTGCAGCACTATAACTTGACATTTTTTAATGACATCATCGCCCTTATTTCTTCTCATTCTTTTGATGCATGTAGGTCATGTTATGGATATTTTTACCTCAGTTTCTGCATATGGCACCTTTAAAGACATCTTCTAAACGTATATTTGACGTCTGATAGGAAACATAATATAGACACACTGCAAATGATCAACCAATACAATATGTGAATGCAGACATCAGACAGACGTCTCCATGATGTATGTCTGCTATCAGGGGTAGATACAGATAGTGCCAGTTCTTTCCATCTCCTTGAATTATTTTCAGACTGTGTAGCATTTGTAAATGTGTGTGTTATCGACATCTGTTTGTGAAGGAACTTGTTGCTGGTCACTTGTCATCTCTTTCTCTTTTTGAGGCATGCACTGTTCATGTTCGGTTACGTGATCACACTCCAAGTGTTGAAATAGAGGTATTACCTTTGGTTGTTAAAACTTCTTTTTTTCTGCAGTGTTTACTTTTGACTTAATTTTGTTTTGTGTCTACTTTATAATTCATTTATATTCAGTGAATGCATGTGAGACTCCAGCAGCTCCATATACAAGTCAAACTCAAACTGACTGTGGTTGGATTTCTTTAGATCTGGAGAGAAATGGAGGTTGGACAAACAACTTGTGCAAGCAAATCTATATCTAGACACGTGGTTAATGTGTGTTAGTCTGTGGATAGTGTGCGTGGGAGCGAGTGAGTGAGCAGCATATGGCTGAAAGCACTTCCACAATTTAACTTCCTTGTATTTAATGTGAAATAAACATGAACTCTTTTAAATAAATGCTCATGCTTAACAAAACAAAAAAAGAAAAAAAAGAAGAAGAAGGAAAGAAAAAAAAGGATTCTGTCAAATTAAGCAGTTTCTGTAAAATATAAAAATAGGCCTATCACATGTGTACAGTATGTGCTATAGTAAGAATGATATTCTATGACATACGCATCTGCCTCTCACTCTTTAAATAGATAAACTGTATTCGTTTCTGTAGTTATTTTCAGCACCAGCAAAACATTGCATGAGTTCATTAGAATTATTCTATTCTGTTCTAATTCTGTTTTCTGAAGAACTTGTTTATCTGTCAACATCAAGGAATTTTTTTTTCTCCATTATTTTAAGAACAAATGCAACAACTGAATAACTGTAAGCTGTAAAACTTTATGGTATATATATATTTCATTTGCATAATAGTTATTTTCATATATTTAACACTACCTCAATTTATTCAGAACCAGATATTGTCATGCAGCATATCACTCAAATCGGCTTTCGTCAGAAAGTTTAAAACACAAGCCTATAAAAATAAATAAATTTCCAAAACCCCATGACTCTATTAAAATGGTCATAAATGGAAACGGGGTTTTTTTTTTTTTTTTGGTCTGCAAAAAAAATAAATAAAAAATAAATAAATACGTCATCCTTGCTAACAATGACATATAAACATGTTAAACCATGACTGCTTTATATAACACCAAGGGTTAAATTGTTAGACTAGCGCTCTCTAGTGTTCACAGCAAGAGTTCACTCTACAATAATAGGATGCGTTTATTTAACTCTCTCTTTACTCATAACCTGCTAAAGACTTTCTTCATCACTGACAGAAAACTGAATAAAATGATATATTTTGGTTCAGATGACAGCAGGCTTCATCAAGCCCTCTTGTTATTCTTTACATTAAATAAAGCAATTAAATAACTCAAAACTATTTGGCTACTACAAAGTGTGATTTAAACATATGACACTACCACTGATATGAGTAGTTAAAGGTTAAAACATCTAGTTTTTCCCCATGCCATCTCCTGCTTTAACAGATAACACATCAATCATTTCCTGTTTTCTGTTATTCATTTCCGTAATTCGTTCTACATCCTTATTTTTTCTCTCTTCCTCAATTATAATGCAAATACCATACCCATTACTCATTTATTCTGTACCAGTTGGTGAATGAATATGTCTTAACTTTTTCAACCTAATTTTAAGGGGACATCTTAACCTTTCATTACGGACATACAATTGTTATTTTGTGAATTATAACACATTTACAGCATGTACCCAGTTTATTGCAAAACCACAGACAGAGTAAATACTGTACTCTTCATAATACTGTACAAGTTTGCCATAAGACTTAACAGAACAATTTTCCAGTGGCCTTTGGAAGTATTTTTCCATTTATTTTGTCAATAGAGATTTCACAAAGAGAAAGAAAGAGAGAGAGAGAGAGAGAGAGAGAGAGTAAAATACTGTAAACCACATTTTTGATCAAAGGAATGTGTGTGTGTGTGTGTGTGTGTGTGCTTTACCTTACATTGTACTTTATTTTATCACTGATTAGTCTGTGGTTGATTTGTTTTAAAGGTTTTTATAGAATTATAAAAATTGAATTTCTCTATTGAAAAAAGGGATTGTCACTTCCAGAATAAACCGCTGGCTTCTTTAACAGTACAAATGCAGAAGTTTCAATGTTATCTTTACAGTATACAATTCAATGATATAACACTTTATAATTATAATGCTATTTTTTTGTTCAAAGACCAGAAAATGAATCATAAAAATACAAAACCTGTTAACCAACAATAGTCTATTAACAGAAGTCAGATTGCCTCGATCATCACACAGATACACAGTTATCCACTGCAGTGGCTGTTAAAATTGCAGATAATATCAGAAATGTTTCAACATTTCTGTAAGATTTTCTCATTATATTCTTGTTTGCATCTTATTGATGAAGCCATGGCCTGCCAAGAGCTCACAAAAGACATATTGGAGATCTAGTTTTGAAACGGTAGGAACCAATAAAATAAAAGTGTGCAAAAATAACTGGTCATTTGCTGCATGTGAAAACAACATTGTGCATTCAACACATTTCTGGGCCGTATGGGGTCGGGTGGCCAGACGGAGGTCATTATTTAACAAAAAAAGAAACACCTAAGGGACCATTCACATTGAATACATTTTTACTTTTTAAAAAAATGAGACGCGAGGAGTAGAAGTGGGGAATGTAATGAATGTTGTTAAATATGTGAGTGCTGCAGTCAAACACGTCTGTCTAGCTTGTGATTACACAGAAAACATTCAGAAAGTACGGCAGTGGAACAGATAACAGGTTCAGTGTGTAAGGCCCCCGAGACTATATCTTAAACTGTCTGATGAAACCACATCACAGACCATTTGACATAAAACCTGCAGGCCTCCATTAACATCTGAAGATGAAGAACATTTTAAGAGAATAAAGACTGGCTTCAGAAGGGGAAAGGTCCAGGAAAGGTTCTTACATTTGTTCTTGAAAGTGTCTATTTACCTTAGATGGTTTTAATGCTGCATTAAAGGATGAAAAATATCTTATATGATTTAAGTTGGATTAATTCCGTACATCTTAAAAGCCTAAAACTGTAACAGAGGTGTGTAAACATTTTATAACCATGGTATGCTTCCAGTTACAGGCAATTTCACAGTTTCATAAGAAGAAGTTAAAAGGTAAGGTGCTTTGTCATTGAGTGAGAAGATTCTGAATCTGGCACGAATGTCCTGAAAAACAAAAATCAGAATTAAAAACGAATTTTGCACAATAAATGCTATGTTTCTCTCACTATGCTGTCTGTAGGTGATCAGTCACACCTCCTGTGGCGATGGTAAATCACAGCAGCTGCTGCAGACGCCAGCAGAAGAACAACACATACTCCTGCTACAGCAGCTGGAGACAGACCTGAATCTGGAACAGATGAAGACAGACAGTCATTACTCATCTACAGCCGTGTTCAGACTGGTTTCTGTGGCATACTCTAAAACAACAGCAGCAGTACAATCTCATGAGGCAGAAACACAGCAAGCCCGAATGTGCCGCTTCGTCCGCTTAACTTGCAATTCACAACAACACAACCTTGTTTCTGCAAAGACGTTCAGGGTGTTTTCTACAAACAACGTCTGATGTATTTACATTTTACGTGGCGTGAGAAAGTCACATGGGCAAAAAAGCAATGCTAAATCCGAAATGCAATTCGAATGGGATTTTAAACCACATACGGAAATGGATTTCATGTGAAATTTTTTTGCCATTCACATTTTCTTCATATGATTGGATTCTAATCAGATATGCACCAAAATTGGATTTGTACTGACGGTCTATGCAAGGCATTCAAGACATTAAAAGTGATATATGTGACATCAAACGTACTTCAGTAGCAAGTTGTCAAGGTACTAAATGTAAAAGTCCTCTGTAAGAGTCCAAGTAGCTGAATGACTAAATCACACTTACTGATGACAGTAACGTCGAAGCTCTTCACACTGCTGATGCTGCGGCGACGACGATGACCGCTGCTGCTGATCTGTAGTTTATAAAGTCCAGAGTCTGTGGTTCTGGTGTTTGTGATGGTCAGAGATCCAGTCTGAAGATCCAGCTTCAGTCGGTCTCTAAATCTCTCAGGACAATGAAAATCTGTGCAGGTCTTATTGGGCTCTCCGGTGACCTGAGCGAGGCGAGTGTCATTAAAATACCACGTCATCACATCATTTGGGTTCTTCATTACGGCAGGATCTAAAGTGACAGATTCTCCCTCCTTCACTGACTTTCTCATCATTTCTTCTCGTTCAGCAGCAGAAACACCTGAAACACAAACCAACAGCTGCTGTAGGAGATTTTTGGGGAGAAAAACTCTACAACATGAGAAAAAAGCGTGAAAATAACATAAGCAACATTTATTTGTAGGGGGCGCAAGCACCAAAGACTTTTTTTTTTTTTCCAAACTAACTGTTAAATCTATCGATTTGCCAACAGAAAGACAATTTTGATTGAATTTATACTGTTATGATGCAGCTACAGCCAAAGAGAAAATGCAGCTCTAAATCTCATTGCTTTAAAAGCTTTTAAACATGAATCATCTTTATTTAAACTTTGTTAAATTACTCACCACGGACAGAAACGCTGAATGTCTTTTCTCTGATGCTGCTGCTGCTGAAGATCTTCAGTTGATAAACTCCCAAATCTGTGGTTCTGGTGTTCCTGAGGGTCAGAGATCCAGTCTGATGATCCAGCTTCAGTCTGTCTCTGAATCTCTCAGTTCCTTCATTACACTGGACATCTGTACAGGTCTTACTGGGATCTCCATTAATTTGAGCGATGCGAGTCTCATTGAAATACCATCTGATTCTGTCTTCCTGGGTTTTTTTAATACCAGTGTGAAGAGTGACTGAATCTCCCTCCATCACTAACACCAGCACTTCATCGGTCTCAACACCAGATCTCCCTGAAGAAAAAAACAAAAAAAAAAATCAACAAACTTTTCACCTTTTGTCAAAAATTGCAGTGGACAACCAAAACACCCTAGCAACCATTAAACAACACCCTACAAACAATCCAGAATACCCTAGCGACACTTTAGCATCCACCTACTACCTATATGTATATATAAATATTAATTCAATAAAACATTTCAAATAAAAATAGAAAACAAAGCAACAATAACAAAACTGAAAGCAATATATAAAGAACAACAGTGGATGGGATATTAATGCTTTAAGGTAAACAAATCAGAAACCATTTGAAACTAAATATGCTACAGAAAAGTACAGGAAAACTGCCTCCATATTTGGCCCAGTCCCTTCATTAATTGTTTCCATTTCTCAGTATGACTCAATCTTTTCCATTGTCTAAATCTCCTTAACCATTTCTCAAGTGTCGGTAGCATTTAGCAGAGTATTAATAAAAAATACATTCTGTTCTCACCTTGTATTTAAACTGGCTTAACTCCCTAATATTCTATTAAGGGGAAACACAAAAACAAAAATGCCAATTTTTCATCTCAGGATTTGTATGAGCGTACAATAGTAATCTAACTACTTTTCCCGTCGTTATAATGCCGTTAACATTACTGAACGTTAAATGCGGTGCGTTACTATGCATTGATTTAATAAACTATGTAATCCGAACGCACCCCTGGCTCACCCAGCGAGTGAGGAGGTGGGTTAATAACGAGATAAGCGATTATGATTGGCTAAGGCAGAGTCATGTGTTTTATGGTAGCCAATCAGAGCCAGTGTTTTTACGCCATCGGCGTCAAACACACACAAACACGCACGCGAGATTCGCAGCAGCAGCAGAGATGGCGAGTTGGGAGCAATCCGATGAAAAGTTGGCATTTTCAAGGTGAAGATATAAGCACTACTTCAATTAATTGTGGTCAAAGGCAAGAACGTGCATGTAATGTGTACATGTAATGTGTGACACACGCATCTACAAAGCTAGTGGCCAAAAACACCCTTTCTTACAAAGATAATACTTGACGTGTAGGATAAAACTCTTGCTGTCTGTTGACGTGCAATAAATATCGAAAGTTATGTACGAACAAGTTGTCTGTTCTACTTATTTTAACTGATTTGTGAAAACTGCTCCAAAAATAAATAAATAAATATTTGACATATAGCAACTTTTTTTTTAGCAGTAACGCAAATAGTTACTTTCCCTGGTAACGAGTTACTTTTATTATAGAGTGATTCAGTTACTAACTCTTTTTGGAACAAGTAGTGAGTAACTATAACTAATTACTTTTTTAAAGTAACGTTCCCAACAGTGGTAACTAGGCTACTACCTTGTTATAAAATAGTTTTTTTAAAGTTTCCTTAATGATGTTACAGCACATGCAAAATATTTCTAAACACCTCCAACAAATATTGCACTGTTTTCTGTCAAAAACTATGTATTTAAGTGTTTTTGATACATTTCTTGAGTGTAAACCTATTTAACATCCAGATCATGAAAATAAAATGTTCACAAACATTTGTTACACATAATACATATATTTGTTTTTGAAAATGAAAAAAATATATATTTTGTAAATATTCAAATCTATGTAACTTCCTGGTCATGTGACCCAGTGTTGCCACATCCCCTATAATAATATATTCTCAAATATTTCTCACACATGGTACACAAAGTTGTTTCTAGGTATTTGCCTTTTGTTTATTTTATATTATGACTATTCTTACATTTTCTACATAAAAACCCTATTTAGCCTGGACCCAATATATTACACAAGGACTAAAAATTACACAACAGTACAAAAAAATTACTACTAAAATAAATGATCGGCAGATATTATAGCGACGTTGATATTTCTGGAAGAGAAATGTTTGTGAAAAGTTATGTAAAAATATCAGTTCACACGACCAAGAAATAAAAAAAGTTTTCAGTAATTTTAATAATTCTCTAAAAACAACAAATGTATTTTCAAAATAAAACAATATAGGAATGTACAATGTGTGAATATAATGCAGTGGGTGTGGCAACATGAGGTTATTTCGAATTTTAATAGTTCAGAAATTCACCAAAAGTACACACAATCTTATTTCCAAAATCCAAGTCATGTAACATGTGTCTAATTGAGCCCCTTTCACACTGCACGTCGGACCCGCAATATTCCCGTAACATTGCCTGGTCGCCTTCTGTGTGAAAGCAACCACGTCCCGGAATTGATTACCGAATCGAACCCGGGTCGGGGACCTAGTAACATTGCAGTAATCGATCCGGAACGAGCGCTGTGTGAACAAAAGCCTGATCTAATTCCGTATCGAAGTGATGACGCGCGTTATCGCGCGACTCTTTTACCGGCTGTTTTGAAGGAAGATCAACATTCGCGACGAAAACATATGTGCAAACTGTAATGAAGCAGAGATCAGTTAGTTCCTCACTTTCCGCGCTGACGCTGAGATCGTTTGCTTGCTTCAGTTAAAGTATAACGTGCCAAGCCTTGTCGACTCGTACATTACACGTCACGCCCTGATGTCACGTGTCGTTACGGGATCTTCAAGGGTTGTGTGTGAAAGCACGCACATATACCGGGTCATCACTGGCAGTGTGAAAGTGCCAAATCTAGCGACCAGGGAACAATTACAGGAACACTTTACCCCTGTATTTGCCGGAATGGCAGTGTGAAAGGGGCTTAAGATGTGTGTTAGATGTGTGTGAAGCTATTACAACTGCTGTGACATCATTGGGTCACATGTCCAGGAAGTTATATAGATTTGTATATTTCAAAAAATCATAACAAATGCACACACACACACACACACACAAAATATATAACATCTAAAAAAAATGGTCTTAATCTATACTTAATATATTTGCTTACATAAACTATACATTTAAAATATCACAGTTTTACTGTTTTTATGGAATAATGCACATATTTAACCAAGTTTATTTTGGATTTTGCACTTTTGAGATGCTCCCTAACCTGAGTCCAAGGGGAGAATTTTTCTGAGGACTTTTTCACTCCTGATGCTTAAAACAATTACATCATCGAATAATATTATTATTAATTGTGATTTTATGATTTTAAGTGTGATCTGAACGAAATACAGCATGATTCACGAATATTTTGCGATTACATATACATTAAGCCTAATGCTAAAGAAAAGAACGAATGTCTAACGAATCTCCAACATAAAAACAACTTTACCGCAGTGACTTACAAAGATAGTTCTGTCTAGTGAAATGAGCTGACACAAAACGAAACACATTCATCATATTAGTCTGTTTTAGTCGATTGTAGCCTATTTTACCATACGCAAACTCAACCCAGACTTCGAGCTAAATAAAAACAAAACCCGATGTCCAATACAGAGCAATTGGGCCTAGATCTAACACAAAATGAAAGAGTCATTCTTCGTTCGGTTAATCTACCGCGGAATAAATAAATCATGTCTTACCATGTTCAGGAAAAAATAAGTACACTGATAGCAAAATAAAGTGGAAATTCATTTTTTTTTTTTTTTTAATAAAATTCAATATAGACTCCAGTAAAGTGCCTCTCTTCCGTGTTAAAAATGAAAGTAACACGTAACATACCGGAAGGGAGCGGCACGTAGAAAACATTAACATATTTATATTAGTGATGCTGTCTAACCTGGATGTGACTCAACAGATCCCGACAGTATGAAGTGCTGACACAGTGATTTACAGAGTTTGTCTTTTCACGTCCAGCTGTTGTGGCGTCCGGTGCAGGCTACACATTCGGCAGTGATGACAGGAGCTTTCAGAACGCTTCGTGAAGCTCAAATCTTTTGTTTAGAACTTTGAAAAAAAAAAAAGGAAATTCCGAAGTTTCGCTGCCAGATTGCTTTGATCTGACGCATGTTTTTTAAATTTTTTTAATTTTTTTTTTTTAAATAAATACATTACAAGAGGTTTCTGCTGCCTTTGATGTCAAAGCTCCGGTGTTTTTTTTTTGTTTTTTTTTGTACAAACATACAGCGAGACATAAATACACTCTTAGCAATCATAAAATAAAAACAAACATTATGGATTTGCATGTCAAACTATAGTATTATGGATACATAAAAGTGCTAAAATAAACTTACATTTAAAAATAATAATAATAATAATTAAAAACTTGCCACTCTTTTTGCTATTTGTAAGTCTAAGAGATGAAACAAGAGAGTTCAATTCCACAAAAAAAGGGGGAAAGACAAAGGAGACTTAAGCCATTTTTGTTTATGAATGAAGAACTTTGCATTCAGTATTAGAAAATTAACAACATATTCAACAGATAAAAGCTTTGGATTTTTCAGAATAAAAGATAACATCTTTGAGGGAAGCTCCAGATTGTACAGGGACATTTTATTTTATTTTATTATTTTTTTGCGGATGACATCATCAGCCAATCAGCTCTCATGAAATCAATTCTCCTGTGCCTCACAAGATGCGATGAGCAATGATAGTAGCTTATATATATTATACAAACATACATTACACACACATAAACACACACGCACACACACACACACACACACGTCTATATGCTTATATATCAGCTGGAATGAGAAAAACAAAAGTCCCGAGCTCTACACGACACACACCCGTTGTTTGTTGAGACAACATCTCTGTCAGCCCACAGCAGGTTTCAGATTGACTCAGAAGCTGAAGTGTTAGTGTGGTCGTGCAACTGATGATATGAGAGGACGGCCATGTCTACTTTTATTGTTTCACCAAACACAGCAATCTATAATCAAACTATTACTATTACTATTTCAAAGCCAATGAACTCTGTTATCATTAAAGTCAAGGAGATTCACTCAATATTCTTCTACTTATTCATCATAGACACAGAATTAGCTTTCAAAAACTATTAATGTGAAATGATAAGGAATTAGGAATGTGTTAAAGTCTTAATAAGGAACAGAATAACATTTATGTATTATTAATTATCACATAAATGAGGACGTGTTCAAGAGTGTGAGGCTGGTTTATAGGAGGGTCAGACGCTGTCGGGGGAGGACTCAGGTTCAGTTTAACAGAGGACTTCTGCTGGATAGTGCTATAGTTCAGACGAGGACCATGTTTTCTATCTTTCTTTTGTTCTGTTTGGGCTGGTGGCGTCTGATTGGTAAGTTATAAAAGCATTTTATGCCTTTTTTTTAAATCCATTTCAGAACAAGCTGCCACTGCTACAAATGTTTTCATCAGATATATTTGTGAGGTCTACTTTAAATTTAGGTTTTGGTTTGTGATTTGCATTTGGGTTGAAATCTGGGATTTCCAGGCCTAGAAAAGTCAATGAAACGTTCTATGTCTATTAAGATTTTATATCAAAAGTCACAGAAAAGTAATGGAAATTTCTAAAGTGGATGTAAACTAACGGAGGCTCAGAAATCCTGAGTTGAATTCAGATATCAGGTGTTTTTAGGTTTCAAATGATTGTTGCACATAACATAAAATGGAAATCCATGCCAGCCATATCTACAAATATATATATAAAAAATCTAAATGTCTCAATTCATTTCACAATACAGCTGATGTGATGCTTTATAAACAACAAACATACAAAAATATGTTTCTTTTCCCCTCCAGGTGTGTTTGGTGACTCATTATCAGTGACGGAGGGAGATTCTGTCACTCTAAGAACTGATTTTATTAGAAAACATGACGATTACATTGTGTGGAGATTTGGAGCTGAAAAGACTCTAATAGCTCAAATAAGAATAGAGGATGGACTCTTCAGCAAATATGATGTTGCTGATGAGAGATTCAGAGACAGACTGAAGCTGGACGATCAAACTGGATCTCTGACCATCACAAACATCACAACTGAACATGCTGGAGTTTATCAACTACTGATAAGTGGAGCAAAATCAACATAAAAAACATTCAGTGTTTCTGTCTATGGTGAGTAGAGATCATTTGTCCTGTCCTTCTCATATTCTTATTTGATCATTTACATGCTGAAATAGTAGTGAATTAAAACATTGAAACAAAATTAAGATTGTTGATTAGTTTCATCCTCATTTCTCCTTTTTCTCTGATGTTTCCAGCTCGTCTGCCTGTTCCTATCATCAGCAGTAACTCTTCAAACTGTTCTTCATCCTCATCCTCAGAGAAGAATTGTTCATTGGTGTGTTCAGTGGTGAATGTGGGTCATGTGACTCTCTCCTGGTACAAAGGAAACAGTTTATTGTCCAGCATCAGTGTGTCTGATCTCAGCATCAGTCTCTCTCTACCTCTGGAGGTGGAATATCAGGATAAAAACAGCTACAGCTGTGTGCTCAACAATCCCATCAGCAACCAGACTCAACATCTGGACTCAACTCAGCTCTGTCACACATGTGAAGGTACAGCAGAGCTGATACTTGTATTATGAATTATTTATTGATTTTATAGATATTAATAACTTAAAATGTAAGAAATAATGAAGCATCTGCCATAATTTGCCTTATTCATGTCTTTTTAAACAGGTTTGATTTGATTATTATTATTTATTTCTGTGGAGAACAAAAACAGACTTTGAAGATTGATTGATTAATCTCAAGTCTGCTTGTTTAAACTCACAATTATTTTTATCATTACTCACTTTTTTCAGAAGTCCCTGTCCATTGTTGTGGTACTGTCGAAGCTGTGTTCCGATTGGTCGTCACTGCTCTGGTGGGCGTGGCTACTGCAGCGGCTGTTGTGCTTCTGGTCAATGACATCAGATCTACAAGAGGTGAAAAGAAGAAAACAGAACAGATATCATAAATATATGTGGGAGTTTTAATTGTAAAGATTAAAATATATGTGTGGTCTATATGTTTGGTGATTGTGAAATTAGGCTTTGCTTAAAGGGACAATAAGTAACTTTTTAGGTATTTTATTATCTAAAATCAATATTTTTATTCATAAATATGCCCTCAATGGTGTACAAATACCTATGCCAATGTTTAAACTAATCCTTGTAAATGAAGAATTTATTATCTTTATATACATGGGACGGATAGGTCGACGGAGGCTTCCATGTAGTTCCGCCATCTTGCAAAACTATAATAGCAGAGAGGGACAAAAAGTACTAAGCCAACGCGTTTCCACAGCGCGTTTTCGGTCAGTGCCAGAAACGCAGGTGCAGAGCAGTGAGAGGCGCTTGAAACTGCACCAGCAAGTTTAAAAGTCTGGATTGCATTCTTATTATGGACCATACATATGCCGCGCCACAGGAGAAGAAAACATCGTCGCCAAAACAGTCAAAAATAGAACGTAAAAGGAAACGTGACCATAGATTACAGAAAACAAGATTTAATGTCGGGGAAGCTTTTTCTAGGTGGAAAGAGCTAATGCTGGATAAAGATTTCAAAAGAGACGCTGAAGTGGCCAGTTTTCTTCTCGACAGGTAAGTCAGTGTTACAGTCTATATTATAATATTTTTTTTATATCTAACAATGCATATAATTCAGAAAATATAACGAATAAATTAGACATAACTACTAATTAGAATATTTCATGTTTTCCACAGTCAGTAATTCATACTGTAACATTCGTTTGTTAGTTGTCATGTTGCAGTTTGTTTGAAATAACACACCTGTTCACCTGAAGGAAAACTCGACGAAGTGCTATTAGAAAACATCCTGTCAAAGCTTTTTGGTACATATCGCCTACCGTAGATGCAACGCGCATTTGAAAAAGCAAGGCGCTGGAGAGCAAAATTAGTTTGAATGCAAAATACAATTTCACCACTAGATGGGAGTAATTCCTGCTTAGTGTCCCTTTAACAATGCTTTCCTCTGAAATTAGATAGGGAAAGGTTCATTACCCAAATCTGGTGTATTAGAGACCATCATCTGGTGGCCAAAACTATGAATATTCTTTAATATTTTATTTCATGTTTTTAATGCCACCTATTTTACATTTATTTTCTTAACTACACAGTTTCATTTTTATGTTGTATTTTTATTTAATTTCATTTTACATGTACTCAGCAACCCAACAAACACAAAAGGTCAAATATCTGTTGTAATTGTTGTTGAAAATATGAATATTACAAACTGTAAAGATAAAAGAAAAAGATCTATGAATCATATAAATGCCAATATTTTAATAGAAGGGGGGTCATAATAAGAATAAACTATGAATTCAGAATCAGATTAAATGACAGATGAATAAAAACAGCATTAAACATTAAAAACACAGAGATGGTGTAAATGGCAATATTTCATATACCTGTACATTTTACAGATGTTGTCAAGATTTTGTAAAGATTGTGAAATCAATAAAAAACTGCGGTGTGTGATAGAAAAGTGTGTATGATGTGCTTTGTTTTTTTTTCTATATTTCTGACTGCTAATGTAAGTAATGTGATTATTATAACCATCATGTCAATAAAACACCATAAAATGGAACTATCATTTTCCTATAACGATACAATATAAATTAAAATGTAATGTTTTTACTTAGTTGGTCTATACCGGCTGATGGTCATGAGTGAAGATCTTTGAAATGTACTACACAACAAAAAATAAAAATACAACAATTATAATGATAATTTTTTTCAGTAGATTTCCTTTTAATTTTACATATTTTATTGTAATTTTGAAATACAGAAAGTATTAATAAAATGAATACAAATTTTGTAACTATGAGTAACCAAAAATATGTTATTTTGGTTACTCAGTTAAATTATTTTTTATTCATTTTATGATTATGTCATTATCAAAACATAATTAACAATACCTGGTAGCAACTAAAAGCAAACACTGACCACCATAACTGTGATGAAACATTTTCAATAAAGCATTGACATCTAAACCTGTTCATTCTCAATAAGAGCTTTTGTAAAGAAAGTAAAAGAAATCAAGTCAGATTGGTTTTTAAGTGAAGTTGGTAATGCTGTTTGTGGAGTTGTTTATTCATCTTTTGCTGAGATCTTGAGAGGTTTAATGTCTTCAGTCATGTCTTAATGGTTAGAGAGTCAGACTTGTAAGCCAACGGTTGCAGATTCGGCAGGAAAGTGGACTCAATACCACGACTGAGGTGAGACCATTGAGCAAGAACCGAACCGAGCCCCCAACTGCTCCACAGGAGAAATGGCTGCCCACTGTTCCAGGTGTATGTTCTCGGTGTGTGTGTGTGTGTGTGTGTGTGTGTGCTCTTGAATGGGTGAAATACAGAGCACAAATACTGAGAATGGGACAGCACACTTGGCTACAGTATGTGTCACATAACTTTCACTTTAACTTCTTTTATTACAACTGATTTAATGTGATATAACTTTCACTTTCAATTCTTTTATTTTTATTTTAAATCTGTGGCTGGAAGTCAGTTAGTTGTAATGTAGGTTTAATTATTTATTAAGTAATTCAGTTGAGTTTTAGATACACCAAGTATTTTAGCATGTGTTAAATTTTATAGTAATAAATATGTTTTTGTTTAGTGGACTTGAATGAAATATGTTTGCAGCAATAAAATGACTAACACGGTATAAATATTAGTTTTTGAACTGTTTAAAGCAATTTACAGTGAAATGACTTACAGTGAAATTAATTTGAATTAATTAAAATTATTATTAATACACTGTTGTGTTTGTTAGTCGAGGTGAATCCCTATATTTCCTATTTTATTGAACTCATATCCCCATAACAGCTGCAAACAGTTGTTCTTACCTCTGGGGCTCAGTCGAATGATCAAAGGATCTGGATTCCTCCCCGACGCCACGCTTGCTCAGCTGGGACGAGCCTCTTAAGGCTGAAAAGTGATGTCAAATTACAAAAAAATATGTAATCTTTTGTTTATATGAATTACTCAGAGACTCTTCATTTAATAAAGTTTTAACACATCTGTAATGGCTTCAGTTTATTAATAGACAATAACTCATAAGCAAATCAAACATATGAAAATAACAGCGAGAAAGTCTTCACCACGGGGTATGGCCCCGAACTCAACTCTCAGGACCTTTTATAGCCCCTGTACATAATTCACATATTCAGTCATGTCTTAACCTTGCAAGCACGATGTCAGACACTGTAATATGCTCTGGTCCCCTCCCTGCTTACCGTGGTGAAGAGATGCATAGCAGATTGTCATCACTCAATGGCTGGATGTCTAAGTGGTGCCCACAGAATAACATAGGTTATATAGACAATTGGACGAGCTTTTGGGGCAGACCTGACCTGTTTAAAAGAGATGGTCTTCATCCCCACTCTTCTCTCTAGAAATATGGCACATAGTCTTAGAGTTTGTACTTGACTAACTGGGGCCCAGGTCAGGAAGCAGACAGACTGGCTAAACCGACCGTCTGCTAGCTGCCTCCTGTCACAGAGGTCAGTTAATTCTCAGCACATAGAGACTCTTTCACCTAGATATCACACTATAGAGACTGTGTCTGTTCCACGAACTAGAAAATACAAAAAACATCCAAACCAAGATAAGATTAACAACTTAATTGAGGTTCAACAAATAAAAAACAGATGCAATACAGATAAACAAATGATAAAGCTTGGCTTATTGAATATCAGATCCCTTTCTACGAAAACACTTTTTGTAAATAATATGATAACTGATCATAATCTAGACGTGCTCTGTTTGACAGAAACCTGGCAAAAACCTGATGATTACATTATTTTAAATGAGTCCACCCCCCAAGATTACTGTTATAAACATGAGCCGCGTCTAAAAGGCAAAGGGGGAGGAGTTGCTTCAATTTATAACAACTTTCAGGATTTCTCAGAGGGCAGGCTTCAAGTATAACTCGTTTGAAGTAATGGTGCTTCATATAACATTATCCAGAGAAACCAATGTTAATGATAAATCCCCTGTTATGTTTGTACTGGCTACTGTATACAGGCCACCAGGGCACCATACAGACTTTATTAAAGAGTTTGGTGATTTTACATTCGAGTTAGTTCTGGCTGCAGATAAAGTCTTAATAGTTGGTGATTTTAATATCCATGTCGATAATGAAAAAGATGCATTGGGATCAGCATTTATAGACATTCTGAACTCTATTGGTGTTAGACAACACGTTTCAGGACCTACTCATTGTCGAAATCATACTCTAGATTTAATACTGTCACATGGAATTGATGTTGATAGTGTTGAAATTATTCAGCCAAGTGATGATATCTCAGATCATTATTTAGTTCTGTGTAAACTTCATATAGCCAAAATTGTAAATTCTACTTCTTGTTACAAGTATCGAAGAACCATCACTTCTACCACAAAAGACTGCTTTTTAAGTTATCTTCCTGATGTATCCAAATTCCTTAGCATATCCAAAACCTCAGAACAACTTGATGATGTAACAAAAACTATGGACTTTCTTATTATTATTGTCATTTTAAATACAGTTGCTCCTTTACGCTTAAGGAAGGTTAAGGAAAACAGTCTGACACCATGGTATAATTATAAAGCCCTGAATGGTTTAGCACCTCAATATTTGAATGAGCTCCTTTTACATTATACTCCTCTACGTCCGCTACGTTCTCAAAACTCAGGCAATTTGATAATACCTAGAATATCAAAATCAACTGCGGGCGGCAGATCCTTTTCCTATTTGGCGCCTAAACTCTGGAATAACCTACCTAACATTGTTCGGGAGGCAGACACACTCTTGCAGTTTAAATCTATATTAAAGACCCATCTCTTTAACCTGGCATACACATAACATACTAATATGCTTTTAATATCCAAATCCGTTAAAGGATCTTTAGGCTGCATTAATTAGGTAAACTGGAACCGGAACACTTCCCATAACACCCGCTGTACTTGCTACATCATTAGAAGAATGGCATTTACGCTAATATTAGTCTGTTTCTCTCTTGTTCCGAGGTCACCGTGGCCACCAGATCCAGTCTGTGTCCAGATCAGAGGGTCACTGCAGTCACCCGGATCCAGTACGTATCCAGACCAGATGGTGGATCAGCACCTAGAAAGGACCTCTACTGCCCTGAAAGACAGCGGAGACCAGGACAACTAGAGCCCCAGATACAGATCCCCTGTAAAGACCTTGTCTCAGAGGAGCACCAGGACAAGACCACAGGAAACAGATGATTCTTCTGCACAATCTGACTTTGCTGCAGCCTGGAATTGAACTACTGGTTTCGTCTGGTCAGAGGAGAACTGACCCCCCAACTGAGCCTGGTTTCTCCCAAGTTTTTTTTTCTCCATTCTGTCACCGATGGAGTTTCGGTTCCTTGCCGCTGTCGCCTCTGGCTTGCTTAGTTGGGGTCACTTCATCTACAGCGATATCGTTGACTTGATTGCAAATAAATGCACAGACACTATTTAACTGAACAGAGATGACATAACTGAATTCAATGATGAACTGCCTTTAATTGCACACTGTTTTCCTAATGAATGTTGTTCAGTTGTTTTGACGCAATGTATTTTGTTTAAAGCGCTATATAAATAAAGGTCACTTAACTTTACTTGATATGACCCCCTATTTGGCGATCACACATATTCTCGCCCATACACACATAACACATGAATTTAAAAACAGAGTACCAAAAGTTCAAATTGGAGAAGTCTGCAAAGGTTGGTCAACCACATATCATTGAAATATAGTCATTTATAGTTTTCTTCGCAAGCATAGCTATTTGGCCTGACCTGTGTTAACCATACAGATCATGCCCGCATGTTAGTTTAGTAAGCAGTGTAATTGGGTAAATGTTCTATTTTGCACTCAGGTTGCAAAATGCACCACATTTCTCTTTCCGTTTTCTGCATAGAATAGCATACAACAACTCTATATCATAAAAATATCACCTCTATTTAGGGGATATGCATAAATATGCATTCAAAAACCTTATCTTCTTAAGTTGCAATGACACTAAATCATCTGTTAATGTTTGCAACTCGAGACTGATCCTATTATAGTCAGCCATCTATTTTATCAGCTTCATTATTTTCTTATTAAAAGTTTCTTGCTTCCGCATCAATTTTATTACAGTTCTCAATTTGCCGGATCATTACAGTAACATGGTATAAGGCTAGTTAGGTGCGTAGGAGCTAAACCATTTTGGGCCTTATACGTAAGTCATGATCATTTGTTACTGATACGGAACTTAATAGGTAGCCAGTGCAGAGACTGTAATGTTTATGTTTATGAAGTACTGACACAAAGTATAAATGATTTGCAATGTTTGTATTTTTACATGCAGTGTAAACAGCCTTTAGCTGTTGTGGAGTCCGATGTACACAGTCGGCGGTGAACAATTTATGAAGCTCATAAGTCTTTTGTTTCAATTCAGTGGTTCGGAACTCGTGAGTGAGTGTCCACCATTTTTTTCTTTTTTTTTTTCTCAAAAATAAATAAATAAATAAATTAAAAAGACGAAGATGCTGCCTTTGATGTCAAAAGCTCCGGATTGTACAGGGACAGTTTTTTCTGTTTTCTTTCATCATCAGCCAATCAGCTCTCATTAAGTTATTCTCCTGTGACTCACAAGATGCACTGAGCAAAGATAGTAGTAGTACATACATACACACACACACACGCACGCACACACACACACACACGTCTATATGCTTATATGTCAGCTGGAATGAGAAAAAAACAAAAGTCCCGAGCTCTACACGACAAACACAAGTTGTTTGTTGAGAAAACATCTCTGTCAGCCCACAGCAGGTTTCAGATTGACTCAGAAGCTGAAGTGTTAGTGTGGTCGTGCAACTGATGATATGAGAGGACGGCCACGTCTACTTTTATTGTTTCACCAAACACAGCAATTTATAATCAAACTATTACTATTACTATTTCAAAGCCAATGAACTCTGTTATCATAAAGTCAAGGAGATTCACTCAATATTCTTCTACTTATTTATCATAGACACAGATAGCTTTAAAAAGCTATCAATGTGAAATGATAAGGAATTAGGAATGTGTTAAAGTCTTAATAAGGAACAGAATAACATTTATGTATTATATAAACATAGATGAAATATTAATTATCACATAAATGAAGGCGTGTTCAAGAGTGTGAGGCTGGTTTATAGGAGGGTCAGACGCTGTCGGGGGAGGACTCAGGTTCAGTTTAACAGAGGACTTCTGCTGGATAGTGCTATAGTTCAGACGAGGACAATGTTTTCTATCTTTCTTTTGTTCTGTTTGGGCTGGTGGCGTCTGATTGGTAAGTTATAAAAGCATTTTATGCCTTTTTAAATAAATCAATTTCAGAACAACCCACTACTACAAATGTGACTGTTTTCATCAGATATATTTGTGGCATCTACTGTACTTTATATTCAGGTTTTGGTTTGTGATTTCCATTCGGGTACAAATCTGGGAATTCCAGGCCTAGAAAAGTCATAGAAACGTCCACAATTGTGGACTATTGTTTTCTAAGTGAATGTAAACTAACGGAGGCTCAGAAATCCTGAGTTGAATTCAGATATCAGGTGTTTTTAGGTTTCAAATGATTGTTGCACATAACATAAAATGGAAATCCATGACAGCCATTTCTACAAATATATCAAAAAAATCTAAATGTCTCAAATGCTGATGTGATGCTTTATGAACAACAAACATACAAAAATATGTTTCTTTTTCCCCTCCAGGTGTGTTTTGTGACTCATTATCAGTGAAGGAGGGAGATTCTGTCACTCTAAGAACTGATGTTATTAGAAAATATGAGGATTACATTTTGTGGAGATTTGGAGCTGAAAAGACTCTAATAGCTCAAATCAGTAAAGAGGATGGACTCTTCAGCAAATATGATGTTCTTGACGGGAGATTCAGAGACAGACTGAAGCTGGACGATCAAACTGGATCTCTGACCATCACAAACATCACAACTGAACACTCTGGAGTTTATCAACTACTGATAAGTGGAGCAAAATCAACATCAAAAACATTCAGTGTTTCTGTCTATGGTGAGAAGAGATCTTTTGATCTTTCCTTCTCATATTCTTATTTGATCATTTCATCCTCGTTTCTCTTTATTCTCTCATGTTTTCAGCTCCTCTGCCTGTTCCTGTTATCAGCAGTAACTCTTCACAATGCTCTTCATCATCTTCATCATCCTCAGAGCAGAATTGTTCATTGCTGTGTTCAGTGGTGAATGTGGGTCATGTGACTCTCTCCTGGTACAAAGGAAACAGTTTATTGTCCAGCATCAGTGTGTCTGATCTCAGCATCAGTCTCTCTCTACCTCTGGAGGTGGAATATCAGGATAAAAACAGCTACAGCTGTGTGCTCAACAATCCCATCAGCAACCAGACTCAACATCTGGACATCACTCAGCTCTGTCACACATGTTCAGGTACAGCAGCGCTGATATATGTGATTATTTACTGAACTGATCTCTTTATTTTATTTCTTATCAGACTGACACTATGACTTACATTACTGTTTCTCTTTTTGGCACAGCACAGTCTTCTTCAGTTCCTCCAGTCTCTGTATTTCTGATCGTGTTGATCTCTGCTGGATCTCTGTTGGTCGTAGCTGCAGTCGGGATCTTCTGCATCTGCTGGAAACACAGAAAAACTGATCAAAAAGGCAAGAGTTTCCTAACAGCTTTTAACAAGCACTATAACAAATAATACTTTAAATGCATACTCTGAATGTAATTTTTTGATATCCTTATTCACAGTTATTCTCATCAGTTTTGTAAATGTTGCCCTCTAGCCCTCTATTTCTGAATATTACCAAACTCAAAATGAATACGATATTTATATAATGTCCCTTTTTTTCAATCTGCATCAAGCAAAAATGCAAATCTGCATTAATTCAATAATAAATCGACTTCTTACAGACTATGAATATAATGTGTTAAGATGCAGAGCTTAAATGTCAAGCTGAATTGATTTGTTGATGGAATAAAAACCTTGTAGTGCAGCATTAAACATATTAAATTGCATGCTTCAACAATCTACCTTTGACAGCCCTAATAACACATGTGGTAAAGAAACAGATGTAGTAAAGATAATGTGTGCTTGTGTTAATGTATCTGTTGTTATTGTTGTGCAGACGAGATCACGTACGCCGAACCTACGTTCTACAAACGAAACGCACAGAAATCGGTAAGATCCTTTAAGACCGTGTGCTGTGTTCAGATTTAGATGTGTGTTCTTGTCAATATGATAAAACTGCTACATTAAAGCAATGAAGCATTTCCACGCCAGAAAGAAAAAGAGTCATCACAACTTTTAATCTTAGAATTAAGACTTTTTGTTTTGCAATTTCGAGTTTTATAAAAAGAAAGTTCTCAATTGTGAGCTATACAAGTCATAATTACCTTTTAGATTTTTTTTTCAGTGACGTAAACAGGCTTCCATATATAATATTAGAAAGCTTAATGATTTTTATTTTTATTAATTTGTATGAATTTTTGTTATTTTATCTTGTTTTTACAGAAAATAAAAGCAGAAAATCACGGGGAAGAGGATAACGTTGCATATGTATCTGTTGCCATGAGTAGATGACACATCAGAATTCAATTCAAGTTTATTTGTATAGCGCTTTTTACCATACAAATCGTTACAAAGCTACTTCACAGAAAATTACGTTTCTACAATATGTAGTAGTAGCTTATCAATGGTGACCTGTCAGTTTATGTACATATAACAGAAATGAATGGAAACATCCATTAAAGATGTAATCTACCAGACAATGAACACTATTAACAGCAATTATTATGATGCAATCAAACTTATAGCAAAATTTGTTAGTTCTGTATGTTGTTTCAGGGTTAGCATCATCTGAAGTTATGAAATTATGAAATGCATTATTCGAATGCTTGGTAAAAGAGATGTGTTTTTAATCTAGATTTAAACAGAGAGAGTGTGTCTGAACCCCGAACATTATCAGGAAGGCTATTCCAGAGTTTGGGAAAAAGCTCTACCTTCTTTAGTGTTTGCGTTTTGTGACCTTAGGGAGCGTGATGGGTTGTAACGTGGTAGAAGGCTAGTTAGGTACGCAGGAGCTAAACCATTTAGGGCCTTATAGGTAAGTAATGATAATTTGTAACTGATACGGAAATTCATATGTAGCCAGTGCAGAGACTGTAAAATTGGGGTAATATGATCATATTTTCTTGACCTGGTAAGGACTCTAGCTGCTGCATTTTGGACGACCTGTAGCTTGTTTATTGAAGAAGCAGGACAACCACCTAGAAGTGCATTACAATAGTCCAGTCTAAAGGTCATGAATGCATGAACTAGCTTTTCTGCATCAGAAACAGATAACATGTTTCACAGCTAAGCAGTGGAAGAATGCAGTTTTTGTAACACGGGAAATATGATTTTCAAAAGACAAGTTGCTGTCTAATATAACACCCATATATTTGACTGTAGAGGAAGTAACAGTGCATCCGTCTTGTTGCAAATTGTGCAATGATTGTGAAGCGTCTACAGTATGACATTCAGAGATGAACCACTTAAAAGTCTTTGTTTTGTAATTGTGTGACTTCTAACACATTGTCTGAATCTTGTGGCTCACTGGAGCATCTTCATGTTTGACATTTGACGCCTCAAGCGTATTTTGTTTTCTTAAACAGCCAACAAGAAACACTTTGCTTCCTCATAATAAAAAATAAAAAAAAACAGAGATTGTACAAAGATAGTTTTGATCTGTTTGGTGGAAAAACATCTTGTGCGTGAGTATTGTCTATTACTGGTGGGCTGTGGTCCGTTTGCACATATATGGGTTATGAGTGATTAGCGTGTGGTTGAAAAGTGTTTTTCCATTCCTGCCCATATGATGCTCACAGTTTGATTTCCGCTCTACACAAAACAGCTTTATTGCTAAAATACTGAACTCATCAATTATGATGTATGACAACAAAGGTCTCAAATCAAACTGTAAAGTATGAAAACATAATTTGTGTGCATAAGCATCATGGCTTTACATGCTCATGTTGTGATGCTGCTTATAAAGAACACATCTTATGTTTGCCTGCCAGTGTCTGTGAATGATTCGAAGAATTAATGCGAAGTATGATTCACTGTTGTAATTTCCTCCTATAGACATTAGTTGAAATAATAGACAAAAAGGGCTCAGATGAAACGCCCTCGTACAAAAAAGTGTTTTAGTCATTGGAGCCTTTTAGTCAAATGGCAGAGGTAAGATGTCCTAAAATGCACGTTGTACATTTGTGGTTATTAAAGCAATTTGTAGTCATGCATGAACATTAATGTCATCTGACTGATGGAAAAAACACAAAATACACAACTGGAGCAACAGCAGATCTACTTCTGTCAGATAAATAAGTTCAAGTTTTTCAATAAGCTCAAGTTTTTGCTAGCAGTTCAATTTTACCTGTTGTTCATAACCAACCAGCAAAAAAAAAAAGAAGAATAAATTATAATAATTAGCAAATTCTTCCAAATATTATAATTTTTTTAAAATACAAATGTATACAAAATAAAAGGATATTTGTCCCCAAACAAGCCAACACGGTAATTTAATATAGGAGTATAGGAGTAGGTATAATTAAGACTTTTTAGTCCCAATAAGGCGGCATCTAGTTAATAATTGTAATAAATATAATAATTTACACTCAATATTTTACAGAATATATTGTTGCATATATTTTATAATGTGTACATTACCGAGGAGCAAATACCTGCCACTAAGTATAAAGTATAAACAGCATCACTAATAGTTACACTTAGGCATTCTGCAAAGAAAATACTGCTATTCTTATATAGCATAAATATAATATTGTTAATTGCACTTAGTGTAAATAAGATATCGATAAGAAAATACTGCTATTATTACATTGTGCAAAGATCACTACACCACAGTCTTGGAAGATGACAGAAATTCACAGGAGGTAAAAGACATGAACAACAATGTATACACTCTTAGAAAAAAGGGTTCATTGGGGTTCTATATAGAACCAAAGGGTTCTTTACTCAACTCCAAAGAAACTTTTATGCTAAAAAGGTTCTATAAGGACAAGAAAGAACCCTTTTGGCATAAAGGTTCCTTAAGCTATTATTCATTCATATATTACATTATTCTGCAACAATTTGTGTTTGAAATTAAATTATTGTTTGTAGTAACATAATATTACATTTTAATCATGCTGATTCGCTCCGAACTCCCGAACTGACTGAAATGATTCGCGATCCCACTCCGAACTCCCAAACTGACTCAAATGATTGGCGAACATGCTCCAAACTTCCAAACTGACTAAAATGATTCGCGGAACAGCTTCGAAATCCCGGAATGATTCACGCTCGGAACTCCCAAACTGACTCAAATGATTCGCGAACCCGCTTTGAACTCCCGAACTGACTCAAATGATTCGCTAACCCGCTACGAACTCTCGAACTGATTCAAATGATTCGCGATCCCGCTCCGAACTCTCGAACTGATTCAAAAGATCCGCGAAGCCGCTCCGAATTCCGGAACTGACTCAAATGATTCGCTAACCCGCTACGAACTCTCGAACTGATTCAAATGATTCGCGATCCCGCTCCGAACTCTCGAACTGATTCAAAAGATCCGCGAAGCCGCTCCGAATTCCGGAACTGACTCAAATGATTCGCTAACCCGCTACGAACTCTCGAACTGATTCAAATGATTCGCGATCCCGCTCCGAACTCCCAAACTGACTCAAATGATTCGCGAACCCGCTTTGAACTCCCGAACTGACTCAAATGATTCACTAACCCGCTACGAACTCTCGAACTGATTCAAATGATTCGCGATCCCGCTCCGAACTCTCGAACTGATTCAAATGATCCGCGAAGCTGCTCCGAACTCCCGAACTGACGCAAATGATTCGCTAACCCGCTACGAACTCTCGAACTGATTCAAATGATTCGCGATCCCGCTCCGAACTCTCGAACTGATTCAAATGATCCGCGAAGCCGCTCCGGACTCCCAAACTGACTCAAATGATTCGCGATCCCCAAACTGAGTCAAATGAATCGCGAACCCCAAACTGACTCAAATGATTCGCGAACCCGCTCCGAACTCCCGGACTCAAATATAAATTATAAATGTCGTGGGTTTCCAAAGAACAGCTGCTAGACCATTATACCACAGCCCCCAACCACTGCTAACATCCTACAAATTTGTCATGGATGTGGTTTACTACATATGTCATTAATTTCACAGACCCTTGAAAGCCTGATGAATATAAATATTGAAATCTATCGAATCAACTGACTGTTCGTCCACCAGGATGTGCTCAGACTCTTATTGGAGACATGATTTTTTAAAAGTTAAAAAGTTAAAAGCTCCGATTCACTAAGACACCAAAGTCTGCAATGAAATGCCAGAAAACTCATTATGAATGCAAACATATCTCACCAAGACCAAATCTCACTGTTAGCCAAATTGAAACGTTTATTTTCTTTGAACTGAATTCATCAGATTTTGCAGCTTCTCTTCACATTAACATTCACTGTTTAAACTCCTGTAACAACACTGGGGGAAACACACATGTGATTGACTGAATGTAATGTGAGCGGGTCAGTTTGAGTCTGATTAACCTTCATCTGATGTCTGTAGGTGGAAAAACAGCTCCTGCATCAGTGTGTCTATTATTAGATGAACGAGATAAGTGGTTTGTGGCTGAAGCGTTTCTTCCTTTTCTCTCCTGCTAATATATACATCAAAATCTTCTGACTACTGTTCCATACAAAATATATTTACAGTTAAATAAAATGAATCCAACAGTCAATTAAGAGTCAGAAGTCAAGATAGTATCATGCATCAATGATGAACTACAGGTAATCTCAGTTAAAATTCATGCAGCATTTCACTCTTATGTTATACATTTTTATACAGGACCAGAATTTAATGAATTAGTGAATATAATAAGACTGACCATTCTCATGACTTCCTGTGTTAAAGGAAATGGTGGTATGAAAAAAAACTGTGACAGATATTCAGTCTTGTTAAGGGAAGTCCACACACTCACACTCACACTCACACACACACACACACACACACTCACAGCATCAGTTCAGTTGTGTTTCAGACTTTGTAAGAGTTACTATCATGGGATCTAAGTGAACTGATGAAGAAAATGTTTCCCAAATTAATCTTGTTCTGTTTGTGGCATCTGTTTGGTGAGTTTGAAATGTGTTTTTATGGTTTCTGTTAATTCAGTTCTGGTCCCACGTAACAATTTACTAGTTAAATTATGTAATGGATCAAGTGATTTTAAAGATTTAATCTGTGACTATTTCTTCTTCAGGTGTGTTTGCTGCTACAGACGGACTGAACTCAGTGTCAGTGATGGAGGGAGATTCAGTCACTCTAGAGTCTGGTCTTACTGAGATGAAGGACGATGATCTGATTCAGTGGAGGTTTGGATATAACAAGACTTTAATAGCTGATATCAATGTACTGGAAGACAGCATCTCTGTATTTGATGATGTTCCTGACGGGAGATTCAGAGACAGACTGAAGCTGGACGATCAAACTGGATCTCTGACCATCACAAACATCACAACTGAACACTCTGGAGTTTATCATCTACAGATCAACAGTGAGAGCAAGAATTTCAGTCTCACTGTTTATGGTGAGTTAAACATGGGCTTTTAAGTAGATGCATCTCAATATTGATTATTTTGATCCTTGATCATTAGAATACCAAGTCTATGATAAATATGAATTTTTAGTAAATGTATAGAGAAGTGAACATGAAAGTGAAGTGACATACAGCCAAGTATGATGACTCATACTCAGAATTTGTGCTCTGCATTTAACACATCCAAAGTGCACACACACAGCAGTGAACACACACATATATTTCTCTGATGTTTCCAGCTCGTCTGCCTGTTCCTGTCATCAGCAGTAACTCTTCACAGTGTTCTTCATCCTCCTCATCCTCAGAGCAGAATTGTTCATTGGTGTGTTCAGTGGTGAATGTGGGTCATGTGACTCTCTCCTGGTACAAAGGAAACAGTTTATTGTCCAGCATCAGTGTGTCTGATCTCAGCATCAGTCTCTCTCTACCTCTGGAGGTGGAATATCAGGATAAAAACAGCTACAGCTGTGTGCTCAACAATCCCATCAGCAACCAGACTCAACATCTGGACATCACTCAGCTCTGTCTCACATGTGCAGGTACAGCAGAGCTGATACTTGTATTATGCATTATTTTGTTGATTTTATAGATATTAATAACTTAAGATGGCAGAAATAATAAAGCATCTGTCATCATTTGCCTTATTGTTTTTTTTTATTACATGGAGAACAAAAATAGATTTTGAAGATTGATTGATTAATCTCAAGTCTGCTTGTTTAAAATCACAATTATGTTTATCATTACTCACTTTTTTCAGAAGTCCCTGTCCATTGTTGTGGTACTGCCGAAGCTGTGATCCAATTGGTCGTCAGTGCTCTGGTGGGCGTGGCTACTGCAGCGGCTGTTGTGCTTCTGGTCAATGACATCAGATCTACAAGGAGAAAAAGATAAAACAGAACAAACTCAATAATGTAAAATGAGAATATCATCTATATAATCAGTTTAAATTCTGGATGAGATCAGTGAATCAGGTCACTATGTGATGATTATGTCATTATCAAAACATAATTAACAATACCTGATTTTCTGGTAGCAACTAAAAGCAAACACTCACCATCATAACTGTGATGAAACATTTTCAATAAAACATTAACATCTAAACCTGTTCATTCAAGAGCTTTTGTAGACGAGTGAAAGAAATCAATTCAAACTGGTTTGTAAGTGAAGTTGCTAATGCTGTTTCTTCATCTTCTGTTGAGATCTTGAGAGGTTTAGCGTCTTCAGTCGGGTCTTAATGGTTAGAGAGTGTGTGGGTGCTCTGTGTGTGTGTGTGACCACTTCTCACTGCTGTGTGTGTGTGTGTATGTGTGTGTGTGTGTGTACTTGGATGAGTGAAATGCAGAGCACAAAACTCAGTATGGGACACCACAATTGCCCATGGTTCACTTCACTTTCACTTTCACTTCTTTTATTTCAGCTGATTTCATGTAAGTCTGTGGCTTGAAGTCAGTTAGTTGTAATGTAGGTTTAATTATTTATTAAGTAATTCGATTTGGTTTTAGATACACAGAGTATTTGAGAGATGTTTAATTATATATATATATATATATATATATATATATATATAAATATATATATATATATATATATATATATATATATATATATATATATATATATATATATATATATACAGATGCTGGTCATATAATTAGAATATCGTCAAAAAGGTGATTCATTTTACTAATTCCATTCAAAAAGTGAAACTTGTATATTATATTTATTCATTTCACACAGACTGATATATTTCAAATGTGTACTTCTTTTACTTTTTATGTTTATAACTGACAACTAAGGAGATTTCAGAAAACTAAGGAATATTATTATTGCTATTATTATTTTTTAGTGGACTTTAATGAAATTAGTTCACAGTCATAACATTACTAAAAGTTTTAAGGCAATGGTTTAAGGCAATTTACAGTGATATCACTTACGGTGAAATGAATTACTTATAGCTATATGAATTTCAATGATTTTAAATTAAATTCAGATTGATTTGTAAAGAGCTTTTTTACAATACACATCGTTCCAAAGCAGCTTTACAGAAGATGCCTGTTTCTACATTACAATCTGTCATCGGAAGTGAATGTTTCCAAGTAATGTTCATTTCACAAATTAGCAGTTCAAGATGATTAAATAAAACAGTCATTTTATTATATATATATTTAATGAATACAAAATGAATTACAACATAACTTTGATTTGAAGGTAAAAGAACATAATTCACTTTCCAAGTAATCTCCTCAGTGCTGCTTACAAATCTGTGGAATCATTCATCAGTTTCCCAATGGAGAACTTCCAAAATTTGAGGAATATTAGAAACATTACATTTAAACGTCTGAGGTATAATGGAAGTAACAGTAACAGATGCATCATCCGGATATTTAAAAACTATTTCCCTCCCCGAAACATTACTCTATTCAGTTGAGCTGTACTTAGTGTTGTCACAGTGAATGATTTTCTCTTACACAATTTTTAAGTGTCTCAGTAGCGTGATATGCAGTATTATCGGCATATATATAATGTGTGAGTGTATGTGTTACAAAATAATGAGATAATATTCAGAAACCAGTAAAACCGTAACCAAAAAGTGTTTGAACAAAAGTGAATGGCAAAATAACGGTCCACCTAAAACAACATAAACCAGATTGTTATGCTATTGTTAGCCTATATGTGTAACAATAACTTCTGATCCTGGAATCTGACTAGACTTTCTATTGATATTTCCACCTGTGCGCTTTCTAGACGGGCTGTCGGTCAGTGCAGTTACAGTGTTGTTCCACAAGGTGGCAGATACGGACTGTGTTTGAGTGAGTCGTTAATACGTTCTCTCACCTATTCAAAAACGCTGATACATTCAAAGAGAGATGCAATAAAACTCGCTGTCGAAGTCATTTTAACTTTGAGCGTCACTTTAGAAGACCGCATCGATGCTAAGACAGAGATTTCGCTTTCATTGGGCATGACAACCTATTTTTACAAACATACATGAATAGCAAGTTATCACACATCACATACTCTCTCTCATTCGCTGTCTGTTTATAGAAAAGTGCAAATATAAGGAGCCTCTGAATAAATCTGCATGGTTCACATTATGATATTAATTCTAACTTATGTAATATTCAGTGCACATTCACAAAGTATAAAACGAGATGAGCATATAGCATGTTATTGCAGTATTGCAGTTATTGCAACGGCCCAAGTTGTAATGCAACAAGTATCTGTCCTTCAGCTTGTTTTAACAATTCCTGTGATAAAGTGCTTATGATGCTCATCTGCTAAATTGAATAAATACATTTGCTAAATTAACTCATTTGAATCCTAGTGTCACAGTTAACAGATGGTATAATAAATCATTGTAATTGCACACATTTCAATGCCCAGACTTCACCTGTACTTCATCCCTACTTCCTCTGACCAGCACACATTTTCCAAGTAATGCTATACCAAAGCCAATGGAATGGAAAATATGTCAAACCATTTAAATAAAGACAATACTCCTACTCTTGAAAAGAAATCCCCCTGGAAACCACGTGATTGGAAGATAAAACAGCAATAGAAGACATAATAAAAGCCCGGAGAATAACAATAGAAATGATTACATGATTATAAATGAATAATATAACCAAAAAAAAAAAACAAAACAGCAGCAGCAATTCTTTCTCATTTTATAATCACACTCCATTTGGGATTATCTGTAAGAAAACAAAGAATCACAGAAGGTAAGGTTAGAGAGACAAACAGTGCAAACTGTCATCGATCAGTGAATTAGCTTCAGTTGAAAAGGTTTATTTGGCATTAGGATGACTTGTCTGTGCAGGTAAAATCTTAATGTGATGTACAGTATCTTACCTCATCAGTGGACAATTCATTATACTGGTTTTCCTTCCTTTCTGCTGTGAAAAAAAAAAATCACACACAATTAAATGATTAATTTATTCATTATCAGGAAAATCAGAATCTAGTAGGCTACCCCAGAGACCTAAATAATTATTTTACATAAAGCTCACGATTTTCTCCTCTCACTGTAATATCTGCATGTAATACTCACCATTTCTGGAGATCTTGTGGCGATAGTAAATCACAGCAGCAGCAGATACAAGAATCAACAGCAGAACAGAAACACATATTCCTGCTACAGCAGCTGAAGACAGACCTGAACCTGAAGAGAGAAAGAGAGACCGCTCTAATGTTGTGTTTAAATACCAGATTCACTATATATATTCAGTCTGGAAACTGTTGCATGCTCAAAAGGCTTATTCCTTCATATGTGACCTCTTGATAAGATTGTTGCATGTTCAATTTTCATGTGCTTTAAATTTTCTTGCACAGTGACATGTTGCTGTTTGCCTTTCCAGTGCCATGCATTCATGGTTTGTTGAATTAAATCTTAGGAGAAAACATGTTATGGTCTTCCCAAGACTACAGCTGTAAACGGTGCAAATTAATTATTTTTTGACATCTTTATTATAAGTAGCAGGTGTTAGGTTTGACAAACATTATTCATATTATTCATAGATCACTCATTTTTCAAATTGATTTCATATTTAAACAACAGCATTTCAAGAGAACTAAAAAAGTCAAGTTCTCGTTAAGATCAATGCATTTATGTACTGTATATACTCTAGTGCATTATATGCAAGACAAAAAAAGGAAGGATGTAAATATACTCAAGACTCTCTTCTCCATACGGGGCTCTTCATCATTCCTGACTTGATCAGAGAGAGCAGCTGGAAGACACAAATAAAGATATGAAGAAATACAAATAAAACACAACGATGTTAAAAAATTAAGTCGTTCTGGCAGTTCTATGCAAGGATAAAATCACATACTGCAATATTCCTTCAAAAGTAAGAATTATCTAATTTGATTTCATAGTGACTTGAAAGAACCTCCAGTGACCCTCCTTCATAAAAAGGTTCTTAAAAGACCAACTTTTAAAACATCCATCCATCCATCCATATCTTATCCTCTTGTGTTATGTAAGATCACAGGATTTCAGTAATGACATATTTAATCAGAAATGCAGTTTTATGTTGAAGAAATTAGTAAAAAAAAAAAAAAAAATGTAAGGGTGTATTACATTGAGTAACTCACCAGTCACAGTAATATAGAAAGCTTTTATGTTGTCATCATGGGTGTTGCTGATTTTTTTGGTGATTTTTGTGCTGTCGCACTTGCGGTTTCTGTTTAAGCTTTGCCTTTTTCCTGAACTCTCGCTTCTGATGATCTCTGCTTCATAGCGTCCAGCGTGTTCGGATGTGACGTCTGTGATGGTCAGAGATCCAGTCTCGTAGTCCACCTGCAGTCGGTCTCTGAATCTCCCTCCTTCACCATTATATAAACAGCTCGTGTTGGGACGCCCATTGATCAGAGCTATGCGAGTGTCCTCAAAATACCACAGCAGCTTGTCATGCTCGTTTTTAGTGATATTAGTGTGTAGAGTGACTGAATCGCCCTCCATCACTGTGACCACCACATCATCACCAGAAACACCTGAAACACAAATAGATAGTAACTCAGTAATGTTGAATTAACATCTAAAAAAGGTCAGGATGGGGATCTAAAGGATAGGAAATACCTTCAGAACTGTAAAACAATAAGACAATTGAATGAAAACTGAAAACAATAGAACGGAAAGCCCCTATGAATATACAAAACCAAGACTATGGGTCTGTTGTCATGATACACTGCCGACAGGAACACAGGAGCCATGGATGAACAAAACTGGCATTTATTAAATTCAACACACAGGGTAACTCCACACTTGACAGGGAAGGAAGGAAGACACACGTACACAACTATCAGACCCAACAAACACTGACTGAACAGACTAGGGCTTAAACACACAAGATAACACTGGTGAACAGAATGACTAATTAAGAGACAATGTGGACAGGAACAGAATCAGGAACGACCAAATAAGGGCACGGGGAGGAAAACACATCATGGGATAATTTTATAGATTAAGTTGTAATTAATTATTTTTCCTTTAAATGTTATAAATTGTGTTTATTAATTTCATTCGTAATTTAAACCAACATTTTTTTTTTTCTTTTTTTATAAAACAGTTTGTAAGCATGCTTTATCATTAGAAAAAATGTGACCTGTTAAAGACATTTCTAATTACACAGAAACTTTTTGGCATGAAGGGTTCTTAAATTGTTCATATGATGTGATTTCAAGTTTGCTTTTCTCTTTGGAGGTTTACAAGCTGTTCGTGAACAGATAAGTTGCAAAGACTAAAGTCTGAAACCCAAAGAGATATTCTTTTTCAAAGTTAAGACACTGCCACGCCCCCCTAAAACAGCTTGTTTAAACACGTCCCATATCTGTACGTGACTCTGTGGGGCGATGCATCACAACACGTAAAACACAGTAGAAGTCATTATCATCAGTAATTATGGCCCAACTGGATGTAACAAATGCCTTGCTTGTATTGGGTTTTAATCCACATAACATTTTATTACACCAAATACACAAAATAATGTTCTTTTTAGCAACATCATATGACCCCTTCAAAAATTAAATCAGGAACCCTTTTCCTATGCCAGCTTTCAATTTCCTAGCTCAGTCACTTTTGGCTGTAGTCCGGAACAGGAAGAACTAAATTAAATAAATAATTTAAAAAAAACTTAACACATAGAACAAGGGAAACCGTGGCACTTTATATTCCTAAAATATACTTAATTATTTAAAACAGCGACAAATACAACACAAGATAATACTGAAGTGAAATTTTTATTTTCCATGGCTGAAAACGCGTAGAAGTAATAAATGTCTTACCCAGAAGGAGCAGGCCGAACAGATGAGTGAGCACAAAACACCATCCCATCATGACAGTTGTGTCTGATATTATTAAATCCAAAAGTGTTGATATATTTTAGGATAATTATGGCTTTCTCTTCCTGCCTCAGAACGTCCGCGAGAATGTGAAATCCACCGTAGAGACAAATACACTTAAGATATTAAAAAACATGGCATATTTATCCAGATCAACTGACAATAATCGTTATTTAGTATGTCAAAATTAAATACACGCATACTTGGTGGAGATTCTTGAAAAGAATGAAAGAGAAAGTAAAATCTGTGGAAATACCAAGCCCCAGCTGACGCAATAGGAAATATATAAAGCACTTCAGCTCCTCATTGTGTTTGAGCCTGTTCTCCACACGAATTGAACCCTGTCCAGTGTGTGCAGCGAAACATTTACAAAGGAGACAAACATTTAAAAGTGGATTTATTCTAATGTGTCAAACTTTAAATGTACACCGTACTATAACTCAGCACGAAATGATTAGAACAATATCTCCTCTACATTCTTCATAAACAACATTCGTTTGGTCGCATGAACTCATACAAACTCATAAATCGACGCTTAACTCGGTTAATATTTGTTTCACACACTTTTCAAACACCTCGGGAAATACACACACTCTATAAACATTAATACACTAGTCTCACATATTTCCCACCAACTTACCTTAAAAACAAGCATTAGCTACTAGTTTTGACACTCGTGGTTCACGCGCATCTCTCTCTCTCTCTCTCTCTCTCTCTCTCTCTCTCTCTCTCTCTCTCTCTCTCTCTCTCTCTCTCTCTTTACTGGTGTACCATGACCTTTCTTCTTTTTTATCTAAGCCCACGCCGCATGTTTAATATTACACATGATATATAGCCTACTGCTGTCAGGTTTCCGTTTCTGGAGTGTAGGCTAATAATTACTCATTGCGTTACAAAAGCACATTTGCAGTTCAAATGCAGGGATGAATCCCACATTGACAAGGCATGCCCTGTAGCCTATCTGTGGAGAAAAGATACAGAACATTTGTGACCCACTTATGTTTATAACTATGTTCAGGTTTTTTCTGCTAATAGAGCAGTTCTGCTGGAGAATGTTTTGTGGTGTCATAGGCCTCTGTGGTCACATCTAGTGCTCTTTCAGCAAAGGGTGGTCTGATCCTGTTGGGGGAGGATTCACACCAGTTTGTTATCTCTCGTCTAGCGGTCTGTTTCAGCATTTATAATCATACAGTACTAGAAGAAAATGGTTTATGTTGTCATTTTGTTCTGCGTGTGTTTGTGCAAACTGGTTGGTGAGTAATAAGTGTATATGTTTTATATGTTTATATGTTAATGTTTTTACTGATTTAGTTAATGCTTTATGTGTGTTTTCTGATACAGACGGACTGAACTCAGTGTCAGTGATGGAGGGAGATTCAGTGACTCTAGAGTCTGGTCTTACTGAGATGAAGGACGATCTGATTCAGTGGAGGTTTGGATATAACAAGACTTTAATAGCTGAAATCAGTGTACTTGAAGACAGCATGACTGTATTTGATAATAATACTGACGGGAGATTCAGAGACAGACTGAAGCTGGACGATCAAACTGGATCTCTGACCATCACTAACATCACAACTGAACACACTGGAGTCTATCATCTACAGATCAACAGTGAGAGCAAGAATATCAGTCTCACTGTTTATGGTGAGTTTAATATTTATATATTAATGATATATCTTGAGAGACATGTGTTTGACTTTTCAGCTCTCTGAATACTGTCCTTTTGAATGATTAAAAAAATAATCTATTCACACTCACAAAAAAAACAGCCCTCTTATTTACTAATAATATAATTGAATCTAATTTTACTAATCTTTCTCAGCTCGTCTGTCTGTTCCTGTCATCAGCAGAGACTGTTCTTCATCCTCATCCTCAGAGCAGAATTGTTCATTGGTGTGTTCAGTGGTGAATGTGGGTCATGTGACTCTCTCCTGGTACAAAGGAAACAGTTTATTGTCCAGCATCAGTGTGTCTGATCTCAGCATCAGTCTCTCTCTACCTCTGGAGGTGGAATATCAGGATAAAAACAGCTACAGCTGTGTGCTCAACAATCCCATCAGCAACCAGACTCAACATCTGGACATCACTCAGCTCTGTCACACATGTTCAGGTATGTGAATGCATTTATTCACCGATCTCAGTCTACTGATCATGTGCTTAAAGGATTGAAGAAATAGAGAGGGTGGAATACAGTCAATCTCAATGAAATGTTTAGTGCAATTTGATGCACACAGTGTGTTTGTATCTGCTCGGCCACTTCTTTATCACTGAACTTGCTTGAAAAAAAAAATGCACACAAAAAAAACAGCTGCTTAGAAAGTAGGTGTGAGTCAGAACTAAATGGTATTAATCTAAAAACAGTTGATTAGCATTGATTCGTTATATAGTCAATTCGGCATTCCCACACACCTTACATTCAGTCCCACTTTCTCTGACTTTGCCAGTGAAATTTGACTATGCAAATGTGTTTGTGAATGTGACTCTGTAATAAAGGTGGGGTAAATGAGAAGGCAGGCAAAGAGACTAAATGTAAGATCTTAATGCAAGAGGTTATTATTTTTTAAACTCACAGACAAAACAAGAACCCATAAAACAAGAACAGTGGGGAACAAAAACACACGGGCATTCAGGAACTGTAAAAAACAATAGGGAAACACAAATGAGGCACACCTAAAGGATCGATCACCTGAGCGAACTGAACTGAAAACACGGTCTTCGTTCGGACCGACACTTTAACTCACACTAATGATCGTGTCTCTATCATTGCAGGCTCTGTCTCTCTGATAGTGCTGATCTCTGTTACTGCTGTTGCTGGATCTCTGTTGATCGTGGCTGCATTCGGGATATGTCTCGTGTGCAGGAAGTGTAAGAAATCTGATCAAAAAGGCAAGTAGAATAAAATGACATTGGCAATTCTCATCTAACTCAGAAAAACTGATTCTGCATTTCTCAGATTGCATGAAAACACAAAAAGAGAGAAATGCAATTCTGCAGTAATTTATTGATACAATAACTCAGAAACTCAATCCTACATGTGTAAAGATGCAATGCTCAGCTAATGCTGAATAATGCTGTTTCACTGCTGGGTGGTATTTTCTTTTGATTTACTACATTTCATCATACTATAATAACATGCAAATCACTTCAGCATTTGTCTTGGTATGATTTATACATTACCTGCAAAGAATTTCTATAAAGTTCCTTTTCAGTATTGAATTCAAACTGAACATTTTATTAAAATATATAGTTTTAAACATGTTTTTGCACAATGAATTAACCATTAACTGTGTGCATTAATGTTTGTACTTTGACAGCTCTATAATAACAACACATACTGTATATTATGAAGAAGCAGATCTATTTAAGATGGACTTGTTGTTTAAAGCATCTATTATTATATTTCAAACAGGTCAGACTCCTGAAGAGATCATTTACATTGAGCCAACATTCAACAAAAGAAAAGTGCATGAAACAGTAAGTTTTATTCCAAAGGTATGCTCTTCATCTCCATATCAATTTATCAGTCAGTCAAATTTGTGCTTGTACAGTATATGACAGACTGTGATTCAGAGAAAAAACATAAAATAGTCATAATATCATATCTCACAGACACTCATTCTACCATTATAACAAACAAATAACAGATCAACAGAGCTTGAGTTGATATTTCCGTAGTGCATTTCCTGTCAGCTGATGATATCACTGTTCAGAACAACTTAATGAATTCACTCTCAGGTGCAACAGCTTGTGACTGGGACAGCAGCCTTAAAAGCAACCTATGTACCTTATTTACCACTTAAAGCATCATATATGCACCTTTTAGGGACAGATAAGGTACAAAGTTGTCCTAGTTAAGACTATTCCCCAGTCACAAGATTTTGCACCTCTAAATTTGTGCATACTGTACATACAACCGTACATACTGTCATTGGCTGCATTATTAGCTAAGGTAGATTGTAGAGACCATTTATGGTAAGCCACTTCTCAACTTGATCACTGATCACTTTTACAAGAAAAAAAAAACTGAACTAAAATTGAATCTCCAATTTTTTCAGCATTAGTAAGAGTTTTTATAGATATATGTATTTTAATATTATTGCTTTTTTTTAATTTTTTTATTTTACAGAATGTAAAAGAGGACGCTCAAGTAGAGTATGCACCGATCGCCATGAGAAGATGATCAAATATTTTTTCTGAGATCCAGACTTGACAAGCAAGTTCTTTAAAAACTGTAAATGAGTTTTGGGTTTGCTGACAATCACTACATGTAGTATGTTAAAGTCCTGTTCACACCCGCAGTGACTAAAACAGTGCGCCTTTCCACCATTTCTGACAAATGCAAGCTGCATGCAGAATGTTTGGATATGTTTTATACTTCGGGTGCATTTTAATATTTACTGAGAACTGTGAATGCTTCTTTTGTTGCATGCAGATTTTGCACACTGTATAGCAGGGAAGTGTTTGATTTCAGGCCCTACTAATGCTCACAAATCTCTGTTTTTATAACAGTAAAAAGTATTTTCTTGTTGCCTATTCTTAATGTAATATTGTGCCATGACTATCAAAATAAAACATTATTGAACATTATACTTGATCATAAAGACGGAATATCGACTGAAGTGTTTCTGTTGCTACAACACAAGCATCTGTGTGTCTGACACGTATTGTATAATCCACTTAATGTCATAAAGTAGCCCACACAGAAGCCACACTAACGTCATCTGGGGAAACAGAAAGTGGTCGACCTCAGGTCTCTGTTTTTAACTCCTCTCCCAATTGAAGGAGGCCAATCTCACCTCTCAGTTAAATGCTTCTGTAGATGAACACACCTAGAGCTAATTATGCTAAAACAGCGAGGAAACACATCATTTAGTATTGCTCAGTGACTGCTCTGTACAGAGTTGGACCCTCTTTGGAGACCCCTGACAGCTCTGGCCCCACATCAGCTCAGATCATGAGTCAGATTGAAACCTGCTGTGCACGGATTTTTTTTACAGCGATATAAAAATGAAGATCAGAGCTGTTGAGAATATCTGCTGCTGAACTGCCCTCAGTGTGTGTGTGTGTGTGTGTGTGTGTGTGTGTGTGTGTGAGGTGTTAGTTGTGGTCCTGTGTGAATAGCGTGGGGTTTAGGGCTTTTTCCATTCCTGTTCACACAAAGCTCACAGTTTGACATCCGCCTTAACACAAAACATCTTCTCTGGAAATGCAGAACCTAAGTCTGACAAAAAAAAAAAATAATAATAATAATTCACATAGCAATATCGATGTCTAAAACTTAGACGCTGTGTGAATGTGTAAAATATAAAACTGGATACACATGCATATGCGTATCTCTCCATGACCTGCCGGATCAGCATGGTTAGTTTCAGTGGCTGGTTTTGCTCCAGTAAGACAGCTACATTTCTGAGAAGCATTCTTGACGCCACAACTTTTTATATAAAGGGCATATCCTGCATATTTTTGTTGATGTCAGGGAGTCAGTTTAAGAAGAAATGCAATCTATGTTGTAATGTTTCGCTGATGTTCAGAGTTTCTCTCTTGTCTTGGCGCTAACACATGAAAAGTAGCAACGCTGCTAACTAATCTTTGTTATTTGGTTCAGTAGCATTTCAGTGTTGTTGTCCAAAAGCAAAATGCAGCGACTACACATTTAGATGTGAAAATGATTCATATAAGCCATCACTGGTCTTACTTGGAAAAACATGTGTATTTTAACCACCTCTACAGGAAAAAACACAACACAACAAAACCTCACAATGTGGAATAGCGGTCAGATGGAAAAATGATTACACCCTCACAGAAGAAATTGGCCAAGTTTATCAGACAAATCTTGACACTTGGTACTATATTAGTAAGAAAGCGTACGCAACATGGGTGTGTACTGTTAAATACAGCTGTTTATTTCTTCTAAGACAGTTTTAGATATAGTTTCTCGCTCCTTCACTGATTCTGCTTGTTTACAGCCTGATGAGCTGGCTGGCCAGGTGACTTTCAGTTTAGTTTGCAACAATCCTAAAGTGTAGGTTTTAGGTATATGTTAGTGGCTTGCCTTTTAGCAGCGTTTATAAGCACTCACTTACACTCATACGGCTCAGGGGCAGGTTATGCTCTGGGTTAGAGATCTCAGACTGAACTTGGACCAATCAGATGTGAGCAAAGTGACACAAAAAGTCATTCCCCCAGTTTCTCTTGCTCTAAATTAAAGGTTACTAATGCAAAAAAAAAAAAAAAAAAAAAAAAAAAAAAAAAAACACACACAATTTATGGCTTTAATGATAATTACTTAGTTATTTTATATGATTTATAAAATTATATTATTATGAATCCATTACACACGAGCAATTTTAGTTTAACAGTAATTATAAATCATTTATTTAAAATGAATATCAGTGTATACAGATCATGTGACGGATCAGCACACTGCTGTCACTCTGCTCACAGCTGATTGGTCAAGTCTGGGTTTGTGACCTTTAACCCAGATTAAAGCCTATCAAGTGTAGCGTAATTTACCATGGCAACATAACCCGCTAAAAACCAACCTCCCTCCTTTAACCCAAAAACTCAGAGTTTGCAAGCTAAACGTGAATTTATCTGGGTAAAAACTGAAACCGGCTTGTGCTATCACAGAGATTTTATGTTGTTTTATGTTTTCATGTCTTTCCTGAGGGGTAGCCGCTTTTACTTTCATTTTGTGTTTGTTTTATTTTATCATTAAAGATAAAGATATCATTTTGTTCACATGTTCGCCGGTTCCCGCCTCCTCCTTCCTGGTTTATGAACTTTGTTACACCTTAAAATGTCTTAAAAAAAAAAAAAAAAAAAACACCCTCTCCTGGTACAAAAGAAAACAATACTGTGTTAATATAAATTATTATTTTTTTATTTTCTATTTTTTCATTTGTTATTATTGTGTGAGACTTGCTCTTTGAAATGTGTTTATTTCTTCTAGCTGTACATATATATGTGTGTGTGTGTGTGTATAGGCCTATATATTAAGAGGAATTAAAAAGACAGCATTCTATTTAATTTAAAATAAAATAATGTATTTAAGGACAAGAACCCCAAGGCGCTCGAATTGTAGAGAAAAGTTAAAAAAGCCTTTATACATTAAAACTATTTTGGTGAGATGTACATCTACATGCCTTCATCAGGGTGTGTGTAATCAACATCATCTGAGTTCATTTAACAGCAGTTAATTATTCAAATTAGAAACACCTGGTCGCTCTGTGTATAGCAGCTAGAAGAAAGAAACACATTTCAAAGATCAAGTCTCACACAATAATAACAATTATTTATATATATATATATATATATATATATATATATATATATATATATATATATATATATATATATATATATATATATATATATATATATAAATTAGTCTTTATTCTAAATATTCCAATTCATATAAGCCTATTCCATTTTTGAAGGATGTATTTTCTGAACGCTAGCGATGACGTCACAGCTTGTTACATAGCTCCTCACTGTGGACAAATTAAGAACAACAGTAAAACTATTTTTTTCTGTAATTAAATACATTTCGACATTCACCAATATATATATATATATATATATATATATATATATATATATATATATATATATATATATATATATATATATATATATATATATATATATATATATTTACACTTTTTTTCAGTTTGGCCTTAATGAACATTGAGCAAGTTATTATTGCACATGAAATATCAGTTCAGAACAGTGCAAACAATACAAAACCAACCAAACAAACAAAATAACAACAACAACAACTTAACAATTTAATCTAAGGGTTCAGCATCACACACCTGAGATCATGTCCCTTCGGTATGATATTCTATCTTATATTTTGATTGCACATTATTATTAAAACTTCATAACGGACATTTCATTTTTTTCAACGTTAGTACCGTTTACTTACAGATCCACACACACAAATGTTCAGCATTTATTTTTTCATTAAATTATTAGATTGTTTTCTGTCAAATTCAAATGTATTATATATGCATTTTTTAATAATAAGACACTGTCAAACTAAAGACAACAGAATACCCAGGAGGACTTGGTGTGGAAGAGGATGTCATTGGTCCTGGATAACAGCAGGAAGCAGTCATGCATTATTTTAGTTTTTGATCCACCCTTTAAATGTAGAAAGAAGAAGCTCTTACGACAGGTGTATGGAGTGTCCTTACAGCGCTGACAGGAGATGGATATTTATATCACTCGGATTGCAAACCTGTTTGTTCTTCTAGTGTTCATTCTTAATACAAACTGTTGTGAACTGAGCACAACTTTATTCACCTTAACAGTTATTTGCTGTTCTTATTGTTCTTGCTATAGGCTTTTAACAATTCAATGAAATAAGGCTCAAACTCCTGCTTGCACTGCAGATGTGGCACAGAGTCTGCATCTGAAGTGGCTTTAGATGTATTTCCACAGCTCAGGGGCGGCATGAATCCACTTAGTATTATGAGACCAAAAGTGACTTCAGTGTTTTAAAGGAGCATACAGTCAAATGTGCCTTTAGTCCTGTTTAACCCTTAGATGTCCACTGAACCATTTGGGGAACCGTCCCTTCTGAAAAAAACAATGAATCACAAGGTAAAGAGAGCGAAATGAACCATTTTACACATCTGTCATCAATACTAGGTTAATAAGATTGAGTTGAGAGGTTTTGTTTCCATTTCAGTGGAAATATAAAATACAGTTAATGTAGAGATACTAAAGATTTCTCCAAGCATTTTGAAGATGCCATGCATTTCTTCTGGTTAGTTTTTCTGTCTCTTCATGTCTCTCCAGACGGACTGGATGATGGTGAGATCGTGTCTCTGTTTGCATTACGCCATCTGTTGTCACAATCTTTGTTCATATAGAAATGTCACTGGATATTTACGATACATGGTAAAAATAATGTTTGCAAATGATATCTCCTACTGGCACCATAAAGCAAAAGAGTAAGAGTCATTTTTTTCTGAAAAAAAAAACTGAGATATAAATAAACTTTTCATTGATGTATGGTTTGTTAGGATCGGACAATATTTGGCTGAGATGCAACTTTTTAAAATCTGGAGTCTGAGGAAGCAAAAAATCAAATAAAATAAATGAAAAATCTGAATATTGAGAAAATCACCTTTAAAGTTGTCCAAATGAAACTCTTAGCGATGCATATTACTAATGATTATATGTTTTTGAAATGTGTCTACAGTAGGGAATTTACAAAATATCTTCATGTTACATTATCTTTACTTGATCTCCTAATGATTTTTGGCATAAAGGGAAAATTATTCATTTTTTTTTACCCATGCAATGTATTGGTGGCTGTTACAACAAATATACAAGTGCATCTGATGACTGGTTTTCTGCTCCAGGTGATACTTCTATAATTGTCTTTCAAACTAATTCTTACATGCAATTTGCATACTGTATATTTAATACATGCTATTCTTACCTCATGCTGAGACTGCCAGCAGATGCTCAGACTTGTTTTTCTCCCTGTCTTCTGTTAAAAAAAGAGACAGTTAAATACAAGCTTTGCTTAATAAAGATGATGTTTTGCTCTCACTATAATACTTGCCCTTTTTAGAGATCTCGTCCCGATAGTAAAGCACACCAAGAACAGCTGCAGCCACCAGAACAACAGCAACAGCACACACTCCTGCTACAAGACCTACAGACAGAACTGAACCTAGAGATGAAGAAGACAGACGTCAGTGGGAGCGCATCTGACAATAAACTCTCTTAATGCAATCTTATAGAGAGATACATGGCAGAGATGTGAAAGACTAATTCCTCCGTTAGGGATTTTTTCATATTGGATTATTTGATTATTTCTTCCACTTTATCTCCGGTAAAAATAAATAAAACAACAATATATTAATAATACTAACACTAAAATCAGACCTGAACATTACTGAAAGAGATCAGAAGAGGAATATTTGTGGAGCTGTCACCCTTTGTAAGATAATAAACATGTCATCTATTGTAAATAAATACAAATAAAAAAGAAAGCGAATAGAAAACATACTCTTTTTACACACTTGTTCCTTCTCCTTATAGTATGATCCTTTATTGAATTTGTCAAGACGAGAGCGAGAGGCTGGGAAACACAAGGAAATAACATAGTTAGCATTTAGTATATATATATATATTTTAATTCATTTATTTTTCTATATCCATTTCTAGCTGCAGGAAAACCTTTCCAAACACAGAACAAACCTGGTTTGTTATAAACATTGATTGCATTGTGGCAACATATCACCAGACAAAATGATCAGTTTGATAAAGGGTCTACCGATTATACTATCTCGAATATCATCAAAATGTTGAATTATTCACAAAAGATAAAAAACTGTAAATGTGTTTTCACTGTTCAGATAGTTCCCATTCAGTCATGTTTGTAAATGCAGAAGAACATACTCTCTGTCTGAATGACTCACCACTAATGTCTGAACGATCACTAGATGAATCAGGACGGACGGACACACTGAACGTCTTTATGGTGTCTCCAGTGTTGATCATTTTTGTGATGATTTTTGTTCTGTCACACTCGCTGTGGCTTTGGCTGGTTCCTGAGCTCTCGTTTCTGACGATCTCTGCTTCGTAGCGTCCAGCGTGTTCAGATCTGATGTTTTTGATGGTCAGGGATCCAGTCTCAAAGTCCACTGATAGTCTGTTTCTGAATCTCTGACGTTCTCCATCATACACACAACCCTCAGTGGGATCATCTCTGATCAGGGCGATGAGGGTGTCATTAAAATACCACAGCATCTGGTCACGCTCTTGCATGGAAACATCACTTTTAAGAGTGACAAAGTCTCCCTCCGTCACTGACACTGAGTTTGATCCAAGCACAGCTGGAGACAAAATAAACAATAATTGGTAACACTTTAGAATACTGTTTCTTACTTACTACATAACTAATAAGGAATTATTGAAGAACTAACAGGTGATTATTCATTAACACTTAACTCACTACTGCTAACTACTAAGGAAGATGTGTTAATTAATCAGTATGTAATATAATGTTATGATTGTGTTAAGTAACAGTTAGCTAATCAATAACTAATGTATTCTGTCATATCTCCTGATGAACTACTATTAATTATCTACTAGTTAGGGTTCAAGAAAAATAACTATGAAGTAACTACTAATGAACAGTTTTCCACAATTACATAGAATTGTGACCCTTTCATATAAATGTTATTAGCAATAGTAGTAGTAGTATGAAAATGCAATATTAATAAATGCAATATATTTTATAGAGGTTTTGCCTATGTAGTAAATTGTTTTGTGAGTGTGTTTTGTAAGAAATCAGCTTCCAATAGGAACCCCACCATGACTCCAGTGCCTTGCGATAACTTACCTTAGTTTTTATATTTTATATACAGTACTGTATGTGTGCCTCCTCAGGATATACCACATTATCATTAATTATATTTCTGTATGTAAGGCAAAGCCTCAGGAAAAGTGAAAATACAGGTATCCAATTTGTAATTAATGAAGAATTATAAAATAATTATGCAGGACTTATTTTGAACCTGAAACATTAAGCCTATTCTAAAGTGAAAATATTGGGAACCCATTAGTAATTAATAATTTTTTTTTAGATAATTCCTCAATAATTACTTAGAATTTGAAACAGTATTCTAAAGTGAAAACATAGTAAACCCATTAGTAATTAATAATTAATTATCAAATAATTCTGCAGGACTTATTTTGAACCTGAAACATTAAGCCTATTCTACAGTGGAAATGTTGGGAACCCATTAGTAATTAACAAAGAATTATCAGATAATTCCTGAATAATTACTACAGCATATTTTATTCAGTTTTAACATGTATACTGCCCACATTTTAACTAATTTAACAAACATTTCATAATCAAAAGTTAAACATTTAGAAGCAAACTAAATCCATATTTCATTTCTATTATAGGGTAATAAGTGGGCTATAACAAAGTTGCTACTGTATCTGTACTTTTACTCAAGTACTTGATTTATGGGACACAGCCTGATTATTATAGTGTTTTTTTGCTTATAACTGTTCATTAGTAGTTATTTCATAGTTATTTTTCTTGAACCTTAACTAGTAGATAATTAATAGTAGTTCTTCAGGAGGTATCACAGAATATATTAGTTACTGATTAGCTAACTGTTACTTAACATAATCATAAAATTATACTACATACTGATTAGTTAACACATCTTTCTTAGTAGTTAGCAGTAGTGAGTTAAGTGTTAATTAATAATCACCTGTTAGTTCTTCAATAATTCCTTATTAGTTATGTAGTAAGTAAGAAACAGTATTCTAAAGTGTTACCCAATAATAACTTTGTGTGTGTGTGTGTGTGTGTGTGTGTGTGTACTATGAATTCAAACTCCACAAAATGTGTTGGATTATGAGAAATCTGGTAGACATTAATGACAGCATCACGGTAATTGGGAAACATTTGGAGAGACAGATCTAAATGCAACATTTTGTCAGCAATAGCTGAGAAAAACATGTAACAGTGATTTAACACAAAACAAGGAACCCATCAAACTGAAGGCAATATATACACAGGATAATACAATCTAAATTAACCCTTTCGTGCATTAATTATTATCTGAAAATACCTTCTACTGACATTTCAAGCCATTTTTATAAAAGACATTAAAACCACGATGGACTAGAGCCTACTTGGTGCACATTTTGTAACTACTTATTTTAAAACATTCTCCGATTTATTTAACACAACACAGAGGTCAAATGCAAAATTATAATGCATCATCAGCTTAATTTTGTAATTTCATTTTTAAATCTGAATGACTAAAACACAAAGAACAATGTAGGCTATATGTTAAAGTGTGAACTGGGGCCAATTTCACAGAAACAAAACAAAACTTAATCTAGTTTTACCAGTTAGTCATCTGTTTTCTTTTTTTTATTATGAATTTTATGAAAATCATGTTACTTCACATCTCTAAATTATACTAAATTACATGTAATTGTTTAAAACAGCGACGGGAAAAACAGAAGAAAAAGGGTTAAGAGAAAGACAGAGTTTAAATTCCTTGTAACTTACCTTCGACGACAAAAACAATCATAATGAGCATAATAAAGCCTTCCATTGTTTTTATTTTCTTCACTTGGTCAATCGATTCAGACACATTTGTCTAATCGCGAAGTCATCAACAACGATTAGAAAGAAGTTCTGTTAAAAGGTTTCCCTCAAGATTGAAATATTCACACGTGAAGAAAAAAGAGACAATTAGTATTAGGCTACATGTAGGTCGCGATGTGCCCCGCCTTCCTAATAAAGACACACACACACACACACACACATAATCACAATCACATTACCTTTGGATTCTGTCACAATTATGTAACCAGGAACGGTTACATAATTGTGACAGAATCCAAAGGTGATGTGATTGTGATTATGTGTGTGTGTGTGTGTGTGTGTGTGTGTGTGTCTTTATTAGGAAGGCGGGGCACATTGCAACGCGTAATGAGCACGAGAGCCTATACTTTGAATAACATTTCGTAATAATTAGATATAGTTAGCATTTACACTATTAGTGATGTTAACTATGAAACAAAGTGTGTATATTGTGTATTCAGCGCATTTTAAGTTCCATTTATTTTCTCATAAAATCACGTGATCGGTGGCAAAGTGTCGTGTCGTTTAGTTATGGATTGGTCTCTGAGCATGCCACCAGAAATAGTAGGCTAAAGGGGATTTAAAACATAAGGAAACAAGTGTTGTGTGTCTGATTCACGGTAAGTTCGGCAAAAATTAAAACATGAGCTGAAGAGAATGAACGTGATTCACCGAAGGCGACACTAGTCCTCTAAAAACATTGTGTGGTCACATTCCTTTACACAGAAACCTAGTTTGACCTGATGGATGTGAGTTTATGTGCATGTGTCAGTAGATGTGGTTAAAAAGTAGGCCTACTACATTTCCTCTCTTTTTAATATGAAGCTTACAATCTGACTTACAAAAACAAAAACAAAAAACAGCTTTACTGATGTTTGATAAACTGTCCAATAATTACACATTATTCTTACTTACACTATCACTCATAGACTAATATATGCTATTCTACACAGGTTGTGCATTATAAGTGAAGTTATGATTTATTATTATTATTATTATTATTATTGTGAAACCCTAGTGTGTGGTCAGTGAAGGTGGTCAAATCCTGTTGGGGAGGATCCACACATGCTAAAATCACACTTATGTCAAGTCTGAACAGCCTGCTTTCAGAGATTCTCATTATTAGCGTGCTCAAAGAAAATGGTTCATGTTGTCATTATGTTCTGATAGGATTTCCAGCTCAGCACACAGGTCAATGGAAAAAACACAAAATAATACATGTACGTGTAGGGTTTGACAAATATCTATATAGGTGACACTGGACTATTTAATTGTTTTACACATGCCTTATTAAAACACACTGAAAACAGAAATGCTATGATGTTTTAATCCATTATTATTATCACTGAAACAGTTTAGACTAATTTAGACGAGCTGATGTTCTACAAAAGAAAAGCACAGAAAGCGGTAAGATTATTCATCACTAATTCATGCTGTGTGTGTCATTTCAACAGTGTAATAAAGACAAAAATACAAAACAGAACCATATTAGATATGTATTAAAGTCATAAAATCATTATTCAATGTGAGAAATAGTGATTCATATGTCATAATACTAATGACACTTCTTCTGAAGTGTAACTAAAGAGTAACAGATCTACATTAGTTCATATTTCCACTGCTCACTGAAATATTTGAGACAACGTCTCAGTCTAAATCTGAGATTCACATACTGTACATGCTTTTGTGATTTAATGCTGATTTTTACAGGATGTTAAAGAGGAGGATCATGTAGAGTAACTCTTCTCATCAAGAGCAGATGATCAAGTAAATACCAGACGTGCTTTGGTGGCTTTCACAGGAAGCTCCTGCGGCGAACTAGAGTCTGAGCTCTTTAAAACACAAGGATTGAGTTTTGAGATTGTTGAATTGTGATAATCAGTGATGGACTATAGAAATTCCCACTTAACTAATGTGCTCTGAAATATAAGGACTTTTCACAAATAGTTTAATTTTTTTGGCCCACTGGAACATTTTCATGTTTGACTCTTAAACCTTCTTAAGGAAGTTTATTATTATTATTTTTTCATTAAACAAATCCTCAAAACAAGAAACATTTTGCGTCCGCTTTTCAGAGACGTGGCTTGATCGATGTCACTAGATGTCATTAGTTTGTGGTTGAATGTAAGACTCCTCTTGTAATTACTCTCCAAGCCACTAGGGAGCGCTGTCTGCTACCACATGTAATTACTCTCCCAACCATTCGTGGGCACCCCCCTGCACCTTAATGAGAACTTTCCAGGCCACTAGGTGGCACTAACGGCCGTGAACTCTTTAATTAAGACTGCTCATTAAGTTAATGTTTTCCACCTGTTCTTTGACCTATTTAAGTTTGGCAGTTTCATTGTGCTGTGTTCAGTCTTGAGCCTACCCAGTATGTACTACCTGTGTTGTAGACCTGTTAAGTTTCATTTTCCAGTTGCTTATTGGATTACCTTCTGTCTGGTGCTGTAAAGCTGTAACTGATATTCTGTTTATATTTTACTACTGAGATCAAGTAAAGACTGCCTGCCTTTGGGTTACCTGAGCCTCTGAGTTTGCCCTTCCTTCTGCACATGGGTCTTCTAAGAAACTGTTTTTCCCAGTAGACCAGAGGTAGAGAACTAACTTACCCTGACTGGGAGACCCGGGTTCGAGACCCACCTCAGGCACCTCGTGCCAGTCCATCGTGACAGCAAGACTGAACCATGGAAGTAGACCCAGCAGAGGAACAGACTCCTCCCTCCAATGTGGAACGGATACTATCTCAGCTCTCTAGTCAAGCTGCGGCCATTCATAAACATGAACAAATCCTGACTGAGATTCTGCAGCGTCTGAGACTTCAATCTGTATCTCAAGCCTCTACAGACCAACAAACCCAGTCCATACCTCAACTTACTCCAGTTCTGCCAGTCCTGTCCCAAGGTACTGCTCCACCACCTGGTCCCCTGCTTGAGCCTAGACTTCCAGCCCCTGAGAGGTATGATGGGAACCCAGAGAGGTGTCGAGGATTCATTACCCAGTGTACCCTTGCTTTCCAACTGCAGCCTAACAGTTTCCCTACAGAGAGCAGCAGAGTGGCTTATATGACAACCCTTCTTGTGGGAAAAGCACTGGATTGGGCTACAGCTCTCTGGGAGAGGAGGTCTCCTCTCACGTCCAACAGTGATCTCTTCATAGCTGAGATGAGGAAGGTCTTCCACCACCCTGTTAGTGGAGCAGAGGTTGATCATCGACTTCTTCAACTTGCACAAGGAACCCGCAGTGTTGCAGAGTTTGCTATCGAGTTCCGCACCCTGGCTACCGAAAGTGAGTGGGATCAGCGAGCCCTGAAAGCTGCATTCCATCGTGCTCTATCACGTGAGTTAAAGGATGAGCTGGCCTACAGAGACCCAGCCCCTGATTTGGAGTCTCTAATTGATGTTGCCATCAGACTGGACAACCGCATTCGAGATCGTCAAAGTGAACGTTGTCATGAGACTCGACTACCCGCGATCCACACCCCCACTGGTTTTGTGGAACCTTCCTCACTGATTGGGTGTCCTGAGGAGCCAATGCAACTGGGAAGAACCCGGTTATCACAGGCTGAGAGGGAGAGACGAATGAGAGATAAGTGTTGCCTGTACTGTGGTGAGTCCGGTCACTTTCGGTCCAATTGTCCTGAACTGGCGGGAAAAGGCAGCTCTCGCCCAAGACGAGGGGGCCTGGGACGAGAGTAATTACTTACCCCCGACCAGCAGCTTCGGGCCTTTTGATTGATGTTTCAATTTCCTGGGGCAATGAACGTCACGAGCTCATGGCTTTCATAGACTCTGGTGCTGCCGGAAACTTCATGGATTCCGCATTGGCAACACAGTTAAAGATCCAGCCCATCATTCTCCATGATCCCTTAACTGTTACCGCATTGGATGGAAGGCCCCTAGGTTCTGGCCAGGTAAGCCAGTGCACCACATTGCTCCATTTTCAAGTAGGTTCTCATAGAGAAGAGATACAGTTTTTTTTAATTAATTCTCCCGAGTTCCCTTTGATCCTTGGGTATCCTTGGCTAGCTCTGCATAATCCAAGAATTGACTGGTCTTCCAACCAGATAAGTGGGTGGGGGCCTAATTGCTGTGTGTCTGGTTTGTCTCTCTGTCATTCTCTTGAGCCACAGGCAACCTTCCCATCCAAGGAGAGCCTGGCTATATCTGGAATGAGACAAGTGGCTTCCACAGATCTCTCTACCTCTCCCGAGTTATCCCGTGTCCCCCAAGAGTATGCAGACCTCTGTGAAGTGTTCAGCAAGGAACGTGCTGCCTCTCTTCCTCCCCATAGACCTTATGATTGTGCCATTGAACTGCATCCTGGCACCTGTCCACCTCGAGGGAGGCTATTCTCTCTGTCTGCCCCAGAAAGAGCTGCTATGGAGGAATATATCAACAAGGCTGTTGACAGTGGATTCATCCGCCCTTCAACCTCACCAGCAGGTGCTGGGTTTTTCTTTGTGGGAAAGAAGGATGGCAGTCTCCGTCCATGTATTGACTACCGGGGTTTAAATCGTATCACTGTAAAGAATCGTTACCCACTGCCATTGATGACCTCCGCCTTTGAACTTCTACAAGGTGCCACAATATTCACCAAACTGGATCTTAGGAACGCCTACCACCTGGTCAGGATCCGTGCCGGGGATGAGTGGAAGACGGCGTTCAACACCCCAACTGGCCATTATGAGTATCAGGTAATGCCCTTTGGTCTAGTCAATGCCCCAGCCATCTTCCAGGCATTCATTAATGATGTTCTACGAGAGATGCTAAACAAATTTGTATTTGTTTATCTGGATGACATCTTAATCTTCTCCCGCTGTTACCAAGATCATGTCCAGCATGTCCGGCAGGTTTTGTCTCAACTGTTAAGAAACAAGCTCTTTGTGAAGATTGAGAAAAGTGAGTTCCATGTATCAACTGTCTCCTTCCTTGGGTTCATTGTCTCCAACGGCAGCATTCAGATGGATCCTAGCAAAACCCAAGCAGTTCTGAACTGGCCTCAGCCTTGCTCTGTCAAACAGGTACAGCGCTTCCTTGGGTTTGCAAATTTTTATAGGAGGTTTATAAGAAATTTCAGCTCTATTGCAGAACCCCTTACAGCCCTTACCAAGAAGACCTCAAAGCCATTTCAGTGGACTGAAGGGGCTAATCAGGCATTTGAGCTGCTCAAGCACCGCTTCACCTCTGCACCCATCCTGACCCTCCCTGATCCAGATTTGCCTTTTGTAGTAGAAGTGGATGCATCAGATGTCGGCGTGGGAGCTGTTTTGTCTCAACGGGCCAAGAGGGACAATAAGCTTCATCCTTGTGCCTTTTTTTCACGTCGACTCACCCAAGCAGAAAAGAACTATGATATAGGTAACCGAGAGTTACTGGCGGTGAAGCTGGCACTACAGGAATGGAGACACTGGCTAGAGGGGGCCAAACACCCATTTGTCATTTGGACAGATCACCGGAACCTCACATACATCCGGGAGGCTAAGAGGCTGAATCCACGCCAGGCCCGATGGGCTCTCTTTTTTAACCGCTTTGAGTTCATTCTCTCTTATCGACCTGGCTCAAAGAACTCAAAACCTGATGCCCTTTCGCGACAGTTCGACATGCCAGATGTGGAGGACAGACCTGAGCCCATCATTCCCAGCTCCAAGGTGGTGGCAGGGGTTCAGTGGGGAATAGAAGTGGCAGTAAAGAAGGCTCAACGACAACAGCCTGACCCAGGTAATGGCCCCCCAGGCCGCCTTTTTGTTCCTAATGTTGTACGCTCTGATGTGTTGCAGTGGGGACATGCATCTCCTCTTTCGGGTCACCCTGGAGTTGCAAGAACTTTGAAGCGCATCCAGACACGGTTTTGGTGGCCCAGTATGCAGGTGGATGTCCGAAGATTTGTGTCTGGCTGTTCTGTATGCGCCCAGAATAAAGAGTCTAAGACCCACCCTCAAGGGCTACTCCATCCTTTACCCATCCCAAGACGTCCATGGTCCCATATCTCCCTGGACTTTGTTACTGGACTTCCTAAATCACAAGGTAACACAGTCATCTTGGTGGTAGTAGACAGATTCTCAAAAGCATGTCACCTGATACCTCTGCCTAAGATCCCCACAGCTTGTCAGACCGCAGACCTCATGATGCAGCACGTCTTCAGGATCCACGGGTTTCCTCAAGACATGGTCTCTGATCGGGGGTCACAATTTACTTCTCGATTTTGGAAAGCTTTTGGCCGTCTAATTGGAGCATCCATCAGTCTGTCTTCTGGTTTCCACCCTCAGTCTAATGGGCAGACAGAACGGGTCAACCAGGAGATTGAGAAGACCCTCAGGTGCCTGGTGTCCAATAATCAGAGCACCTGGAGCTCCCGTCTGATCTGGGCTGAATTTGCTCATAACACCCTACACCATTCATCCTTGGGCATGACTCCATTCGAATGTCAATTTGGGTTTCCCCCAGTTTTGTTTTCTGAGCAGGAACTGGAGGTCCAGGTACCTGCTGCAACTCAACTAGTCAAGCGGTGTCATCAGGCCTGGCGGAGAGCACGTACAGCCTTACTGAGAGCATCACAACAGCAGCAGAAACAGGCCAACAAGCACCGTAGAATTGGGCCATCACTACGTCAAGGTCAGAGGGTGTGGTTGTCAACTAAAGATCTTCCACTTCATCTAGAGTCTCGGAAACTGGCACCCCGATTCATTGGTCCTTTTAAGATCCTTAGGAAGATCAACCCTGTGTCCTACCAGCTACTCTTACCAAGGTCTATGCGCATCCACCCCACTTTTCACATTTCACGTTTGAAACCGGTTGTCTGTTCTCCTCTGTCCACAGCCAAGAAGCCCCCTCCATTACCCCAAGTCGTGGGTGGGCAGCCAGTGTATACGGTCCGTCGACTGCTAGATTCACGTCGAGTCCGTGGGAGTGTGCAATACCTAGTGGACTGGGAGGGTTATGGCCCAGAAGAGCGGTCCTGGGTGCCAGCTAAAGACATCCTAGATCCAAACCTGATCAGAGAGTTCCACCGCCATGATTCCAACCAGAGCCAACGGAACGTCAGGAGCCGTTCCTGAGAGAGGGGCTCCTGTAAGACTCCTCTTGTAATTACTCTCCAAGCCACTAGGGAGCGCTGTCTGCTACCACATGTAATTACTCTCCCAACCATTGGTGGGCACCCCCCTGCACCTTAATGAGAACTTTCCAGGCCACTAGGTGGCACTAACGGCCGTGAACTCTTTAATTAAGACTGCTCATTAAGTTAATGTTTTCCACCTGTTCTTTGACCTATTTAAGTTTGGCAGTTTCATTGTGCTGTGTTCAGTCTTGAGCCTACCCAGTATGTACTACCTGTGTTGTAGACCTGTTAAGTTTCATTTTCCAGTTGCTTATTGGATTACCTTCTGTCTGGTGCTGTAAAGCTGTAACTGATATTCTGTTTATATTTTACTACTGAGATCAAGTAAAGACTGCCTGCCTTTGGGTTACCTGAGCCTCTGAGTTTGCCCTTCCTTCTGCACATGGGTCTTCTAAGAAACTGTTTTTCCCAGTAGACCAGAGGTAGAGAACTAACTTACCCTGACTGGGAGACCCGGGTTCGAGACCCACCTCAGGCACCTCGTGCCAGTCCATCGTGACATTGAAGGACTCTTTACTTCCTGCTAATATAAAACACACTCTGACTTCAGCTGTAACAAAACAGACTTTACTGTGAAATACTGGATCTAACAGACACACAGATAACACAGTGTGTGATAAAATATCAGTCAATTCAAGTAAAGCTAGATGTATTTATAAAGTGCTTTTTATTGCACCCATTATTTCAAATCAGATTTACAGAAAACCATGATGTTAATGTTTAGGTCCAACACTGAAAAAATAAAAATAATAAATAAAACCCTCCCTGTGTCCTGAAGAACTTGATTATCTTGTTCAGGGGTGTCTGATTAAGACTGGGTCTAAACTCTGCAGGACACCGGCCCTCCAGGATCAATGTTCCCCACCTCTGCCCGATTTAGTCACATTTAGCAGATTTTGGGATAATATTGTTTATTTTTTGTGATGATACTAGACAAACTAGATTTTTTTTCAGTAGTATAACAGTGCTGCCACTTTAAAGGCAAAATGCGATAACTACACATTTAGTAAAATGAATAATTTTTAAACTTTGTCAAAAGCACCAATTCAGATTATGGGTTTCCATACTTGGCTGCAGAACCTAATTTTACCAAGTGAGATATGATCCTGGGACAACATCTTTGTTGACCCTGGAACAACATTGTGATTAACCAATCAGATTTGCAGAACAAGTTTATAGATTTTGTGAAGTTTACAATCACTGTTTGGTGCTTGTACATCAGTGTCATTCATCTATCATTTCCTCTGATTTTAGTGATTACTCATGGTTAAGGTTAGGTTTAGGTGTAGGGATATGGTCAAGAATATATTTGACCTAGGAACACATCAGGACGTGCTACTTGTCTAAAGTCATGACTTTCACTTTCACTTTGTCGGAGCGCCATCTAGTGTCCAAATACAGACATTGTCATGAAGCAACAGAAACACCTGTACAAGAATGAAGTTGATGCTGTGATGCACGTATTCCACTGCAGCTGTGGAGTGCAGACATATATGCTATTTACACTAAGTTAAAATAGTAGTATTTTTTTTATCGATAAGCTAAATTCACTTGTTGCAAATAGCGATAGAATCTATTATTTCCTCTAAAACGATAAGTACTTTCTTTGCAATAATTGTAGTTAAATGCTATTTGTTGCAAACGTATGTTAATACTATTTGCTGCAAATAGTGTCAGATATCTTCACCTCACTATTGTAGCATTATAAAACAGTATGCAATAATAATGAGTGTAAATGATAATGTTATTAAAATTATAAAATGGGACAATTAATCCATCCAATTAAACCAACTCAATTCAACATACAAACTGACCATCAGTTCAGCTTTCAGTGCTTATTCCTCTTCCTCTCTCCCAGTATTACGTGAAAGATATATTTCTTTGGTTCATGCATTCACCAACTCACACGTGGCTCATTTTAAAGATAGCAGCTCTCAGTTTGACTCAGAAGCTGAACAAAACTGTTACTGTGAGATGGCAGACAGCTTTAACCTTGCACTTTGTTTTAGTTTATGTTTCATACACAAACATTAAGAGCTGAATAAATACACATCACACAACAATATAAAAATCAGTACTTTAATTCACTTTTACCATGAAATGTAGTTAAACCACACAATCTCACAACATAGTTTTTTTCTTTACTTTTAGCCATCTAACAAATTCAGGCAACTACCTTACAAAAAGTATGTTATATTATACAAATACAGAATATTTTCACACATTAAGAACAGTTAATGTCTTAATAAGGGCCAGTTGAACGTCTCGGTTACGTACGTAACCCTCGTTCCCTGATGGAGGGAACGGAGACGTTATGTCGACCGACAAATGGGGTCTCACTTGGGAGGCCAATCATCTCTGATTTTAAGAGAAAACGCCAATGAAATTGACAAGTGGATTAACACACCTGAGCCACTCCCCGTGCCAACGGGTATAAATAGGGTGACAGATGCATCCACTCATTAGGTTTTACGCTGAGGAGCCGAGAACGTGTCCCGCCAACAGCGAATGGTTCAAGGTTGTGGCATGGGGACATAACGTCTCCGTTCCCTCCATCAGGGAACGAGGGTTACGTACGTAACCGAGACGTTCCCTATCTGTCGGTCACTACGAGTTATGTCGACCGACAAATGGGGTCCTATGGAAAACGCCATAACCTGAACCTCGTCACAACCCTGAGGTGCTGCAATTGTTGACAAGCCTTGGCGTGCCACAAAAGCTACGCTTAAGGTCGTAACCTTCCCAAAGCCCCAGCGCAAATTCACTGACCTTGGTACCGAAGGGGCCAAAGGGTGAGTACATCGCTGCTGGAGAAGGCCATGCTGCTGTTCCGCCCACATAAAGTAAATGGAAGGGATTCCAACCTTCAGTGAAAGATTGCTTCAAATCTTCCCTATTTGTTCTTTCAGCTGGCAAGACAATGGGGAAGCGAGCCTTTAGGAAAGGTCGCTACGGAGACCACATCCTACCCGTAGGGAGGTGACATGTGGAAATACCGATATGGACTGGCCCAGGGGGCAGTACTACATATGGAAAGGGTCTCTGAGGCAGGTCCTACCTTGGAGTAGGGATGGAACGGCTGCCAGAAGAGACTGACAGAGCGATCTGTCAAGGGAAGACACGGGTTTGCCAAGAGGGAAACCTTACCGTGGAAGAATACACATATGGGATTACCCGTAGGGAACCCAGCCATATGGACACCTAGCCCAGTACAGGGGCTGACCGGCTCCGGGCATGCTAATGCCAGTACTGGGCCTGGCGACAGACTGCTCCACCAAGTCTGACGCCGAGGGTGCTGGAGGATGCTCGACCAGGGTACGCCAACCGGGGAACTCTACTGGGAGAAGAAGGCGCTCACATCCCAGTGTTAGGGGGAATGGCGCAGCAAGCGAGACACCCAGCCAGCCCTTCCCGCCAATTACCTGTTACCCAACACACGGGAGCAAACTGGCTCTACACGGAGGTTGTAAAACCTCGCAAAGGTGTTAGGTGTCGCCCAGCCCGCAGCTCGACAAATGTTTGCCAGAGAGGCGCCGTGCGCCAACGCATAGGAGGAGGCCACACTCCGTGTGGAGTGGGCCCTCACCCCCAGGGGGCACGGCTCGCCTTGGGAATGGTAAGCCAAGGCGATGGCGTCCACTATCCAGTGGGCCAACCTCTGCTTAGAGACAGCCTTCCCCTTCTGCTGACCTCCAAAGCAGACCAGGAGCTGCTCAGAGCTTCTGAAGCTCTGGGTGCGGTCCACGTATATATGAAGCGCTCTTACGGGACACAGCAACGATCTGCCTCCTCCAGGGGCAGCGCTTGCAGGTTCACCACCTGGTCTCGGAAGGGAGTGGTGGGAACCTTGGGCACGTATCCAGGCCGGGGTCTCAGGACAACGTGAGAGTAGGCCAGCCCGAACACAAGGCACTCTTCACTTACCGAAAATGCTTGGAGGTCCCCGACCCTCTTGATGGAAGTGAGCGCGATCAGGAGCGCTGTCTTGAGAGACAGGAACTTCAGCTCAACCGAATCCAGCGGCACCCCTCAGGAACCTAACGATCAGGTCATGCCTCCCCAGGGACCAGCCGTCCACTGCATCGTGATGTGCTGCAATGGCAGCCACATACACCTTCAGGGTGGAGGGTGACAGCCCACGCTCCAGCCTACCTTGCAGGAAAGAAAGCACAACTCTGACCGGGCATCTCCGGGGGTCTTCTCGGTGAGAAGAACACCAATTTGTGAACAGACTCCACTTCAGAGCATAGGCCTGCCTCGTAGAAGGGGCTCTAGCCTGAGTGATAGTGTCTACCACCGCTGGGGGCAGATCACTTAGGTCTGCCGCGTCCCGTCTAGAAGCCACACATGGAGGTTCCAGAGATCTGGACGCGGGTGCCAAATGGTGCCAAGCCCCTGAGAGAGAAGGTCTCTCCTCAGGGGGATGCGCCAGGGAGGGGCTGTCACGAGGAGCATGAGTTCCGAAAACCAGGTCCGGGTGGGCCAGTAAGGCGCAACCAACAGGACCTGTTCCTCGTCCTCCCTGACCTTGCACAGTGTCTGTGCGAGCAGGCTCACTGGGGGAAACGCATACTTGCGTAAAGCCCGAGGCCAGCTGTGTGCCAGTGCATCTGTGCCCAGGGGGGCCTGGGACAGGGAATAGTACAGCTGGCAGTGGGAGGACTCGTGGGAAGCAAACAGGTCTACCTGGGCTTCCCCGAATCGACTCCAGATCAGCTGGACCGTCTGGGGATGGAGTCGCCAGTCCCCGGGGAAAGTGAGCTGTCGTGAGAGCGCGTCGGCTGCACGATTGAGCTCCCCCGGGATGTGGACAGCGCGCAGCGACTTGAGCCACGTCTGACTCCAGAGGAGGAGATGACGGGCAAGTTGAGACATGCGACGTGATCGTAAACCGCCTTGTCGGTTGATGTACGAAACAGCCGCAGTGTTGTCCGTGCGGACCAACACGTGCTTGTCCAGCACTAGCGGACGAAACCATCGCAAAGCTAGATGCACTGCCAGCAACTCCAGGCAGTTGATGTGCCAAAGCAGTCGAGGTCCTGTCCAGGACCCTGAAGCTGCCTGCCCGTTGCATGTCGCGCCCCAGCCCGAGTTGGAGGCATCTGTTGTGACAACAACGTGCCGGGACACTTGTTCTAAGGGCACGCCGGCCCGTAGAAAAGCAAGGTCCGACCAAGGACTGAATAGGTGGCGACACATCAGTGTGATGGTGACACAATGTGTACCGCGGCGGCGGCGCCATGCCCATCTCGGGACTCGGGAGTGTAACCAGTGCTGAAGTGGTCTCATATGAAGCAACCCGAGCGGCGTGACTGCGGCTGCGGATGCCATATGCCCCAGGAGCCTCTGAAAGTGTTTCAGTGGTACCACTGTCCTGCCTCTGAAGGAACTCAGGCAGTTCAGCACTGAGTGGGCACGCTCGCTGGTGAGACGTGCCGTCATACTCACCGAGTCTAACTCCATACCGAGATAAGAGATTCTCTGCACAGGGGAGAGCTTGCTCTTCTCCCGGTTGACCTGAAGCCCCAACTGACTGAGGTGCCGAAGCACGAAGTCCCTGTGATCGCACAACTCTTCTCGGGACCGGGCCATAATGAGCCAGTCGTCGAGATAGTTGAGGATCCTGATGCCCACTTCCCAAAGTGGGGCAAGGGCGCCCTCTGCGACCTTCGTGAAGACACGGGGGGACAGGGAGAGCCCGAAGGGGAGGACCTTGTACTGCCATGCCTGACCCTCGAAAGCAAAGCGCAGGAACGGTCTGTGACGAGGGAGGATAGAGACATGAAAGTACGCGTCTTTCAGGTCGATCGCTGCAAACCAGTCCTGGGGCTGGACGCATTTGATAATGCGTTTCTGCGTCAACATCCTGAACGGGAGCTTGTGTAGGGCCCGATTCAAGACTCGCAGATCCAGGATAGGTCGAAGTCCACCGCTTTTCTTGGGCACGATGAAGTAAGGGCTGTAAAACACCGTCCCCATCTCGGCTGGAGGGACCGGCTCGATTGCATCCTTCGCCAGGAGGACAGCAATCTCCTCGTGCAAGACAGGGGCGTCCTGGACTGCCACCGAAGTCTCGAGCACGCCATTGAACTTTGGGGGGTCGCCGGGCGAACTGAAACCGAGTCGAACCGTCCGGATGAGCCAGCGTGACGGGTTGGGCAGCGCAAGCCACACTCCCAGATACCGTACAAGTGGCACCAAAGGGACAGTCGACATACCCGCAGTGGTGCAGCGATGGGGAGTCGTGCCGGAAGGCCCAGAAGGCACTGCGTCCTGGGTCATCGCAACCACACTCCCCGTGTTCCCGGAGGAACTGGCCAGAGACGCGTGGAGAGGCGTTGCATCTCTGAACCGCGACCTCTTGGCCGCTGGCGAAAGGGGGCGTCGTGGGTGAGAGTGAGGAAGCTGTGCGTCGCTCATTGTCAACCCACGAGCCTTGCAACTCGGAGGAAGGCGAATTTGCTCTTTTATTGAAAATGTGGGTACCACTGGCCGTTCGACCAGTGGCGGAACAGAACAAAACAGAAACTGAAGATTCTCCACCCGGCCCTCCTACGGGGGAAGGAGTGGCGCTGTCTTCGCCATCTCCTGAAGAGCAGTTCTCCGCATCTCCGAGTTGCCCGTGTCAGGGCCGCTTGGTCGACTTCTTCGAGGACTTCGCAGCCGGGAGTGACACGGGGGGCGCCGCTCTCCTGCGCGGGGCTCGACGCGCCGGCCTCGAAGAACTCTCAGCACGGGGCGGAGCTGGTGTAGAGGACGCAGGGGGGCGCCCACGGCGACGAGCAGGCTGAGGCGCTACCCGCGACGGAACGGTGGCAGCCGGAGAGACACGTCGGGGCAGGATGTGCTGGATGGCCTCAGTCTGCTTCTGTACCGCCGAGAACTGCTGGGCAAAGTCCTCGACAGTGTCGCCGAACAGGAATGCATGGAAGATGGGGGCGTCGAGAAAGCGCGCTTTGTCCATGCCTTTAGTTCAGCCAGGTTCAGCCAGAGATGCCGCTCCTGGACCACCAGCGTGGACATCGCCTTCCCGAGGGACCGCGCCGTGACCTTCGTTGCCCGTAAGGCGAAGTCAGTCGCCGTGCGCAGCTCCTGCATCAACCCCGGGTCGGTACCACTCTCGTGCATAGCTTTGAGTGCCTTGGCTTGGTGTACCTGCAGGATAGCCATGGCATGCAGGGCAGAGGCAGCTTTGCCCGCAGCACTGTAAGCCTTGGCAGCGAGTGAGGCCGTCAGCTTACAGGCCTTGGACGGGAGACGCGGACGATTCCTCCAAGTGGCGGCGTTTTGTGGGCACAAGTGCACCGCAACCGCCCTCTCCACCTGGGGAACCTCCACGTACCCCCTGGCTGCCCCGCCATCGAGGGTGGTGAGGATGGAAGAGGGAGAAGAGCGGCTTCTGGCCGTGAAAGGGGCCGTCCACGACTTCGTCACCTCTTCATGCACCTCCGGGAAGAAAGGCACCGGAGCAGAACGAGGTTGTGAGCCGCGTCCCGCGCCGAGAAACCAATCATCCAGCCGTGAGGGCTCGGGACTGGGCGGTGTAGTCACCTCCAGTCCGATACTCACGGCTGCCCGGGCAAGCATGGCCGACAACTCCAAGTCCGATTCGGCAGCAGCGACAACACCCGAGGGGGGCAGCCCCGCCGAACCTTCATCCTCAGAGGTCGATAACCCATCCCCCGATGCAGCAATCGACATCTGGTCTTCGGGCGGCGCACCGAAAGATACGCTGGGACCGCTGTGAGACGGCCCAGCAGAATCAATCGGCAGCTGCACGGGACAGTCGCTGCGTGAGGAGTGAGAGGTCCGTGGGGCGTGGCCCGGCGGAGAAGCTCTCAATGTGATCCTCAGATCCCCCAGAGCGCCAGCCGGCGGCCCTCTGCTCGAGCCAGAGAGACCGGGACGGGTGGCGACAGAGGGGTCTGCTGCACTCCCCTTGAGGAGTGAGAGACGCGATCGCAGCGCTGCCATGTTCATACGCCCACAGTAGACGCATGAATCATCCACGAGCGCAGCCTCAGCGTGTTGGACGCCCAGACACTGCAGACAACGCTCGTGACCGTCAACCGAAGACAGGAAACGACCGCATCCAGAAGGACACGGACGAAACGGCATCTTGAAAAAGACGCGAATCGTCCGTGATTTGCTCTTTTAGAACTGTCTCTTTTAGCCAAAGCGCCCAGGGGAATCGCCGACTCGCAGGGACACCGCTGTAATGCGCCGTCACACCGACCAGGAGCAGTTTTAAAACAAAACAAAGATGATGGCTTTGTAGCGATTTCTTCATCCACTACTCAGCTCCGAAGCAAAAATCTAATGAGTGGATGCACCTGTCGCCCTATTTATACCCGTTGGCACGGGGAGTGGCTCAGGTGTGTTAATCCACTTGCCAATTTCATTGGCGTTTTCTCTTAAAATCAGAGATGATTGGCCTCCCAAGTGAGACCCCATTTGTCGGTCGACATAACTTGTAGTGACCGACAGATAGGGAACTATAATATTATATCATATGCAAATGCAGCGTGTGAACTAGGAGGGTCAAACTCTGTTGTGGGACGTCTTTAGAAGAGATTTTATTAGATCAGACACTGAACCGCTCAACAAATATGACTCACATGTTTGTTTTGTTCTGTTTGAGCTGCAAGAGTCTGATTGGTAAGTTATGTGTGTGTGTGTGTGGTTTAATTTTTTTTATTAAGAATTAGCCTATTCAATCATTATTATGAGATATACTTAATTTAAAATAAGGTCTCCCTTTTCTTTTTTCTGTGGAATTTTACACCCCCCCAAAAAAGCTAAAATCTGTGGGAAATAATTTAAATCTCCACAGCAAATGTACATGTCTCTATTAGGGATGCACCGAAATTTCGGCCACCGAAAATTTTTGGCCGAAAATGGCTTTTTCGGTTTTCGGCCGATAGACTTTTATCACCGAAACAACACGGCCGAAATGTTGTGATGACGCAAACAGAAACCGCGACCTGCACGTGCACCTGCAAAGCGCAGACCACGAGCTCCACGCGACATTCACTTAACACCTGTGAGAACATTCTCTCTCTTCTTACTCCTTTATTCGCAGCACTAAAGCGTCTCCTAACAAAGAGATTGAGACGGACCACGAAGTAAAAACAAAGAAAAGTACAGTCTTATAGAGTCTGTTAGCACACGTCTCACTGAGATCTTTTCGGATCCTCTGCACTTCATCGCGAATGTGCTTGATCCGCATTATAAAACCATTACTTAGATGCAGAAATAAGGCAGCGCGCACAAGAAATGATCCAGGCCGCACTGGATGCGGAGAACCCGCGTGGAGACGGAGAAGCGCCAAGCGCAGGAGACAGATCAGAGGGCAGGAAAAAAGACTCGTCTCTGCACCAGATGAGTGCCATGCACCATCGTTGTCTGATATGTTCAGTGGAATTCTGCAAGAAAGTGCCTCAAATAATAATAATACGTTGGCTATTTTGTTCTTATACACACACACAAACATATATACATACATAATATCAGATTGTAGCCATATTTATGCTAGATTTTCTGCTAGATTTCTGCTTTAATTTGATAAAAATGTTTATTTATGCCCTGGCCCTATTTAAATACACTCTCTCAAATATTTCTCAAATGTCAGGCAGATGACAAGCTCAACTGCTCAACAGCTAGATGGTTAACTGTCTGAAGTCCCCATCCCCAGAAGTGACAACCCTCTTGCCTATACTGGAGAACTGATGCACTTTCTAGTCCTACAGAGAACAATTTCAAATGCACTTTGTTTTTATGAGAGAACTGTTCATTTAAAACCTTAATTTATGCAATTGCAATGTCTTAATTTTAGTAAAGTTAGTACAAGGTCATAGCAATAAATGCAATGGTACTAATAATTGGCATAATTTCTTTCGGTGTTTCGGTTTCGGTTTTCGGCCTTGGTTTTCTCTTTTTCGGTTTTCGGTATCGGCCAAGAATTTTCATTTCGGTGCATCCCTAGTCTCTATTTATGTTATCTATTTTATTTCTTCAAAATGTGTTTCTAAAAAAATCAATTGTTAAATACTTTTGCAGTCACCATAAATGTCTAAAAAAGTCATGGAAAGTCAAGACACAAAATGAGTCAAATATTCAGCACAATTAAACTGTAACTTTACACACTGATTTTGCTCTACAGCAGATAACTTAAAAAAAAAATCAAGGTGTGAAATCTATCATTCATGTTCATCAGGTGCTCATTCAGTGTCAGTGATGGAGGGAGATTCTGTCACTTTAAACACTGACGTTACTGAGATACCTGAAGACTGTGACATAGCCTGGAAATTTGGAACGGAAAGGTCTCTCATAGCTAAAATCAGCACTGAGAAACAAACCTTCTTCACGTTTAACAATACTGAGAGATTCAGAGACAGGCTGAAGCTGGACGATCAAACTGGATCTCTGACCATCACAAACACCAGAACTGAACAGACTGGACTGTATGAACAACAGATGAGTGGAGCTAAACTGACATCAAAAACATTCAGTGTTTCTGTCTACGGTGAGTAGAGATCATTTGTTCTACCAGAAAGACTCGGGAGATAAAATGATGTACGAAGCATACTTCTATTGACAACTCAGCAAGCATGATTATAAATTTCTTTGGCGGAAGGCCCCGTCCATGGTTCGTAATCCGAGGGTAGCGAATCTGCATTTCCTGCCTGAAGACGAAGGCAGGGGCGCAGCCGACCCCCCTGGAAGGTAAGGACAGGACCATCCTGGTGGTGGTTGGGAGGGTGGAGGTTGTTATCCCGTCGGCATCTGCGGATTCAAACATGTGTAAGTACGATCTTTTATACCAAAATATAAAGACGTGATTGGATAATGATGAAGGAAATTACTGACGACGTAATTGAGTCTTCCTGGCAGAACTTAGGCTAAAGCTTTCATTTCTGTCTTTTACATATTCTTACTTTATAGTTCGAGGTGACAGATCAAACACTTACTCAACACTGAACTGAAAATAAAATGTTCTAAATAAAGATGTTCTTCATCCTCATCATCTTCAGAGCAGAATTGTTATCCGGTGTGTTTAAGCTCTAGTCTGTTCAGTCAGTGTTTGTTTAGTCTGATAGTTGTGTACGTGTGTCTTCCTTCCTTCCCTTCCAAGTGTGGAGTTACCCTGTGTGTTGAATTTAATAAATGCCAGACATCAGAGGATCAGTTAGAATCTTAGAGTCTTCTCTTCAGTGTCTGTTGTGAGAGAGTTCAAATCAAAGCAGTTTGTGATATCCGGTTCGCGAACGAATCATTCGATGTAACCGGATCTTTTTGAACCAGTTTACCAAATAAAACTGAAACGTTTTAAATGGTTCGCGTCTCCAATAAGCATTAATCCACAAATAAATTAAGCTTTTAACTTTTTTAATGTGGCTGACACTCTCTCTGAGTTCAAACAAACCAATATTCCGGAGTAATTCATTGACTCAAACAGTACACTGACTGAACTGCTGTGAAGAGAACTGAAGATGAACACCGAGCCGAGCCAGATAATGAACAAAAGGTTCACCCCTCTGCATGCTCGCGGACTACTCTTCGTCACCCTCCTGGGTGCTCACGGGTTTCTCTTCAACGTCCCGCACCTGGGTCCTCGCGAGTTTCTCTTCAACGTCAAGCTCCTGGGTGCTCGCGAGTTTCTCTTCAACGTCAAGCTCCTGTGTGCTCGCGAGTTTCTCTTCAACGTAAAGCTCCTGCATGCTCATGGGTTTCTCTGGAATGACACGCTCCTGCGTTCTCGCGGGTTTCTCTTCAACGACACCCTCCTCCTGCGTTCTCGCAGGTTCTCTTCAACGACACCCTCCTCCTGCGTTCTCGCAGGTTTCTCTTCAACGACATGCCCCTGCGTAAGCATAAGATGAATATGTAAATATGTGCTGTGCAATTTTCTCTCAATAGCAGAATAAATAGAAAAAAATAACAGTGCTGAGGATACCCGGGTACGCGACCCATTGCAGGACTCTATTGATGGGTACCATTTTCCGCTATATGCCTACTTGACTGCTCTGTACCAACCTTAACTTCTATTGTTCAATCTAATACACAACCAAATAATTAACCTTTTATTCCTAATTTGACAAGTTTTATAAGAAGTCCATCCTTCCACAGCATATCATATGCTTTTTCAACGTCAAAGAACACAGCAATTACACTTTCCTTATTAGTTTGTGCTTTCCTTACTCCTGCTTCTAAGCACAAAACAGAAACCATTGTTCCCGACACCCTTACGAAATCCAGACTGATAAGCTGAAGAGAGACCCTTACTTTCCATATAGTAACTTAACCTATCTGTTACCATCCTTTCCATGATTTTCCCTAATTGTGATGTTAAAGCTATAGGTCTATAACTTGACGGGTCTAAAGCTTTCTTACCAGGTTTGAGTATTGGGACTATCACTGCCTGTTTCCATTCAAGTGGGATTCTACCTTCATTCCATATCATATTGATCAGCCTAAATAAAGCTCTCATATGCCCTAGCATGCTATAACATTTAGCATCTTTCCTTAGTGTTGATTGTCGCGCATTTAGGATAGCCCTTTTTAATTCAAGCATAATAAAAGGCAGGTCCATATCTCCTCCTGGTGCAAATCTACTTTCTTTCATTCCAGGGTTTTCCAACAATGTCTGATTCCTATACTGGTTATCTATTGTGTATACAGTACATTTTGTGCCCTATTGTAGTTAATTAAAGTTTCCAGTGTGTGATGAGCTTTAAGCTAACTAAATGCTTTATTTCTTCTTATAACTGCTATTCTACAGCTCTCATTCCACCACGGCACACTTTTTCCCTGTTTGTTTTCTGTACTTTTTGGAATCGTTTCTTCTGCTGTTTCTATAATGGTTGCAACTACTACACTATTCATCTCCTCCACGTCTGTTATATCTCTACTCAGTATTTCCACACACTTAATCTCACAATTTTTTTTGAAATGTCTGCCTTATGTCTAATTTCCACCTTGGTATTTTCACTTCCTCATCCTGGTGTACCTCTATGCCAATCCTAGTTATTTTTGGGTAGTGATCACTACCCACTGTTGACCTACCTTTTAATTCCCACGCACTAATTCCTGCAATTCCAATTGACACTAGTGTTAGATCAATAGCACTTTCTGTATTACTTGTACTATTATACCGTTTGGCCTTTCCATCATTAATACACACCAACTCCTTAACATCTAAAAATTTCTCTACTTACAATCCATTTATATCTGTTTTTACTTCCCCACAATGTACTGTGTGCATTAAAGTCTCCACATACCATTATTTTTCCCTGCATCGATCCACAAACTAATTCCAACATATCAGTACTTAATTTAATGCAAGGGTTGTAAAAATACAGACTATTTTTATACTGTTTTGCCCTGACCATACTTCAATTACAACAGATTCATGCTCTTTTCCTTCACTAATAACATTATATCTTACATCACTTTTAACAAAAGTTGCTACACCTCCACCTTTTCCTGCTTCTCTATCTCTCCTGAAGTATATCCGTACAAAACAATGTCCAATTGTGGTTGTAACCATGTTCCTTGCACACATATTACACGAGGTCTATCTGCTAAATCTGAGACAAAACTATTGACTTCCTGTCCATTTGCTATAAGGCTTCTGGAGTTCCATTGCAATAAAGTTAATACAGAGAGCCACCAACCCATGTCTGCGAGCTTGTACTTCCTGCCACTGTCATTTCTTCCACTACCTCACAGCTAAGCCCTTTTACTTATAGATTTTTTTTTTTTGCTGATTTAACTATTATTTTGATCTTTTCTGTTTTCCTGTCTGCCTGTGCCGAGCAGTTTATCACCTCAACCATAAACAAGACAAATTCATTTTTGCCCATAACTAACAAATCCTCCTTTGCCTCAATTGTCTCACACTTCCCACAAGACCCACTTTTATGTTCTTTGAGATCTGGTTTTGATCTTTTCCTTTCTTTACAGCTTCTGTGTAAGTTATTCCTTGCAGGGATCTCACTCGTTGCACCTCCATTGCCCTCATGCTAGCTTCACATCCACGGTAGGCTGAACTGTGCTCCCCTCCACAGTTACAGAATTTAAGCTTTACTCCTTCTCCACATTCTCCATACTCATACTCACCTAAACACTTACTGCATCTTTGTTTGCCATATCTTTGGCACTTAAAACATCTCAGTGGGGGAGGGATGTATGGCCTTACTTCGTAGCTCATGTTAACCTATATATACCTTACTTGGAAGTCTTGCTTCATCCAACTTAATTATTAAAGACAGGCTATCGCACTTCTCCCCATTTCTGGTTGTTCTAAGGTGTTTTACCTCCAGCACTTTTGCCCCATTACACTGTCTCTGATTTGATCTTCTGTGACATTTACCGGTATTCCTGTGATAACCCCTCGAATCAATGCCTTGTTTCCAGTCAAGATGCACTTTATTCTCTTGCCATCTATTCTGTTCAGTTCTATAGCTTTCTCTTGTGTTTTATTCCTACAAAAAATCAGCAGTGCTCCACTTCTTAATACTTTTGCATTTTTAACCTTTAACCATTTTTTATCGACTTTGTTAACTGAATCAGATTCCATTTGGGTCATTCTACAGAAACGTCCACATTTGGTATGGCAAGATCTCTTAAAATTTATTTCTTTTTCTAACATTTAAACTTAGACCACATTATTAGATTACCCTTTGGCTTTATGAGTACACATAAATTACAGCTTAATGATTTTTTATTTTTTGTGTGCATGTATTTAAAGACCGCATACACCATTTTTTTGTCACTGGTGTTACCTTACTTCTTTAGCGATATTAAAGGTGTTTATGAAATTTTTTTTTTTTTTTTTTTTCAGCACATGCAGTCAGAGGTACAGAAAATTAATGATGATCTAACTAATACGGTGATTATGTTTTATTTATTTTAATTAGGTTTGTTAAAAGTGTGACTGAATGATGTTAGTTCAATTGCACAACCATGTATTTGCTATAACAATGAAAATATTTGAAAAAAAGGTTTTAAACAAGCAATAATACAATCATTTAAAGCTTAACTCTTAAGTGCAGCAGAATTCAATGAATTTAAAATGATCATTATGCCACATATGACAGATTTTATTTAATGTGAAAGAAAAAAAACAGTAACACCAGTGACACAACAAATCACCAGTGACATACATAACATATACAAATGACTTATTTCATAAGAACTGAAATCAGAGTTAGAAAAATATCATAGACAACATTTTAACTTAACATTTTAACTTCATTTCTTCACCATTTCATATCTTTGTTTCTAACCGATGATCTTGTCTTTCAGTTTCTCTATTTCCCTTTGTTTCCTTTGTGCATCTCTCCTATGTTTTCTCCTCCCTTGTTGTAGTTGTCTGTAAAGCAAAATATTTTCTTGAAAAAAAGTTCTCACTCATTTAACCCTAGCTTGAGTGTGTGTGAGAGATAGAGAGAGTGTGTGTGTGAGAGAGTGAGCGAGAGAGAGTGCTCTTGTTTCTGTATCATATCAGGACACAACTCTGTATAATGACATGGGTATGACACAGGTATTACAAGGAGAGGGTGACTTATGAGGACATAACCCTTGTCCCTATTTTTCAAAATGCATATAAATCATACAGAATGAGATTTTTTGAGAAATTAAAAATGCAGAAAGTTTCCTGTGAGGGTTAGGGTTAGGGGTAGGGTTGGTGAATGGCGATAGAATATACAGTTTCTACAGTATAAAAACCATTACACCTATGGGATGAACACACTTTACACAAAAACAAACGTGTGTGAGCGAGAGAGTGAGTATGAGTGCGTGTGTGAGAGTGTGTGTGTGTGTGTGTGTGAGAGAGAGAGAGAGAGAGAGTGTGTTTGTGAGTGAGTATGAGTGTGTATGTGGAGGTACTGAATGCTATGCATTTTTATATCTCTTTCACCATTTATTTCTGTATTTGTAACAGTTCAGTTTGTACCTTGAAATGCTGGGTGATCTATCTGGTGATGATGGGGGGGGGGGGGGGGGGGGTGTCAATGCTCCTGCACTGACTCTTTGCCTGCATCTTTGCTGACGGGCCCTCCATGCCTTTCGCTCATATCTCTTCTCCCTTTCACTCAAATTACTTACTCTCTTTCTTTTTTGTGTGTCAATGTCATGGACATAGCTCTGTTTCCTTTCCTGCAAATACTCTGCTCTGCATCCCTACGCTTTCTGTATAGTCGCTGTTTCTCAGCTGCGCTCAGTTTAGCCATACCCTCAATTTAGAAATACATGACCAAAGGAGGATTAACAATGACAAAGAAAAGTTAGAATCACAATTTTAGTGCTATTTTATGCAAAATAACTAAATGAATAGCTTTGAACAAAGTTTATCTATAAAAGGGAGTCACTGGTGTTACTGATCTTCACTGGTGTTACCCATAAGGAAGGTGACACCAGTGACAGTAACACCAGTGACAATTTTCATGAAAACTGCATTTTACAAAATGGCTGCTGCAAGGTATCAAACCACATGTTGTCAATCATGGTGTACTCACTAAATTAAGTAGTTTAATCCATTTGTATTCTAGTTTTTTACAATGCCCAAACAATAAAAGAGGTCATACCAGTGACTTCAACTAAAAGCTTCATATGAAATCATGAGATAAATGAGAAGATTTCTGATAATTGAAAAGAGACAGTGGACTTACCATGGGCTTCTCTTCATAGATCTCCAGAAAATTGGAAGAAGAAAGTCGAGTGATGTCATCAGCGTGATTGTTATTTCAAAATAAGAGCTTTTTTGTTAAATGGTAACACCAGTGACACAACTCCAGGGGACCACTACTTTCATTATATATTTTATAATATTTATTTAGCATTTTGTTTTTTAATGTAATTTACATCATATATTTTATAGTTATGGGCACATGGTTGTATTTTAAATGGAAGAAAACACTGTTTTTGACCTCAAAATAAAGCATTTTCCCTCTGTACATGACTGTGGGGACGAGCACTTCTGTGGTGCTTGGAATTCTAATTAATTAATAAAAATTAAATATTGCCACATTGATGGCTCAAGAAAGTGTAATTGTTCAAATAACATATTGTTTCATTTTTAAATATAAAAAAATTGTAAACCTAAATTGTTTTTCAAGTGTAATATTTCTGTAAAGGCTAGGGACAGAAAAATGGACATTTCCGTAGAATGACCCATTTACCAAACGATGACCCCTCCTGAGATGGTTTCATGATCACTTAATATTCTTCGTCTTGTTGTTTATTTGCTATTGTCTTACTTTGTTCACTATCTGTTTCATCTATATTATGTTACTTTCTCCTTTTTTTCAGTTTTCTTGACCGCATTACATTCCAAACACTCCTATCTATCCTGCCTTCTTCTTCAAATCCCATCTCACTTCCTGTCTCCTCACTTCCTTTCTGCCATCTCCTGCCCAGTCACAGTCTAGCTGTTGCCGACCAACCAGCGTCAAGCCAGGAAAACCGAGTCTCTATTCACATTTTTACTTACGAATGTCTGATTTCAACGGATTGAACAGAATAAATCAGCTGGAAAGACTTCCTTGTCAAATAAGGAGGAGCCCAAGTGCCACACCTACCTATTGCATAATCACTACAGACCAATAGTAGCTCAAAGCAAGCATAAAAAAAAAAAAGAAAAAAAAAAGACATTTGTTTAAAATTACATCACACCAGTTCACTTTAAGTATATTGGGGCCTTAACAGTTCTCAGTTCTGCACATTCATAGGTTTTTACAGACAGACAGATTTTGTACATAGTATCTCACCAGTTCATGATCATTGCGCTGCCTCCTTTTTCCTGTACGAACAATAAATTATACTTTGGTCAATTAGGATAAAAGTATTTTAAAGCCTCTGTTTTTTATTTTATTTTTTACAATAAATCTCATTATTCCAGCTTTTCAAATCAACTGTATCCAATACTTGCCATTTTGTCTTGCTTGATTAGAGCTCCAGCAGTAACAGTAAATGACACCAGCAGCTGCAACCAGCAGAACAGAAACAACAACAGCAGCTACAGCAGCAGATGAACCTGAAACAGCTAAAGAAAGACAGTCATTATTACTAGAGGTGGACTGATAAACAACTTTATTAGTACTTCTGACCAATATTTAGTAGAAAGTTGTATGACATTGATTTATTTGATAAGGTGGCATCTGGTGGGTGTGTAAGGAACATTCAACTGAGACTGCCTTGCTCTCAGTTGTTGAAGCTCTAAGACTGGCAAGAGCAGAATCCAAATCTTCAGTACTTATCCTGCTTGATCTGTCCGCTGCTTTTGACACGGTTAATCACCAGATCCTCCTATCAACCCTACTGGCAAATGGCATCTCTGGAACCACACTTCAATGGTTTGAGTCTTACCTATCAGATAGGTCCTTCAAAGTATCTTGGAGAGATGAGGTGTCCAAGTCTCAACATCTAACTACTGGGGTGCCTCAGGGCTCAGTTCTTGGACCACTTCTCTTCTCTGTCTACATGGCATCATTAGGTTCTGGCATTCAGAAACATGGCTTTTCATACCACTGCTATGCTGATGACACTCAGCTCTACCTCTCATTCCATCCTGATGATCCAATGGTAGCTATTCGCATCTCAGCTTGTCTAACAGACATTTCTTTCTGGATGATGGACCATCACCTTCAACTCAACCTTGCCAAGACAGAACAGCTTGTGATTCCAGCAAACCCATCGTTCCATCACAATTTCACCATCAAGTTAGGCACATCAACCATAACTCCTTCAAAATCAGCTAGAAGCCTTGGAGTTCTGATTGATGGTCAGCTGACTTTCTCAGATAACATTGCTGAAACTGTCCAATCCTGCAGATCTGCATGCTGCACAACTCCTTGTTCAAGCTCTTGTTCTGTCCAGGCTGGACTATTGCAATGCCCTCTTGGCAGGTCTTCCAGCCAATTCTATCAAACCTTTACAATTAATTCAGAACGCGGCAGCGAGATTCATTTTTAATGAGCCAAAAAGAAAACACGTCACACCTCTGTTTATCAATTTGCACTGGCTTCCAATAGCTGCTCGCATAAAATTCAAGGCATTGAACTACCACTGGCTCTACACCCATTTACCTAAATTTGTTACTTCAGACTTATGTGCCTCTAGAAGCTTGCGTTCTGCAAGTCAACATCGCTTGATTGTGCCATCCCAAAGAATCACAGAGTCACTTTTACGGACTTTTGTATTAAATGTTCCCTCCTGGTGGAATGACCTACATTACTCAATCCGAGCAGCTGAGTCCTTAGCCATCTTCAAGAATCGGCTTAAAACACATCTCTTCCATCTTTATTTGACCCTCTAACTTTAACACTCACTATTCTAATTCTATTCTTTAAAAAATCTAACTACCTTTCTAATCTTTTTGTATTCTATTTTCTTTTCATTTATTATGCAATTGTATATGTATGTGTGTGTGTATGTGTAAAGACCTCTAACTAGCTTGCTCTATTCTTTTATTTTTTATTCTATCTGTTTTCTTTTTATTTATTATATTAGTTAAAATCCCATGCTACGTGTACTGTGTTAACCTAACTGAGACTTGTTATAGCACTTATATATCATTGCTCTTTTTGTTGTTTTTGATTGCTTCCACTGTCTTCATCTGTAAGTCGCTTTGGATAAAAGCGTCTGCTAAATGTTAATGTAAATGTAAGGAACAGCAGATAAAACAGCAACAAGAAACAGCAGAAAAACTGACTAATATTATGATTTTATTTAATAATTTATTTGTTTTGTATTAACAATAGACTTTTACAATTTCAAAATTCATTATCTAAAAGTTTCAAAATGTATGAGGTGACAAAAACTCATGATAGATTAGATTTCAGCTTAATATATGTTGAATCAAAGCTCACTTCTTCAAACAAGCCACAACAAAAACATTTAATGAGACAATTTAAATCTATCTGTTTTCTAAAACTGTTCAAGTGAAAAAGCACTGAATGATTTCATTGATACTCACCAGTGACACTAACGTTGTATGTCTTTATGATGCTGAATCTGCTGCTGATGATCTGTAGTTCATAAAGTCCAGAGTCTGTGTTTGTGATGTTTGTGATGGTCAGAGATCCAGTCTGATGATCCAGCTTCAGTCTGTCTCTGAATCTCTCAGTTCCTTCATTACACTCAACATCTGTGCAGGTCTTATTGGGATCTCCACTGATTTGAGCGATGCGAGTGTCATTAAAATACCACATCTTTAAATCATTTGGGTTTTTTACTGCATCAGAATCTAAAGTGACAGATTCTCCCTCCTTCATTGACTTTCTCTTCATTTTATCTCGTTGAGCAGCAGAAACACCTGAAACACAAACCAACAGCTGCTGGAGGATCTTTTGGGGGAAACATCACATAAGATTAAAGAACTGAGTATAATATGTAAGTAATAAAACATGTCCTCTTGACTTCATCTGGAAAGCAACATTTATTAACATTTTATGCTATTAAAGAGATTTGAAACTAAATACTTTGCACTCTGGATTCCTGGTGGGAGAGGAACACATACTGACTGCGAAATAAGAGACGGATTTAAAAAGATGATCAGCAGATGGTAAATGAAAAATATATAAATAACAAATAAAATAAAATAAAATCTTGTAACTTCAAATTTCGGTAAATTACACTTTAACAGTAATGTGGTTTTAAGTAAATCATCTATATGCTGTATATAAATAAATAAATAAAATCACATCTAAATGTCACTGCAAAGTGATAAATAAGAATATATTAATGACGTGACATATAAGAGTAATTTTTAAACATGACTCACCATGGACAGCAACACTAAAGATATTTTCACTGTCCATTTTGCTGCTGTGTATCAGTAATTTATATTCTCCAGAGTCTGTGTTTGTGATGTTTGTGATGGTCAGAGATCCAGTCTGATGATCCAGCTTCAGTCTGTCTCTGAATCTCTCATCACACTGATCATCTGTACAGATCTTACTCTGATCTCCAGTGATTTCAGCGATGAGAATGTCATTAAAATACCATTTGATTCTCTCTTGTTGGTTTGTCTTAACATCAGTGTATAGAGTGACTGAATCTCCCTCCATCGCTGACACTTCATCAATATCAACACCAGATGCTCCTGCAGAAGAAATTAATTACTATTTTTAACCAATTCACCATTTCTTCACCATGAATGAAGATTCTTTGAAATAAAACTGCTCTGTTCCACCGCAGTTGACACCATTAATGTAAATCTTTGCCTTGATGAGAATACTACAGTAAAATAACACACAGTGGCGTACCGCACATCTTATGTCCCCCGGCAAAGAACGAGATGGGGCCCCTCCCACCAGCAGTGATGTCATGTACAAAGTTATTGTGCACTTGCTGCAAGTATACTATTGAGCCCGTCTCTCCCATTTATATACTGGCTGATTAATCAGTCATGAATGTGGTGAATTATCATTGCATTGATGCATTTCATGTAGGCTAATGGCCAACATGTTTTAGTTAAAACACGGTACTACACAAGACTCGCTAACTGTAAAAAAAGAAATAAATAAATAAAAAATTATACAAGCAAAATTCATGTCTTTCAGTATATGAAGGGCAAATTCGTCAGTGAACTGTTCAAGCGTTTGCCGTTGAAACAGTGAAGCGCAGCTGTGGATCAGGGCACAAAAACATAAATATATTTCACAGATTAACAAAACAAAAGGAAAAAAAAAGTGCTGAGTTTCAATTCATTTTGACGCAATCTAACATTCATTATGAGGCGGAAAGCCGCTCCCTATTTTGTAAAAGTTTACAGTTATCATTCTTTATTATTATTATCATCATCATTTTTATTTTGCCAAGTCTTTACAGTGATGAATGATGTCTTGCTTGTATGACCAACGAGCGTTGGTATCTGACTACTGTATATTACGAATAACAGTTGGGAAAACAATGCAGTGATCGCACTGGCGCCTCATGTGCTCACACAACATTTGTGCTATCTTGACATCTCAGCCTGTTTATTATCAAAACAAAACACATACAAAGAAACATATAAAAGACCAGAGCATCACTGTGTGCTGTTATAGCCTTTGTAGAGGACAGGTTGTGTTGCGAATATGGAAGCCTTTGGATTTGTGCCGAACGAGAGGTAGCCTTTAGTTTCCCTTTAAATTAATTTGTATAAAAATAAAACATTTTAATTCATAAAAGTAAATCATGAGAACATGAACTCCCGCAGTGTTGCCAACTTCTTTTAGTGGAAAGTAGCTAAACCCCGCCTGAAAAGTCGCTAAATGTCGCTAGATGACATCATGCGCTAATTAGCATATTTATGACGTAAGCGCGTCGTATTGTATTTCCTCCCTATGCTCACATGGCCTACTGCATTTTAATTCAGCCAAATTCTCAATAAACTGTTTTTATTACTATATTTTAATGTTTTGTTTTCAGACAATGGAATGAATATTATAATGACTGAAATGTTATTATAATGACTGACTTATGTTTGTGATAGTTGTTCACGAAGCTCTTGTATGTCCTGAGTAGTTAAACACAGTTATCCAGCATCTCCTGCATATTTGAATACATTCCAGCAGCAGTGGTGGTCAGTAACAGAGTAGCTTTACTTCATTACTGTACTTACTAATTTTCAAGAATCTGTTTACTGGAGTATTTTTATTTTGAGTAACTTTTACTTTCCACGTTCTCCACATTCTACTAGCTACATTCCAAAGGAGAAGATAGTACTTATTACTTCACTACATTTTATAAAACATATCGTTACTCCTTATAATATATCATTAAATCGGATAGCAAATCGCACCAAACGATTCGTTTACGAATTAGAATGATTCGATTGCAGCTGTTCTAGAGTCGACAACTCACTGATTTAAATGAAACGTTTAAGGTGTGAGTCTTCATTGAACTGAATAAGAACCGGAGGATCTTGTGAGCATGTGTGCGACTGATGCTGCTAAAAGTTATTAATGTCGAATTTTAGGATTAACTAGAATTAAAAGTTAGTGAACTAACTTTGATGTTGGCTTGGCCATGGGGCAAAAGAACCACAGTACTTGTGTGCCCAACATTCTTGAGCTGCCCCGCTGCAAAAAAATAAATAAATAAAAAAATAAAAAACCTGTAATATTTTTTTTCCATGGTCCCTTGCTGTTTTCTTTTTTAATAAAAAGCCTAGGCTATGATAATAGCTACGGCAGGGTTGTCTAGCTGGATGCGAAATAAGTCATGCCTATTTTTCTCATGTTTGCCATTTCACAGTCCTGTCACCGTCGCGTTGTGGGCAACGACACACAAGATAACTGAAACAATGCAGTTTAAATCAAGGTGATCATAAGGGGTCCAAGCACAATGGTTTGTATAGATGATGCAGTTACACAATGGACATGTATCTTTTCAAGTATGAGTCCTTTTGTGAGTACTATTATATGCACAACATGAAAATAGATAACTATCATAGTGTCCCTTCTTCACTTTTTCAGTAATGTGTGATAACTTGATAAAAATAATTAGTATTATATACTACATAACTACTATATTGGGTTTTATGAAAGTTTATAAAACAATTATGAATATTTTTTATGACTTTTTTATTTATGCACATAAATGAAACATTTTCAAGTCTTTGAACAGATGAGGTGTGCTATATCTTTTCTTACTGATTGGACTTACAGTTTTCATAAAAATAAATATTAAAAATCATAAAAATCCCTTAGACTTTAATTGACAGGATGTTCAGATGAGCCAAGCTCCAAATCCCATTAGACTCAATCAAACTTTGCTTCTATGAACTATTTCTAATCAATTTAAACTCATTCAAACTCATGTAATATTTCAAATGTATTTATGTGCATAAATAAAACATTTATAAATATTCATTTTTTTAATAAACTTCAATAAGGCCCAATATAGTAATAATGCAAAAACTACAATCTCCTAAATACCATTCAATTTGATCTTATTTTAATAGTACTGACAACATATTTCTCAAGTTATCACACATTACTGAAAATTAAAGAAGGGACACTAACTAAAAGGTTTGCTTTTGGTGTTAAATCGGAAGGATTTAAACTAAAAAAAAAAATGAATTAGTTATAGTGTATGCGGTTTTCTTTAATTTGTTAAATCTGGTTAATGAATATGCAAATTTAGTCTTAAGTTTCTTGGATAAATGTTTTGTTTTAGAGGGTAAGTGTGAAGTAGCTGTAGGAGGAAGAGAGGTATTTACAAAAGGTATGTTGATGAAAGTATATATGGATGGAGGACACTTTTCCAGGAAGAGGGACACACAGAATGATTCACTGGAAAATACATTATGTGAAGAAAGACTAGTGCAAGTGCAGATATTGTGGGATTAAGTAAGTAGATGAATGTATATGGCAAGTATTTTGTATTAATTACATTATTACATGATTTCTTGTTTGACTATTAATCAAGTTATGGCAAGAGTGAAATGTGTAACCTTATGTGCGCTTATGAGATATTAAAGAATCCTGTTCTACCCTGTATTTATTTTCCTCAAAATTAATGTCCACATATTACGTGTGTGTATCCAAATGTAATGATAAGACACTCGCCAGTGCTAGAAAGCCTTGAATTTGAAGTTCTCTGTGTATGTGTCTGTACAGGAGAAGGTCAGACAGTCCCAGGACAAACGATCAACTGCCAGTGTCCAGCGTATCAGATATACGTCTTTGGAGAGTTTATCTAGGTTTTGGAACCAATCATAATTTTGTTGACTTATGTACTGACACAATTAGTATCCTCTGTCAGGGTATAACTGTGGTTGATTTTGAGTTGTACGGGGGGCGGCCTACTAACTCCGTCGAGAGTATTGAAGCTGACTTCTGCTGATGAAATTGCAAACTATTTTCTTCAAGTAAAATTATTATTATTTAATGAACTTATCTCTGACTCCTGGTCTTCATTGCCAAATATCAAACAAAATATTTAAGTTTGTTTTTGTTAATTTAAAATAGCACTGCATAGTCTTCACTGTAAAATAAAATACACAATCAAACCAAAATGTATCCAGACACCTTCAACATTTCTCATATTATCACAGTTTATTTGCTGTAGTTTAGAATTTGGTAATAAAATATGACAATAACTCAGAACAAATTCATCTTGATAATTTCGGATAACTTTGATGAAAAGATATGTAATGGAATCAACCAAAACTTCAGACAACTATCAGTATGACAATATTTACACAACTATCAATACTTTGTTGAACAGTTACCGAGCAAGCAATGCTTAATTTTGTTCAGTCTGTGGTGTGAAAAGGTTGCATTAGCAATTAAAGAAAGAAACACTTAAGCAAAACATGGGCAGGTCCTTAATTATTTTTTTTTTTTAAATCAATTTCAGTGGTAGCCTACAGTATGAAGAATTTTTGGGTATAATATTTCACAAATCACTATTTTGCCATACTCACTTACATAAATGAACTAGCGGCCTGCACCCACTAGTAAAACAATTCTATCTGATTTTTGGATTGACTTTGGATAAATTCTTCTACTACAAGGTAATTCAATCAAGAGCAGTGAGTGATTTACTTTCATACATTAAAGACACTGACAGCAGAGCTAGTAAATTAGACGCGGTCCCTTTAAGAGACAAACGCATCCATTATAATGATACACATCCGATTTTTTTGCAACTCTTTACTTTCACTTGAGACATAACCACATACTTTTTCGAACACACTTTCCAAGACGGGTATTTCGACATATTTTGTATGTATTTGTTGTCAGTACAAAAGCAAGAAGACTTTGAGACGCGTCTCTGCTTGCTCCCTGAACACCAGAACACTGCGTTGCTGAATTGAGCTCTTTCGCTTTTCGCTCTTTTTTTTCTGTTTATTTAAACTGCGATTTGTATTTGTTCGTTCAGGTGCAGGAGGACGTGAACGTCCTGAACGAGAGCTCGGTTCAGTGTTGCTGTCCGTGAGACGCGGCTCTCTCTCACACACCGAACACAGCGCGAGTCACCAGCTGCTCAGTTCAGCTTTCCCGCAGCGCGGGGTTGAAGCCAACTTGATGTGTTGAATGCTCGGAGCATGTTATAAAACGTATTCTTAAAATACACATTTCTGTTTTAATAAATGCTCATATTAAATCATAGCATAACACACAAGTAGGTACAAAAATAATCAGTGATGCATATGCGACCATTTTGGTCGCAGTGTTCCTGCTTTACCATGCAGCGCTGAGCAATCAATCATTTATATAAACACTCATTTTCATGTGTATAATATATTCTTATATTATTCTGTTTTAATGTGAAAGGCTGTAAATTCTCTGTGGACTTCAAGTGTTCAGAGAAATACATCGCGAGCTCGCGGACAGTTGGCTGCCGCGAATATATCATGTTATTACTTTAAACAGTTCAGGAACATCTGAATTTAGCTCTTGGTGTGGTCTAACGGGTAGGTTGCGTGCGATCGCCGTAAAAATATTTTTAAAAGGTCTTAAATAAGAATAAATTTGCTCGTTGTGAGCTCAGTGGAGAAAGCTAACCAGCAGTGATTCTTGTCTAGTATTTCTGACTCCTCTCTGCCCAGAACTTAATTATTAATGAGCCCTAACCCCTGTAATAATCAGATATGTTGGTTTAGCTTGTCAGTTTGAAGGAAATTGTATTATTTACTTTATTTTTAACCGATTTTAAAGTGAAACCAAGCCAGACTCCTCCTCCTGTCACGGGTATTGCAACAGTAGGACCGCGATTTTTCTCAGACAATGGTTGCCAATGGTCGGCTCGGTGTTCATCTTCAGTTCTCTCTTCACATCAGTTTAGTCAGTGTACTGTTTGAGTAAATGAATTACTCCGGGATATTGGTTTGTTTGAACTTAGAGGGAGTATCAGCCACATTAAAAAAGTTAACAGCTTAAGTTATTTGTGGATTAATGCGTATTAGAGATGCGAACCGTTTAAAACGATTCAGTTCGATTTGGTGAACTGAATGATTCCTTCGCGAACCGGATATCCAGCTGCTTTGATTTTAACTCTCTCTCACACAGACACGGAAGAGAAGACAATGCTGAATAAAGTCGTTGTTTTTGCTATTTTTGGACCAAAATGTATTTTCAATGCTTCAAAAAATTCCAACGGACCCTCTGATGTCACATGGACTACTTTGATGATGTTTTTCTTACCTTTCTGGACATGGACAGTATACCGTACACACAGCTTCAATGGAGGGACTGAGAGCTCTCGGACTAAATCCAAAATATCTTAAACTGTGTTTTAAAGATAAAAGGAGGCCTTACATGTTTGGAACAGCATAAGGGTGAGTTATTAATGACATCATTTTCATTTCATTTTTGGGTGAACTAACCCTTTAAGTTATTTTGCATAAAAAAATCGAGTATTTTTGTACTTTCACTTGAGTAAAATTGAAAAAGGAGTACTTTTACTGGAGTAATATTTCATGTATCTGTACTTTTACTCAACTTGATTTGTGTACTATGTCCTCCACTGTGCAGCAGTGACTGTATGATTTTAAAATCCATCTTCATACTGAAGACAATTGAAGGACTCACAGACAAATATTACAGATTCAGTGAAAACATTCAGTAGGCTAATACTGACAAAAAAATCACAACTATATAAAGTGGCATTCTCCAATATGGTCATGGTTTTCAGCTACTGTAGCTTCATCACAGAGCCTTATTTTTTACTCAGGCTGTTTATTGCGGATTTTGCTCTGCTGCTGATGAGTGACGCGATGATCATTATGCGGAGCAATATAGGCTTCTTCATCGATCTGTCTAGTATTTACAGAACACAGAATACTGTCAATACAGAAGAACAATAATGTTCCTGCATGATGGGTTCGTCATTGGCACAGTAGTCCGTTATGCCAGATAAACTCAGCCCTGACGCAGACGTAGACCACATCTTTTGTTGTGCACACGAGCATCCTACGCATGGTAGCCTACTGTTTTGAATGAAAACACGGCTTTAACCGCAAATTTTCGGATAACACATGTAACACAAGTCGTCAGAACACTGGAAGAGAGAGAAAAGCCTAAATATCTTACCATGGCCGAGAAAACACCAGAATAATAAAGGCGAAACAAAGAGAAGCTTCATTTTTTCCAGGTTTAAAAAAAATAAATAAACCATATTTTGATACATAATAGCGCAATGTTGTTTCTCTATATTAAACCCGAAGCCAATTGTGCAGTCGTATTATTATTATGGTTTTACGGTGTTTGGCTTTCAGCTTATTAGAGCATTGCCAGCAGTGAAAAGTGAAAATGTTATTTGGTAGGCTCCTTACGCACCGCAGCGCGATGACGTGAGACGTGCCGCACGACCAGTGCTGTTTAAATGCTGCTTGATGGTGATAATAGCCTACAACATAAACACTGTTGGGTTCGATCGTCTAAATTTGAAGGCTTTTGAGCAGAAAACGTTATGAATATAGTTAACTATATTATACTGTAGTTTGACCTGAAATTAATATCACGTGAAACCTTGTTATTTATTTGTTTATGTTATTACGTGAAACCGTGTGATCGATATGTAACAACATGACCTCATATTTGAATTTAAAGAACATACATGTAAAACTGCATCAGTGTTAATTTCGTTGACGAAGACTATGACGAAAAATATTCGTCAACTAACCTTTTTCACGGACGAAAACTAAATAAAAACTAAATAAAAAGTCAGATATGATGACGAAAAACGTGACGAAATATAACTGACACTTTAGTCAACGAATAAAAATGAGACGAAAATATATGGGAGGGACGAATGGAGAAGAGATCCAATCAGAGCGAATCTTTGAGGGTAGGTTGATCTATGCAGAAGCAGCCGAGCCATTTTAAAAAGCCGCGGCAAATGCAAGCGCAACAGCTAAACAAAGCAGCAGTTACACAGAAAAGAGAACAAAGATGAGTTTGCTCTTGGGTCGTAAATGTATCACTGATTATTTTGTACCTACTTATGTGTAATGCTATGTTTTAATATGAGCATTTATTAAAACAGAAATGTGTATTTTAAGAATACGTTTTATAACGTGCTCCAAGCATTCAACACATCAAGTTGGCTTCAGCCCCGCGCTTCGGGAAAGTTGAACTGAGCAGAGCAGCTGGTTACTCGCGTAACACTGAACCGAGCTCTCTTTCAGGACGTTTGCGTCCTCCTGCACCCTGAACGAACAAATACAAATCGCATTTTAAATAAACATAAGAAAAAGCGAAAAGTGAAAGAGCTCAATTCAGCAGCGTGGCGTTCTGGTGTTCAGGGAGCAAGAGACGCGTCTCAAAGTCTTCTTGCTTTTGTACCGACAACAAATACATACTAAATATGTGGAAATACCCGTCTTGGAAAGTGTATTCGAAAAAGTCGGTAGTTATGTCTTCAGTGAAAGTAAAGCGTTGGAAAGAACTCGGATGCGTATCTTTATAATGGATGCATTTGTCTCTTAAAGTGACCGCGCCTAATTTACTAGCTCTGCTGTCAGTGTCTTTAATGTATGAAAATGAAAGTAAATTACTCACTGCTCTTGATTTAATTACTTTGTAGTTTTAACAAGAATTTATCCAAAGTCAATCCGAAAATCAGATAGAATAGATTATATTGTTTTACTAGTGACTAAAAAAAAATAAAAATAAATTATTAGGGACCTGAGCATGTTTTGCTTAAGTGTTTCTTTCTTTAATTTCTAATGCAACCTTTTCACACCACAGACTGAACCAAATTAAGCATTGCATCAGACATTATCAAGATGAATTTGTTGTTCTGACACAGTTTAACCCTGAGTTATGTCATATTTTATTACCAATTTCTAAACTACAGCAAATAAACTGTGATATTGTAAGAAACGTTGAAGGTGTCTGAATACATTTTGGTTTGATTGTGTATTTTATTTTACAGTGAAGACTATGCAGTGCTATTTTAAATGAACAAAAACAAACTTAAAAAAATGTAAACTTTGTGTAAATAGCACAAATAAAGAAATAAATATAATATAGGTGGTTGTCTATTTCAATAATACTGTACTTCATCTTGAAAGAATGTCATATGCATTGCATATCATTCAGGACGAATGCATATCTTTTTCAGAGAGCATGTTTATTTTTCATTGAGAGCAGGCCTTATGTTTATTTTATAAATACCATTCCATAACAGACTGATGGAAACATTTAGTCAAGTCAAAATGTATTTACCTTTATTGAAAAGCACATAAAATAACTGATTTCAACATTTACAGTGCTTTCCTATAATGCATAGGCTATCAAGCAAAGCACTGAGATTCTAGATTCACTATCCAGAAATGTAATATACCACCAAAAGTGATTCATGTAATCAAAGATTAAATTGATCTTACATTTAAGAAATAGGGTCCGTGTACGGTCCGTGTATAATCAGGGTATAATCAGGGTATCTTCCGTCCATTCCAAATCCGTTTCAAATTAAAAAAACAGAAAACGAGAAACTCAAGAGGATTCAAGTGAGAGAACATGAATTCAATAATGAGAAATTGAAAAATGGCTCGTTTATTCGTTATTCCATCTAGGTTAACAAACGGAAAATGAGTTTTTGACTTGATTTCTCATTTTGTCGTTTTAGGTTTAAAAAACGGCTTACGGCTTCAATATTTCATACGCACTTGTGGGCGGAGCTGAAACGCTCCTTTCATCTGATTGGTCGGATCGCTCCGCCTTCAACTCGATCTTACATTCTTTCAGAATAAGAGTCTTATAAGAGTAGTGTCTGAAACCACCGCTCACTGTTAATTAACATAATATTTGAGTCAGATGTTGCTGCGCACATAATTCGTGCTGCTGTGACTTGCAAGTCACGCCTTTAAATTATTTCTAGGTTATTGTATTGTATGAATATTGTCCCACTGTAAGTACAGTGCAAATAGTTCTGTCTCCTGGGATAAAAGTGAAGTGGAAATAAAAATCAATAATAGACTGAACAGTTCCATGATAATATGTCTGTAACATTTACCACTCTCATCTTTTAAGTCAAAAGGCACTAGGTAGGTGTGTGTGACATTAATAATTAATTGGGAAAATTACTATAGTTACATTTATGAAATCAATTAGTAATATTCGTTTTATTACATACTAAATTGAATGGTTTTTCTTTTAGTCTTCTTTGTTGGCCTTGAGAAAGCCAACATATATTTGAACATTATTATCATTTATTATGAGAGTAATTGACAACGACTAAAATTTTAATGTTTCACCAAATTTCCTTCTCAAAAAATCCTAGTGACTTTCATTATCTGAGCAATGAAGGTCTTACACTTAATGTCCACTAGAGGGGGAGACAGGATTTCTATTTACGTAAAGTGGCAAATAAATACATTAATTTAATGTGTACTACCATGAATATGCCATATCTGTGTACACGAATAAACTTCACACTTCAAGCTGTACTTTAAAACTTCCCATTCTGTCTTTTTCAACCTACCTCCAAATGTATTTTAATATATTTTTTATTCACACTGGTTTATGCATTTAATGTTTGTCCATTTGTCCATCTGTTTCATGAGCTGTACATTTTAAGATGTACTCAGTGTTGATAAATCACATGCACTGAATATAAAGTGCTTATGTCAGGACTCTCAGTCCTCCTCTTGGATGGCCAGTGTCCTGCAAAGTTTAGCTACCCCAAATAAACACACCTAAGCTAAGCAAGGTCTTCAGGATCAGTAGCAATGTCCAAGCAAGTGTGTTGAAACTGAACTCTGCAGAACATGGTTCTCCCGGTTCAGGACTGGGTTTTAAATCTATAAATGCATTTGTACAGTTGGGTGTCTGCATGCAGAGGTGTACTTCAGTAAGTACAATGTAAACTGTAATCTATAAAGACAAATCTTCAGATAAGCATTAAGGCCACTGCCTTGAGGTCTCCATCCATTGGTCAAAACAGACCTCGCACCCCACCACACTCCTGCTAGCTGTCAACATTAATTGCGGCTGGTGCCAAATAAAAATTATTATGTGTTCCTTTGTGCATTGTTCAAATTCACTACCCTTTCGTTATTTTCGGGATGAAAACATCCACTCAATTAAACTGCTATAAGCATTAGATCATTTTTTCCCCCCTAATTTATTGTTGGTGTCTTTTTTTTTTCACTCTCTCTCTCTCTCTCTCCTACACACATACACACACTATAATTTGCTGTTAAACTCCATATAACTCTATATACAGGCCAGAAACTAAGCCTTTTTTTGCACAGGCCTAAAGGGTTAATGGTCCCACCTAGTGATCAACTGTAAAAATAACAAATGTTACCTCTTCCCAACAGGGAAAACCACCAACAATCAAGAGTGCATGATTATATGGTGTCATGGCTTTGAAATCAAAAAATGTCGTTATAATTGAAGTCAATGGGACAAAAACAGCCACCAACAATAAATGAGGGAGAAAAAATTAAAATCTAATGCTGCACAAAACTAACAATACATCAAAGCTAATCTACAGTTACTAATCTTTGACATGCCCAAGACTGTCATAAAAGGTAAAAAAAAAAATCCAGTCCACAATTTTGTGTGTGTTTTTTCTTCCCAAATCAGTGACATAATTTATGAACTTGGTAATTAAAGAGTTAAAATCTTGGATTTTTTTTTAAACATTTGGTAGTTTGATCAGGACTGAGGGTGATTAATAGATTTATGCAAAAAAAAAAAAAAAATCTTTATCTGAGACATTTTTACAGCATTTTAATTTAGTGGGTGTTTTCATCCCAAACATAACAAAAGGGTAGTGAATTTACCCACAGTATACTGTTGAGTTTTTGAAAAATTTCAAGCATTTTCCCAAAATAAGTGTCAAAATAAGATTTGTCACCAATCATTCCATTAGCTGCAACACAAAGAAAGTTGTGGCCAAAATAAAACTCAACTTTACCCCCTAGTGGACGAAAACGTCCCCAACAACGCATATGGGGTATTATGTAACAGCAAGTCATTTGTGCAAGTACATTTGACTTGCAGTTTTTCCAAAACTTAATCATTTTTATTTGGTACCAGCTGCAGTAGTTAATGTTGTTTTATATTATACAGCTATCATTGAGCTAAGGTATACCCCCCTACCACCCCATCTATCATTGAAGAACCTGTGTTACACAGATATGGCATATTCATGGTAGTACACATGAAATTAATGTATTTATCTGTCATTTAAACTTACATAAACAGAAATCCTGTCTCCCCCTCTAGTGGACCTTAAGTGTAAGACCTTCATTGCTCAGATAATGAAAGTCACTAGGATTTTTTGAGAAGAAAAAAGTCTGACCAGTTACAGCAACGAGTCAAACGAGTCTGAAGATCTGAGCTGAATTTGGTGAAACAATAAAATTTTAGTCGTTGTCAAGGCCAACAAAGAAGACTAAAAGAGAAACATCATTCAATTTTGTCTGTAATAAAACTAATAATTCTAATTTATTTCATAAATTTAACTATATTAATTTCCACAATTAATTATTAATGTCACACACACCTACCTAGTGCCATTAGACTTAAAAGATGAGAGTGGTAAATGTTACAGACATATTATCATGGTAATGTTCAGTCTATTATTGATTTTTATTTCCACTTCACTTTTATCCCAGGAGACAGAACTATTTGCACTGTACTTACAGTGGGACAATATTCATACAATACTATAACCTAGAAATAATTTAAAGGGGTGACTTACAAGTCGCAACAACGCGAATTATGTGTCTACATCTGGTTTCAGATATTGCTCTTGTAAGACTCTTATTCTGAAAGACTGAGGAGCCCGAGTTGAAGGCGGAGCGATCCGACCAATCAGATGAAAGGAGCGTTTCAGGTCCGCCCACAAGTGCGAATGAAATATTGAAGCGTTCTGCATTTGAGCAGTGTGTCACCAGTGAGAAAACCGAAAATCTAATTTGGTAGGCTCCTTACGCACCGCAGCGCGATGACGTGAGACGTGCCGTCACGTCCAGTAAGTGCTGTTTAAATGCTGCTTGATGGTGACAGTAGCCTACAACATAATTGGTATCGGTCGTCTAAATTTGAAGGCTTTTGAGCAGAACTCAGAATTATGAATGTTGTTATTTATTTATTTATATTGTTATTATTATTATTATTATTATTATTATTATTATTATTATTATTAATATCACGTGAAACCGTGTGATCGAAATGCAACAGCATGACCGTATATTAAATGAAAGGAAAATGCATTTTATTAAACTGCAGCGTTGCAGTAGATTTGACATTTTAGATGCATTATTATTCATTATGTGAAATTATTATTAAACGACTCTGTACAGCATGGTCATATCATTTCAGCATCTGAAGGAATTTTGCGTGCTCAAAGACCGCGGCCTAAATCCAAACACACACACAAAATAAAAATTGGCAAAAAATATCACATAACATTAAAGCCTCAAATGCATTTACCTTTATTGAAAAGCATATAAAATAACTGATTTCAACATTTACAGCACTCTCTTAATGCATAGACTATCAAGTAAAGCACGCTGAGATTCTAGATTCACTATCAAAAAATATAATATACCACCAAAAAAGCTTTCACCTGCATGTTCACTGAAGCTGAGCAGGGCTGAGGCTGGCCAGTACCAGGATGGGAGGAACAGGTTGCTGCTGGAAGAGTGTTAGTGTTAGTGAGGCCAGCAGGGGGAGCATCCTGTGCTCTGAGAGAGTCCCAATAAACTATAGTGTAAAAAGACACTTGTGTATTTAATTTGAACCCCAGAGTCTTTCTCTTAAAGATTAGGGGTGTAAAACACAACATAGCACAAATAGCGCACAAGTTGACTTATCTTCCGTTTTTACTTTTGTGTGTGTATGTGTGTGTGTGTGTGCTTGGATGAACAAATAGACTAAAATACAGACAAGATCACATTAGCATGCATGTCTTAGTAAACACAGTTGGTTAGGATTATGTCTTAAAGTAAAAGAAAAAGAAAACACGTGTGTATCAGTATATTGGATCCGTGCTTTCCATCTTAAAGTGGAAGCAGACAATAAAGCTCCGTCAAAGAAAACTAAATCTCTTAACTGCTCTTGACTGAACAACCTTTGTAACTTTAATAAGGATAATTGAATTTATAAAGTGAAGATTATGCAGGGTTATTTTACATATAATTATTACATTTCTGCATCTGACTTACCTGAAAGAACCTGAAAGGCACTGTTTATTTGATTTGTGTCTTTGCATTCTGTGTGTGTGTGTGTGTGTGTATATATATATATATATATAGTTTTTAATATCATGATATTGATAAATAAATCAATATATTCCTGGATCGAACTGTATCAAAATTGTATTGTAGAATTTTTTGATGTATCTGCAAACATTGTATCATACACGTGTTTTCTCCTTCTTTGTTAAATGCAGGTTCTCATCTTGGTCTGTTGTTATACTGTAGACTTATGCAGGACAGGAAGAAGCCCCTCTCCTACAAACTAAACACCCACCAAATGTCATGCACAAGATGCTGTGACCCAAAAGATCAAAGAAGTTTTCTTAAGAAAAACCAACCACAGGTTTCAGTTTTACTCAGAGGCTGAGCTGTGAGCGTCAGTTTATATTTCAGTAAACCTGATTATGTGAGATAGAAGATGCTGTATACTGTAAAAAGCTATACCTTGCAATTGTTACTTTAAAGACCTATTTCCACCTGTTTAAACCACAGTGTTCATTAGGTTGTTGGTATAAATGAATGTGTTTAGGCTGGTTCATTGATCTAAAAGTAATTGAAACTTGAAAGCTAGTTAATGGATATTGTCATTTTGAGGTTACCTTTTTTGTGTATTCTGATTCCATACATACACAAAAACTGTAACTATAGTTACCACCAAAAGCGGGAAAGGGAGGGATTTGTTTCCTTTACATTCAACCACAGTGCTATGCTAGCTTTCACTAGTGTAGACTGTTTGTGCTGCCTCTAAATAGTCAAATCAGCGTCGAGTCGCGTTTTGTGTAGTACCGCCCTATTTTGGGTGATTTCTGTCAAACTAAGAATCGCCCTGAGGGCTCTCATATGCTGCATCCGAAAACTTAGGCAGATGACTTACTGCCTCTCTGTCTAATCAGGCAATGACTTTGCAGGCAGCGTTTTTGCCCGAAGGCACCTCATGAAACGAATTTCGGACAGGCTTCTGAGGCAGCGTAATGGTTTAATGATCTACAGCTAAATATAGAGAGCTTTGGTGATAACTAAGTGGATATTTCATTACTGCAATATTAATTTCTCGCTAGAAATTACATAAAAAGTGGAAAAGGTTGTTCAGAAACATACATTTACACACAAACTGACCAACGACCGCAACTTTCAGACGCCATCTTTATTTTTTTTTTGGCTTAACTGTCACAGAATGGGATTGTGGGATATCAAAGGCAGCGAAGGATACATCAATGCTGTCTTCAGAAATCGGCCAGATGAAGGCATCTCAGGAGACAGGATATGAAGCTGACATTGATTTCGGATGTGCCTTGATGCCTTCCTACCTTGGAATGCGACCTCCGAAGGCAGCATTTTTCAGTTTTGGGATGCAGCCATAGACTTCCATTCAAAGATATATATATATATTTTTTAACTGCAGGCACTGCAATGCAATCTCAATGAGTTCTGGGAGGGCTATCCATAACGTGCTTTCGTCATCGTGCGTAACCTTAACTTGTGCAACGACTGGTGGGACAGTGACATACAATAATATTTAAAAACTATTTAGAATTTTAACAACAAGAAAAAAAAAAAAAAACTCTTTAATATCTTGATCAAAAAACAAAACAAAACAAAAAAACAAAACAAAAGAGAGACGGGGACAGCTATGCCTTTGCCAACTCAAATTCAGCTGAACTTGATCGACATCACGGCGAACGTTACCTCAGCGCAGATTAATTCTATCGTGTCATTGAAAGAAATAATATTAATTTGTCGTAGCAATAAGGATAAATTGACAATTAAAGAATTAAGACCACCAATACCAAATTTAAACATCAAACAAGTATCTACAAAGGGAGCGAAGTCGTATAAACTAGGATTTTCGAGGACTTGGTATGAGAGGAGAAAAGGCCAGCAGGCTTCGAATAAGCTTTTTTTTTTTTTTTTTTTTTTTAATTTAATGACCACACAGCCAAGCTGGTGGAATATGTTTCAGTACAGCTCTTTGGTACAGGTTCCAGCATTACATTAAACAAGCAATAAACATATAAAATAAAATAACATACATATACATACATACAGACACATTGATACATAAAAATACATAAGGGGTCATGCTTAATCCACAGTCCTCAGCGTTCAGAGTTCAAAATGTTTATTGCTATCGGGATTAAACTGTTTTTGAAGTGAGTTGTTCTGAGGGCAGTAGCTGGAAGGCGTATTGTGCAGGGTGGGTGATATCAGAAATTATTTTGTGGGCTATGCGTAGTGTCCGTTTGTGGTAGAGTGATTCAAGGGATGGTAGGGGTGAACCAATGACTTAGGATGTTCTGTTGATGATGCACTGTAATCTCTTCCGGGAAAGTGTGTCAAGACTGCCAAGATAGATATGATCTTTGTTGATTTTCCATTTGAGGTTGTTGCTGATATGTGTCCCAAGGAACTTAAATGTATCAATGATGGAAGCTGACGCTTTATTCTGCTGATTTACCGCCGCATTTTGTTCCATCCCGAGATCGTTGACCGACATCGCATGGACAACAGGTGTCACCGAAATGCATCATCTCTCGGAGAAGGTGAAAAAAACATGAGAGAGCAAAGATGCATATGGATAGTAGGGAGCAGTGTAATATAAGGGAGTAATTTGATATAAATGAGCAGTGTAATATAAGTGAGTTGTGTTAACAGTGATTTATGTGAGTTTAATTTCGCATGTCCTATTAAACTGAAATTGAAGTAAAAAGTTTATTTATTTTTATTTTTTTTGGAAAATCCACATCCTGGCATCAGTCTTCATTTGCTGCGGAATTGTGTTAACACGCATATAGAAACAAACGTAGAACAAGAGATTGATTCCTAATGTCAGCTTATTTTTAATTAATACTATAGTAGGTCAGTTCCCTTTACATCTTTAACTATCCGTTAATTTATCAATTTTAATGGGTGACCTATCCTCATTAATCAAGCAAACATTTGGCCCCCTGAGAGAATTGGCAGGAGCCGCCACTGTGTGTGTATATATATATATATATATATATATATATATATATATATATATATATATACAATGTAGTTAATTTAAAGTTCACAAAATATTTCTCTACATCTAGCTATTTAACATAGACTGCTATCTTTCATCAATATAAATAAAATAAAAGTTTTTCACTTATATAAAAATGTAAAGTCTTAAAGACGTGTGTGTGTGTGTGTGTGTGTGTGTGTGTGTGTGTGTGTGTGAACTAAAAAGGGTTTAAACTGTTGTTCTTCAATTCACATTTCAGGCTTAAATTATCAGGAGACCTAATCCAAACTAGAGGTAAAAATTCAGCTGTTCTGAATAAGTCATTATAATCAGTAATTATGTCCCCACTGAATGCAACAAATGCCTCGTTTGTAATGGGTTTTATTGGTTTTGTCTTGTCGTGCCGGACACGGAATGTATGTTACGGGGCATAACATTTACATCACACTCTTGAGTTATTTAGCCAATCACAATGCACTGATAGCTGGCCAATCAGAGCACACCTCGCTTTTCAGAACAATGAGCCTTGTAAATAAACTATATGTTTCAGAAAGGCGGGGCATAGAGGAGCCCCAATAATGTACATTATGTGTAAAATAATGTGTGTTTTGAGATTTAAACCGCATAAACACATTGCATTACACCAAATATACAAAATAATGTAATTTTTAGCAACAGATAACAAAATATATACGAGTGCAACTGAGCATTGAAAAATTAAAGTAAATGGATAAACATGAAACACAGATAAATAAAATAAAATTAAACACAGAAACTAAAATAAATAAACAGAGCACAAAAAAAAATAAACATACACATATGCATAAATGGTTAAAAATGCAGGCTTTTCTGTTTGTTTTTAAGGCCTTATTTATGATCACAAAAAAGGTATTGCATTAGACATTGGATTGTAAGTTAAATCCTAATTTATAAAGAAGGGGAGACCTGCAGGGAGGATGGGGGATAGATAATTACTCAGGCCCAGTGCACAAGCGCCCTATTTCTGAATGATTGGAATTCATTAACATACACGTTTAGGTATCAAGACATTTACGAAGAGTTTGTGAATCCAGAGGAGAGTTTTCGAGATGTTCTGTTCTACATGAAAATTACTAAGAACTTGCTGTGTGGCCTTCGACAACCTTTGAGTCTGACTCTGTGGTTGAGTTTTGATGAGAATCAGTCATCCTGAGGGGTTTAAAGTATGAAATGGTCTCTTAAAAACTTCAACAGCACTTGTCTTGTAATACAATTCTAAATCAAATGGAGCTTTAAGTTCATGTTTTACTATAAAATGTGTGAAAATATCATGAAAATACATAAAATGCAGATGCAAAATAAACATCAAAAGGAAGGAAGACTTTGTTATGGTCACATTTATTTAGATCTCTGTACAAATGTGTTTTGATCTGTGACAGTCACAGACTGCTTGTTCATCAGAATGTGTCTTGTGGTCAATTTTTGTTTGTTGGCGTGTCTCTGAGGTATGAAAAGTGAATCTTTATCAATAGGACGCGGATGAAGTGCTTTTTCCATTACTGCTCACATGATATAATTTCAGTGATTTGCATTGTTATTTTAACTAGTTATTTCCAGGTCTACTGTAGTACCTTCTAAGAAATATTCTTGATACCTTTTTACTTTTATTTATTTTTTTAAATAAAGGTAATATCCTGTCTTTCTGTCAATGTCTGGGAGTCATTTTGAAAGATGGTTAATAATTACTGTAGTTTTGAGGGTGAATCTTACTATAAGTAGGAATGATGGTGATCTTTTTTTTTCAGTAGCATAACAATGCTGCTATCCAAGCATAACATGTAAACTATTTGCTTTTTAGTATGTATGGTGTATTTGTAAAACACGGTTGCTTTTACTGGTCAGAAGCCCACATCTCTGTGATATTCTGGTTTGCTGAATGTTGATATGGCTTGGGTCTTGTGTTTCCGAAAGAAAGCAGAAAGCTCTACAGAAACAGTCATAGATGCCTGAAAGCACTGGACTGACTCTGTACAAGAAAGGTTGCACACATAAGTAGGCTTTCGTCTCTCAGTCCAACTGGTCACTATTTCCAACCTTTACTAAGAAAAAAGTTACATAACACCACTTAACATCAGATGTAGGCCTACAACTCATGTGTAAGTCAACTTTGATGTTGTCGCCCGTCGAGTTTATGACTTCACATGAACATGACGTCTAACAGCCAGATCATATAAACATAAACATTAAAGGTGCACTGTGTAATTTTTAGTGGCATCTAGCAGTGAGGTTGCAAATTGCAACAAACAGCTCAGTCTCCTGCACATACCCTCCCTTTAGAGAAGGAATCACAGGTAAAGATGTCGTCAGTAAAGACAGCAGAGAGGAATGAGATTTCTTTACAAAGGTAAATCTAGGAATTATATTTACTTAATTATTCAATAAATCAATGTTATTGTGAATGTTAATGCACTTGTTCAGTATTGTGTCAGTGTTTATTCACAAAAACAACAAGTGTCCGTTTAGGGCTACTGTAGAAACATGATGGCCACTTCCATGTAAAGGGACCCATGGTTTATGTCAGAAATAGTAACAGCTTTATGCTAGTGTGCAGATCTGAATAAAGCATTATTTTGTGTTCACAATGAAGAACCTCAAGCTGTGTATACAGGCTACTGAGCTTATCTCTTTATGTGTAAATTATATTAGCTATCCTGCAACAAATTTGTGTTTAATGCTTCCATCTTTGAAGAATCCTACAAATTCTGTCACTTCTTAATGAGTGTTGCTTTTGATTTTTACAGAAAAGGGATATAAATTCCCTCAGTATTGAAACTAATACAACATTTGCTAGCAGAACAGCAGAAATAGAACAAAACAGCTTTTTCATTAATAGTGTACACTAAGGGCAGCTGTGGCCTAATGGTTAGAGACCAAATGGTTTGGACTACTTACCAGAAGGTCACAGGTTTAAGTCCCGGTGCTGGCAGGAGTTGTATGTAGGAGGGAGTGAATGAACGATGCTCTCTTCCACCCTCAATACTCATGTCTGAAGTGCTCTTGAGTAAGGCACTGAACCCCCTGGGCACTGGATCTATAGCTGCACACAGCTCTGGGTGTGTGTTCACGGTGTGTTCACTTCTCACTGCTGTGTGTGTGCACTTGGATGGGTTAAATGCAGAGCACCAATTCAGAGTATGGGTTACCATACTTAGCAAATGTCACGACTTTCACTTCATTTTCAATGTCACGACTTTTACACTGCAAACAGTATGTATATTGTATATTACTGTGCCATCTACGGTCCTAAGTTTATCATTAATAAATATTAAATAAAGTGCATAATAAAAAATATTGTAAGTCAATTAACTGATTGTCTTTTCACTGTAATATTTGTTTATTATTATTATTATTATTGTTATTATTAGACTATTATAATTGGTTAATTTTTTTATTAATTTATTTTTTATTTTTTGCTTCAATTTCGATCTCTTTAACGTTCTGAATACTTATGTAAATAATAGCGTACTCTAAATGCTCAACATTTACATTAAATTTCATAAATGCACAAAATGTAAATGTATAAAACGTATATGTATAAATAATATAATAATTTCTTAATTCAAAATAAAATATTAATGAACACATCTCTGATAATCCTGGGTTGCTAAGGTCACGCAGGTTTGTTTATGCATTACATTCGTGGACACAACATAAGGATGTCGTTACCCTCGACAAAATTATCTTGTGGCCACAACATAATATCACATTCCCACGATTGATATAACAATATGACGTTCCTAGAAATTAATATCTTGTGGCCACGACAAAACTAAATAAACTGACCAAGTCATCTTATGGGCACCGTACTATCGCTCCTATAACAGCTTATTTTTATCAGTTCTTTTGCCTTTGGGTAATTTTATTTCTCAGCTCGTTCTAAATCAGATACAGATAAAGTAAAAATTACATGTATATGAATGCATTAGTTAGAGAGCGATTGCATATATAAATTAATTCTACATGGCAGCATATATTTTATTGAGAAATCACAGAACAGCGTTGACAGTACTGCGCTGAATGATTCTCTGCACGCGCAATCACTGAATGACGTATAAGCTACTGCCTGTAGCCTATGTGTGTGCATTACAGTGCAGCAGCACATTAGATTAGAACAGTAATTAACTTACCTGTACAATCAACTGTTTAAAAATTTACTTTCTCCCTTTCGAGCAGCCAGTAATATTTTCACACGTCTTGTAGAGCTTTCTGAGTATACAATGATTTGTCATTTTAACTGTTTTGAAACGGAGCATAAATGTAATCCTGTTGCGCCCTCTATAGGACACAACACAAGTTACACAGAATCACAAAAATGGACTCAACAAACAAAACAGATGGGGGGTCAGTGCCTTGCTCAAGTACACTTCAGCCATGTGTATTTTCGAGTGGAAGACAGCGCTGTTCATTCACTCCCTCCCACCTACAACTCCTGCCAGCACTGAGACTCAAACCTGCGACCTTCTCCTGTCAGCAGTGAGACTCGAATCTGTGACCTTCTCCTGTCAGCACAGAGACTCGAACCTACAACCTTCTCCTGTCAGCACAGAGACTCGAACCTGCAACCTTCTCCTGTCAGCACTGAGACTCGAACCTGCGACCTTCTCCTGTCAGCACAGAGACTCGAATCTGCTACCTTCTCCTGTCAGCACAGAGACTCGAACCTGCGACCTTCTCCTGTCAGCACTGAGACTCGAACCTGCGACCTTCTCCTGTCAGCACAGAGAGTCGAACCTGCGACCTTCTCCTGTCAACACAGAGACTCGAACCTGCAACCTTCTCCTGTCAGCACTGAGACTCGAACCTGCGACCTTCTCCTGTCAGCACTGAGACTCGAACCTGCGACCTTCTCCTGTCAGCACAGAGACTCGAATCTGCTACCTTCTCCTGTCAGCACAGAGACTCAAACCTGCGAATTTCTCCTGCCAGCACTGAGACTCGAACCTACAACCTTCTCCTGTCAGCACCGAGACTCGAACCTGCGACCTTCTCCTGTCAGCACAGAGATTCGAACCTGCGACCTTCTCCCGTCAACACAGTGACTCGAACCTGCAACCTTCTCCTGTTAGCACAGAGACTCGAACCTGCGACCTTCTCCTGTTAACACAGACACTCAAACCTACGACCTTCTGGTTGCTAGTCCAACTCTCTAACCATTAGGCCATAATAGCTGCCCTTTATGGTTAATATGGTTAATTTATGGAGACAGACCGAAACACACCAACACCAACAATACAACAATAATATAATAATGTAAACGACCATCAAAATTAATTTATTCAACTTTATACATTAGCTAATATACAGAGTAACATACAATACATGATATGCTTTAGTATTTAGCATTCTATTTAAGTATTTGATAAAAACAAGGTGAAATATACTGTACTTTATGCTGATGGAATTAGGAAATAATATAATAAACTGACGCTTGCCTTCATGATTTCACTCATATGCGCTGAAGAGGAAATGAGAACTGGATTCAATGGAACAACTGTAAATCACATAGTCCTACGTCAATCTGAGGCAATCCATGTGTTGAAAAGTTTGTTGACTGATTGGTAGATGTAGAACCAATCATAGAATAACACCAGAACAATGCAGTATTTTCTTTTTTTAGTAACTTAAACATTTGGTGTATTCTCACAGCCCCTTACAACCCTGATGAATATCACCCCATCAAAGGACAATGAAATAAATGTATTTTCATTATTATTAAATTATTTTTATTAAAGTAAAATTTCGAATAATTTAACACTATATGCATATATAAGGTGAGCTGTAAACCCCTTAAAATATGTTTTTTATTGCTAAGATGATAAAAAGTAATCAGTTTCTAAAACAAAATAATAAAATAATAAAAGCATTTCAGTGTTCATTCCAACTGTTGAGTGTAAAATAAAATCATTGGGCAATTTCTTGTCATGTTTCTGAAGAATCAAGTTCAAAGCTGTTCATATAGAAACAGGACAGGAAGAAACTCTTCACTTACAAACTAACAATTACAACTGATCTGATGCACGCTCATCTCAACATGTTTGTCCAAATAAAACCACATTTCTGATGCAAAAAATTAGACTTCAATCCTGGTCAGACGGTGGGGTGGTATTTTAGTATGCAAATTTATTCAAAGAATATAGGAAATGAGAATACAACTCATAACTTGCAAACAGATTAGTAAGTATTAAAATCAGCTTCAAATATAGAAAATACAAATCCCAAAAATAATATAGTTTTAAAAGCAATCCATGTATGATGGATGTTGCCCAATTAAAAGTAATACAAAATGCATTATAATATTCAAAAGTAATCAAGATGTTAAAAATAATAATACAAAGTATACAACAATACCCTGTATATCAAAAGTCAAAAGTTATAATAGTATTCATATAATAACAAATAATATAATAATAATCATATCTGAGATGAATAAAACCTGAGAGAGGTTCAAAGTATTCAAGTGAGCCCGGAATCAAAGATAAAGAAGGTGAGAAAAGACTAAGTCCAGCTAGAAGGGTCTAGGCTGAACTCAGTCTGAGCGTGAGGAAGGAGGGGTGAATTGCCTCCTCTTATAGTCCTGCAAATCTGTATCAAACTAATGCCACGTCTCTGCAGCCACGTCTCAAACAGATATCAAAACATTCGTCATCTTTCTCCGAAAATACATATGAGCTCTTGCAGCCTAATTTCAGTTCCCTATTTCTTAAGGTCAGCAGATTGTTTGTTTAAAGTCCAACTGTCCTACCTCAGAAGATAAATCGTCTTGTTCTCTCTTATTAAGAACCCACAGGGGGAATTAAAATAACTCTAAATAACAGACGTGATTAAATATGAACGTCTCTGAATCATGCGGGTTTTTGTTAGAGGTATAAACATTTCTCGGAAATCTATATCTTTAACTTTTCTTAATTCCATATTGGTATAGAAGTCTTCTAAGTCTAAAGTTCAGCTGAGGCCTTCAGCACAGGCTGTCCTGTACTTTTAAGCACGTAGCAAATGCACACATGACAGAAGTCAAAATTTGGGTTACACCAATTTCTGAAGAAACCCAACCACAGCAGGTTTCAGTTTGAACCTCAGTAAAACTGCCACTGTTAGAGCATACATGCTGTTAATGCTGTACTTTTTCTTTCTTCAAACACTGAAATTGAGAATTATACATAATTTTAAAATCACAACAGTTTATTTACATGTGACGTTGATGTCAGTAACTTGTAAATGTTACGGTATTATAAAAGTACCCCCCCCCAACTCTATATGCAAATGCAGTGTATGAACTAGGAGGGTCAGACTGATCAAAGGAGGATTCACATGTGCTTCAGTGTTTTCAGAGAATGAACAACTGAAGAAAATGTTTCACATGTTTGTTTTGTTCTTTTTGTGCTGCTTGAGTCTGACTGGTGAGTTTTAAAAACATTTTTGTGGTTTATTTCATAATTTTATTATGTTTACTAAATGAATTTGAGTAATAGTGTGCACACTTATATTAAGATTAATATATATATATATATATATATATATATATATATATATATATATATATATATATATATATATATATATATATATATATATATATACCTTTAAGAACTAATATGCACTCTTTAGGTATTTACCTGTATAAAAATAAGCTACACAAGTGCACCTTTTGAAAGGGTACTGCTCACATTGGTACTTTTTTCCTGACAGCATACCGTTATATTTTTGCTGTACCAGATGATTCAGAATTTTAAAATGAAATTTCCACGTCTGAAAAGGACAGAAAAACACTAAATGTAAACGTCTCTGTTTTTCGCTCTACATTGAGGCTCAGAAAGTCAAAACCTTTTATTTGTTTGCTTATCAGGCGATTTTTATATTCTATTGAAGAATTACATTTATATATACTTCTGCAGTAAGACATGTACAAAAGTTATGGAAATGTACTAGTCAAAATGCGTAGGGACCTTGAATCAGTCTGAATTAAAAAAGTAAAAATAACTGAAAGTTTAATTTATTTATTTTTAAAAGTTTAGAAAATATCCAGCACAATTTGACTTGTACTTTCAACCTGCAATAATTCTCAAGTATTTGTTGTTAATAAATTATGTAATTTTAAACACATATTTTCCTCTAGAGCATATAACTTTTAAACAAATTAAAGATTAAGGATATATATATATATATATATATACGTGTGTGATTATTTTTATTTATTTTTTTAAATATAAAACAGGAATTTACAGGAAATCCATAAACAGAATGTTTTCTGTTTGATTTTAAAAGTGACAGTTTATAAAGATGTTATTTGACACATTTTATTTTCTTCTGCAATAGCTACTTATGTCAGAGAGAAACTTTCTTGTAGTCAGTCAAAGAGGAACATATATCAGTCAAAGAGGAAAAATTTACATTATTGATGTTTAACTACAATTGCAAATCCATGGCAGACAAAACGAACTGTAGATTAAAGTTATATATATATATATTTGTCTGTTCTTAACACCTGAACCGTCAACCCCCGTTTTTTAAATCTCAACGTTCATTTATTTTGCCTTTCTGTTGCCGTTTTGGATGTTCTGAAGTTGACATATAAACAATACAATTTACAGTTGATTTGAGGCTCTGTAAATCACCAGATGTATTAAATTGTAAATTCTGTTCTTCAGGTGTGTTTGGTGCTGAAACTAATGAAATACAGTCAGTGTCAGTGACGGAGGGAGATTCTGTCACTTTATACAATAATGTTACTGAAATACAGAAAGATGAAAATATGCTGTGGAAATATGGAGCTGAAGAGTGCATTATAGCTGAAATCAATATAAAGTATGTAATGTTCTCCACACCTGATGATCTTGATGAGAGATTCAGAGACAGACTGAAGCTGGATCAAACTGGATCTCTGACCATCACAAACATCACAACTGAACACACTGGAGTTTATCAACTAGAGTTTAGTGGAGTAAGAAAACAAACATTCAGTGTTTCTGTCTATGGTGAGTAAATAATTTTGTCATATCTTTCAACAGTTTTATTGTATAGGAACTTGTTCAATTTTAAAGCGATTTAACATTTTGGCATGTGAGAAAACATTCAAAGAATGCACAGAAACTATTTTAACTGAACAGAGTAGACATCACTGAATTCAATGATGAACTGCCTTTAACTGTCATTTTGCATTATTGACACTGTTTTCCTAATGAATGTTGTTCAGTTGCTTAGATGCAATGTGTTTTGTTTAAAGCGCTATATAAATAAAGGTGACTTGACTAGACTTAACAAACTCACAATTGTCATTCTGTAACATATTCCACCGGAGGTGAGCTTGATAAACCCCAGTGCAGTTTACTAACATGAAAACAAATACAAATGTAGAAGTGAAAAACTAAATATAAAACCTGACCTGACTTGAAAATATCCAAAAACATAGCCTTAAGCATAAACATGAGCATTGACCTAAATATGGACTCATCAAACAGTAGATTACTTTTAACAATACTTAGACAAGACAACAGAAACATGAGTGTTAGAGAGAGAGAGAGAGAGAGAGAGAGAGAGAGAGAGAGAGTGAGAGAGTAATGACTAACAAATAACAACAGTGAACAATCAAAAAATGAACCAATCAGAACATAACACATATACAGGGAGCACATGGCAACATGAGGTACAAGGAAATACATGACAGGACACATGAACCAAATTACAAAGTAAAACACATAATAAAAAGTGAACCAAGACCCAAAGCAACATGACACATAAGTAGAGAGTATTTTTTTTTAATGAATTACTGTAGTCACCCATTGACTGTGGAATAAATGCATGCTGGATTCTTACAAATGACTGTGAACCAACAGCAAAATCTAACTAACATCACACTCATTCACTGCTCTTGGTTCAATGTGAATTCACATCATAAAGATGTCTTTAACCATGAAACTGTAACTAATGTAATTGTTTACTACTGTAATTATTATGAACCATAATTCAGAATAATGTCGATTAGTGTTGCCGTGTATATTGGGCCATGTAAGTTCATATTCAAATTTATGATCTAACCAAGTCAGAAGTGTGACAAATAGAGCAGACACATACAAGAGAAGTACTACTGTTGGCTTAAATATGTATTATTATTATACTTAATTATACTTACTATAGACTAATGGCTTGATATGTACTGCACAAATTAATACAGAGACACTAATTTGCGCAAAAAGCACTAAATTTTTATTTTTAGGCGTGAATCTTAGTTGAGGATTTGACTTGCTTGTGACTTGCAAAATAATGACTTGGTCCTGTCTCACAGTTCTAGTGTTAAGCCATTAGGCAAGGTAGCCAAGGTACACATAGATAGTAAAATGTGGTCCCATACTGTAATTTTACACTAACTTTTTTTTTTACAGCTTTAAACCAAGCATTTTTTTGATTGATCTGTATTCTCTTTATTCTCATGTTTTCAGCTCTTCTGCCTGTTCCAGTCATCAGCAGTAACTCTTCACAGTGTTCTTCATCATCCTCCTCATCATCAGAGCAGAATTGTTCATTGGTGTGTTCAGTGGTGAATGTGGGTCATGTGACTCTCTCCTGGTACAAAGGAAACAGTTTATTGTCCAGCATCAGTGTGTCTGATCTCAGCATCAGTCTCTCTCTACCTCTGGAGGTGGAATATCAGGATAAAAACAGCTACAGCTGTGTGCTCAACAATCCCATCAGCAACCAGACTCAACATCTGGACATCACTCAGCTCTGTCACACATGTTCAGGTATATCAGTGCTGATATATGTGTTTATTTACTGACCTGATCTCTGTCTTCTGTTGTGACAGATTCACTTACATTAATGATTACCATTACAGACTCAGTCTCTCTGATAGTGCTGATCTCTGCTGCTGCTACTGCATCTATGATGATTATTGCTGGATTTGGGATCTTCTGCATCAGCAGGAAACACAGAAATACTGAACAACAAGGCAAGTGTTACAGACTGACTTTAACAAGCAGTTTTGTAGTTAACATCCTCTAGTTTTTTAAAGAATAATGTTTAAAGAAAATGTCAATGGCCTTATGTCAAATTAAATTTGTTAATGCAATTTTAATGCATCTACTTTTTGTTGTTGAAAAAGTTCAGACTCACGAAGATGAGATCACATATGCTGAGACAACATTCAACAAAACAAACACACATAAATTAGTAAGACAATTAATTATTATTTTGATTGTCTTAATTGATAGCATAATTTTATACCAGAAAATTAGTATATATCACATTTCATTCTTCCTTTTTTCTTTTTTAACAGAAAGCTGAAGAGGATGATCATGTGGATTATGCACCAGTCACATAGAGAAGATTATCAAACTTCAGTTTAGCTGTGTTGTCTGTGGTAACTTTTGAGTCTGAATCTTGTGTGAGAATCAGTCATCCTGAGGGGTAAAACTGAAATGGTCTCTTAAAACTTCAAAAGCACTTGCCTTGTGACACAATTCTAAATCAAATGGAGTAAGTTTTTGTTTTACCCTTAAATGTGTGTAAACTCATGAAAATAGCATAAAATGCAGATGCAAAATACTCATCAAAAGGACGGAAGACTTTGCTGTTTTCACATTTTCTCTACACAAATGTGTTTTGATCTGTGACAGTCACAGACTGCTTGTTCATGAGAATGTGTCTTGTGGTCAGTGTCTGTTTGTAAGTGTGTCTCTGAGGTGTGGAAAGTTCATATTTAATAATAGCATGTGGTTGAAGTGCTTTTTCCATTCCTGCTCACATGAAATCATTTAATTTCTGCTCTAGCTTTCTTTAAAGCTATCAATGCTGCTTGACATAAAGGTCTTAAATCGCACAGAGAATTTACTCTGGAATATATATATATTAGGGGTGTAACGATACGCGTATTCGTATTGAACCGTTCGGTACGACGCTTTCGGTTCGGTACGCGGTACGCATTATGTATACCGAACGGTTCGTTGGAGTAATTAATTATATTTGAAAAAAAAAAAAAAGAGAGAGAAAGAAATATAATGATATGCGTTCAACAAGGTAGCCCAATAACCCAAACAACGTAACAGGCAACGCCCCTGACACTCCCGAAGAAGAAAAAAACACCAACTTATATGTTTATGTTAGGCTACTCAGCAGGCGCTCGCTCACTCAGTACGCGCTGAAGGCTCGTTGCAAAATAGCCAATGCGTTTAACAGACTAGAAATGAGAAGATCCTCCAATAACCAACAGGTCTGGTGTTTGGGTGCACTTTGGATTCCCTTTAAGCTATAATGGTGATGGCAAGAGAGTGGTGGATAAAAAAACAACGGTATGTCGCATCTGCAACATGACGGTACACCAGCGGGATTACAAAAAAAAAAAAAAACCAGCGGGAATATCTGGGATATATGCGTCAGTACTATCTGGGAAAAGACGAAAAAAAGGAGAAACATGCACGCAGCAAACTATCCCTGCAGCATTTAGACACTATAGCTTACAGGGAATCCAACCCAAACACCAGACCTGTTGGTTATTTTAGGATCTTATATTTCTGGTCTGTTAAAGGCATTCGACATTTTGCAACGAGCCTTCAGCGCGTGCTGAGTGAGCGAGCGCCTTAGGGGCCGTTCACATATCGTGCCTAAAAACGCATGGAAAACGCTAAGCGCGTCTTTCTCCTCCTTTCCAAAGCGCTCGGGCAGAAGCGCTCATGAGGCGTCTGTCTTTGCTAAGCAACAATGACGTGCTCTCTCCATGAGACGCGGAAATTTCAGCGAAGGATAAATGGATTTGCAGCTCTAAAAATCGCTTGCAGTAGCTCTGCTACTGAATTTATTTCAAAATTGCAATCCATATACAACTATGATCAGCTGTTCCTTCATCTTGGCTGAGCTCTCAACGTTGTTACGGGAAAGGATGAAGCTGATTGGTTGGTTCTTGTCACATGACCCGCGGTGCGCTTGCGGCATTCTGAAAAGTTGAGATGTTTTTACATTTTGCTGTATCTAAAACGTATCGAACCGAACCGTGACATCAGTGTATCGTATCGAACCGAACCGTGAATTTTGTGAACCGTTACACCCCTAATATATATATATATATATATATATATATATATATATATATATATATATATATATATATATATATATATATATTTGTGTGCATATATATTGACCTTTTATATATATGCTACATCTGCAGTGATCCTGCAGCTAAGCATGGCTTTTTTTCACAAGTTATTTCCAGCTTTTCTGTAATACCTTCTAAGAACTATTCTTGATATCCTGTTTTTCTGTCAATGTCTGGGAGTCATTTTATGTATAAATGTAATATATGATTTACAGTTCATGATTGATGGTTAAAATTTACTGTCGTTTTAATCAGTTTTGAGGTACTGTAAAACTAACAAAAAGTAGCAATGATGCTAATCTTTTATTTATTTTTAATTTTCAGTACCATAACAATGCTGCTATTCAAACATAAAATGTAAACCATTTGCTTTTTAATTTTATTGGGGGTAAAAAAAAGAAAGACTTAATTTTATTTATGAATAGGCCTATAGTTTGTACAAGTTAGTATGGTGTACTGGTTGATATCAGTACCTATTTAAAACATAGTTACAGTTACTGGTCAAAACCCCACATCTTTGTGATATTCTGGTTTGTCGAATGTTTATATGGCATGGTTTTTGTGCTTCCAAGGGGCTTTTCATCTGAGTCATCATCCAGAAATTGAAGCATAAAATAGCATAATAGCAGCACGTCGCCTCAACAACAGAAAGCTCTAAAGAAACAGTCATTGATGCTTGAAAGCACTGGACTGACTCTGTACAAGAAAGGTTTCACACATAAGTAGGCTTCCTTCTTTCAATTCAACTTAGGAAGTCACTATTACCAACCTTAACTAAGAAAAAAAGTTACATAACACCACTTAACATCAGATGTAGGCCTACAACTCATGTGTAAGTCAACTTTGATGCTGTCGCCCGTCTAGTTTATGATATCACAGGAACATGGTGGCTAGCCAAATTCTGTACACATAAAAGTTACGTTTTTATCAAAGAAAGTGAATATAGTTCAAGTTAATCTACATTATATCATGCTTGATAAAAATTATTTTGTAGTGAAGCAAATACTACATAAATACACATGTAATTTCTACATTCATTTAGTTAAGGCAAGAATAAAAATGTTAGTTAAAATGTTAGTTCTCAATTTAAAATTGTAGAAATTAAAGTTGGAACTTATAAGTATAGTTTACGTAGAACCATTTGTAGTAAATATCAAAGTTATGATCCCATATTTCCCATCATGCACTGGGGCACGAATAATAAAAAATGTAGTTTTTTCACAGTTTTCGAGTTGTATTTACACTGGTTCATGGTTGATTTTGTCATTAGGTTTAGTAACATACTGTTTTGTGACATCTGAACTTTATTTTCTACTCAAAATTGACCTCAAAGTGAGTCATGTTCCATACATGCTAGGGCTGTCACTTTTAGTTCGAAAATCGATTGCACAATCGATCGGACCAACCAAAAAAAGTTTCAAAAATGAAATATTAACCAAATATGTACACTATTAATTTTAAAATATTTAAACAATTAAAAAATATACATGTAAAAAAACTCACAAACAAGCAGAAAAAGACAATAAAGTATTCCGAAAGTGCAGTATGCGTTACGAAAGCTAGACAGAAAATACCAGTTTTTTTAATAGCCTATAAGACCCAGTGACGTCGAAAGCATGCTGGGTTCACACCAATCGCATATAGAGTATCTGGCGCAAATTATTTCAATGTTAAGTCGATGTAAAGATGCGTTTACACACGTCTGGAGGTCTCGTGGTGCGATAGATGCGAAATCGCCTCATTCGCGCATCTAGTTACAGGAGATTCTGAGATATGAAAAGGACCATTGCAAGCTGACAGAGACCGGCTTTTGTGATGGAAAATTGGCAGTAATACCCCCACCTTGCGCAGCTGTACCTGAGTTTCCCTGGGACATCAGTGTGGTCGGAGCACGTCTTCTTTTTGAACAGTTGTTTGAAATGTATTGAATCATTATTTTAAATAATCTTGGAGATTTTTGAACTGCCTAAATCATAAATGCAGCCAGATTGAAGCCTGCAGTGATGTTTTTCTTTTGTTATGGCAGCCGTCCCCTCTGCATATATATTTTTTCGAGAATGTTGCACTCCTGTTGCTGTTTTTTATTCTGCACGAAACTTCATGCCAATAAATAAGAAATATTGCTGACTTGTGTGTTTCCAGCGCTCTCTTTACGTTCGTCCATTATCTGACGTTGAAAAAGGAAACATCTTTTTTTTTTGACATGGAAAATCGATTTTACAATCGATTCAATGAACACTTATGTCTTAAAAATCGAAAATGATTTTTTTCACGAAACTGACAGCCCTAATACATTCATGGAATATTAATTAACAGGACTCACTCCCGCATTTGAATGTGGTTGTCAATCCTGAAACTCGCAGTGTCTGTGTGGCCAAAATGACTATGACTTAATAAATAAATAAACAAATACTTGCATTAAGTTTTTTTCTTGTGTTGAAGTTACAGTTGACTTAAAACTATTCTACTGAATACCAAATAAGTGTACACACACACACACACACACACACACACACACACACAAACAAGTCAATTTAAAATTAAATACATGTGAAGAGGCAATTTTGTTAAACCAGCTGTCCCTTCCGATACTGCATGACGTTCGAAGCTTCAATCGTCATCATGGTATTGTCATTTCAGTATGTGGGATTACAAATTTAAGAATATGTTTAAAATATGCTGATTCTATGTTCTGTCATAGCATCACATTAAAAAACAAGGTTATGTGTATTATAAAGGGAAGATTAGCATCACATGCTAATATTTTGTTACCCTCTGTTTCGACAGGGAAGTTTAGCATAAAGTTATTGGTGCATCCTCTGCTTTGACAGGGAAAGTTAACAGTTTTTATGTGTTAACAAGTTTATCCTGTGCTTGCCAGGGAAGTGTTAGAAGTTTCCCGTTGTGTCAGAAAGACTTTACAAAATGTTGAGAAGGAATTCTAAGCTGATTCCAACAACTAAGAAAGTTGGACTAGCTACTCCTTCATGGACAGACAATGAGTTCAAATCATTGTTAGGAGAGCACATGGACTCAGTAGTGACAGAGTCGGTCATATTGGACTTGATAATGAAATTTGGTATTGATTCAGAAAAAGTTTGGTCAACTGAAGAATCAAAAAACGTACTAGGATCATGTATTCGCAAGAACAATCTGAAAGGCATTATCTGCTGCCATTGATAATTTGGTTTAGCGCTAGCTACACCACAATCTCAGCATAACTCAGAGCTAGAGGAACAAAACAAAGAGCTCAGAGCTAGAGAATCCTCTTTGACAAAGAAATTGAACCACAACAAAGCTGCAGCAAAAACTAATGTGGAAGATGTTCCTGACTTACAAGCGTTTTTTGAAACAGATGTAGCCATCCAATCAGTAACTGATGTGCCTGTAGATTCAATAAACGTATGTGGCGCTAGGAGAAGATTTCAATGAACTGAGGGAATTACAAGTACAAACTGTTGCCAAACCACTAAGACTTAAAGACATATAGAGACTATCCCAGAGCTTATCCTCTGCACGCACAGATTTGACTGAATTCAGAAGAGCATTGATCAGCAAAATGCGTCTCTATGACATGTCATTAGCAGAAGTCACACAGTTGTCACAAATTCGGGTCAACACAGAGAATCGACAGAAATGTAAAAGTCCTAAAAGAGATGGCAGTTGTCATAACTGTGGTAAAACAGGACACTGGATAAATGAGTGTAGGAAAAGCAAGAAGACAATAGGAGAAAATTAACAGCTTTACTCAGCACCTACTAAGTGTACTTACCACTCTGAAGCAGCCCCTTCCCTCTTCACCTAACTGTTGGAGCAGCTTGCTCAGTGTTTAGAGCAGTGAGTGTTTAACTTCCCTGGTAATGTACAACAAAGATGAAAGATTCATTGTAAATAGAACTACAGGAAGGTTACTGTCACTTCCTCCCATCGAGAGAACACTTGTTAAGTACACTCACAGTCTTCAAAGCTATACTATAGCACACTCCAGTCACTCACCTATCCTTTTTGGGTTATGATATGTGTTATGACTGATGTTCCATTAGAGAATTGGGATGTTGTACAGTAAAGTTTGCACACCAACTACAGGGACAGACTTGGACAGACGCAGACCAGTGAGGAGCCCAGGAAGGAACCGAAGTACAACAAGCCTCAGGGACCAACTCTGTGGTGAAGAATTCCTCATAAGTTTACCCAATCTGCAGATTTATCCCCACCTCACTGGTCCATAGGTGTCCAATTTTTAAAACTAAATTGAGAAAAACAATAGCATATGCCATGTCATCTTCATATGTGGCACCCTGGTGTAAAGCATCACTTCCATGACATCCATGAACAAGCTACATGAGGACAAAGAGTCATTTGAGATAATCTGTGTGGGAAATGGACCACAGAAATCAGACTTCACAGCTGTTCAGGCGCCATTGACTTCTGGACTACCACTCTTATGCTACATGGTTTTCGGTGTCATCATATAGTTTCCACGTTACCATCCATATCGTATGTGTCGACAGATATGGTTCTAAAAGGAACTAGTATACCTAAGTAAATCTAGAACAAGACACTGAATAAGTTATATGTGCATGTCACCTTTTCAAGCTATATGACTGCAATATGAGACTTTTGTTAACAAACATATGCCATAGAATGGGCTAATGAAGGTTTAAGTTTGTATTATGTGAGAGTTATTAGGACTCTCAAAGGGGGGACTGTAGGATTACAAATTTAAGAATATGTTTAAAATATGCTGATCCTATGTTCTGACATAGCCTCACATGAAAAACTAAGGTTATGTACATTGTGTATTACATTTTGAGGTAACGTTTATGACATTCTAAGAAGATCAAGTCAGGCAGCCCAGGTGTATGAGACATTAACCTTCTGTCTTCATGCACTTCCTTACTTTAGGGCAGGGTCCCAAGTTTAAGGAAGCTCAATGCACAGATGTTCCTTTGTCTCTATGATAATGTGAAGGTATGGTGATACTGTCAGCAACTCCACCCAGATCAGTCAGCAACCGCAAAAAGACAAAGAATTGTTACTCACTCAGTTGTGTCTTAAGTCATTCTATGAACTGATTAATTCCCCTGCTTGCATTGCTACTTATCTGAAATATCTGCCGATAAAGACTTGGTGTAAAAGTTAACTCTGAGTCATCCTCTTCTGTTCATGTGACATTAATCAGCTAGTCTTAAGTATTTTAGATATTAACATATTTCTACATTGATCATCAGATGTATGATACTGATTTAATGCAAATATCACCATCTGGTGTGTTTTTGGAGAACAGCAGTTAAACAGCATCAGTACAATGCAGAACGATGCAAAGCCATTGTTCACCCTCTGTATTTGTAGAAGTATGGGACTGTTCTGCAGATGAAAGTTGTTACACATAATGATGACACTTAAATACATCCCCAGCATCACCTCTGTAGATGACAGTTCTTCTAGAGGTGAGCAGCTTTATAATAATGACAACACTGTAAAGTACAATATGGTTTATTTATGGAAAACATAAAATTGTGTGACAAAATCAACATACACCGACAACAACAATATAACAATAATATAATTATGTAAACGACTGTTGATATTCGTTTATTAAACTTAAAGCATTAGCTAATATACAGAGTAATATACAGAGCTATAAAACCTATGGAAACAATGCATTCTATACTTTAGCATTTAGCATTATTCTTATGTATTTGACAAACAAGGTGGAATATACCTTATGTTGATGGAAAGTATCAAATAATATCATAAACTGACACTTGACGTCATGATTTCACTCATACGTGCTGAAGGGGAAACAGGAAATGTACATCACATACAGGCCCGTTGCGACAAGGCAGGCAAACCAAGCAATTGCCTGGGGCCCCGAGCTGGCCTGGGGCCCCAAGACAACGACTGGTTAAGAATAAAATGCAACGACACTGTTTGAGCGCACCTTTGATTGTCAATGCAGTAACGTGCAATGACACTGTTATCGTGCCTCTCTGTAGTCGCGGACAGCAGCCAGCCAACCACGAGATCTCTGCAACCGGCAAAATGCAAAACTTCCTCGGCAGTCATGAAGCGGAATTATGCTTCAGGAAGCCAGAAGAAAAAAGGAAGAGGAGGATAAGAAAAAAAAAACAAGATAGTGGTAAGTGATAAATTACACTGGATATAATAGCTCTACCTTGTCAGTCTTGTACAAATGGTGTAATTTTGCAGCAAGTAGGCTAGCAAAAATATGTTTATGTTAGCTACCTGCCTGACTACAAATGCTGCTTGTAACGAACAGTTAGTGCAATTTTTTTTTTTCGAAAGGAAGGAATATGGTTACTGTAACATGTTTTTTAATGGGATAAGGAAGACGCAGAACAGAAATCGCTTACTGCAAGGAGTCAGCGGTGTTTTGATTTGAGGGCGAGGGCAAATGTAAAGAGAACGTCGTGTGTCGATTTTGAATGAATGAATTAAAAATAGGTCATTGCACTTACATCAAATCACAATATGTACTAATATCTGTAAATATTAAGCCGGAACAGTCTATTTAAATATTAATCCTGCATGTTCTGCTCGTCTCTGTTAATGAATGGAGCAGAAGCGCGACTTCCTTTACACTTTACACTGCTGTCTCACTAAAGACGTGAACACATGAACAACATCTCCAGAACTGCTCTGACAGTCACTTCATGAGCATTTGACCGTTTGATTTGAATAAATGGTACGTCAACCCGTCAAAATAAAAGTCCTGTTTTAGACAAGTATTTGCCAGAGATGTATTACTATTGTTCAGCAGAACATAGCCTACTGCTAAAAAAAATCTAACTTTTTTTTTAAGGTTTAATCACACAAAATTTCTTCCATGTTTTCTTTTTAACAGTAAATCCCCTTTGTTTACCAAAAAGTTAAGTTTGCTTAATTTTCAATAATTTAAATATAAATTAAATTAATGTTTTGTGTTTAATGTTTAATGTGCATCTCAGAAAATGCTTTATTTAAAGGGGGGGTGAAATGCTCGTTTTCTTTATATTTATAAGAGGAAGTCATGGGGAAGTCGTGGCCTAATGGTTAGAGGGTTGGACTCCCAATCGAAAGGTTGTGAGTTCTAGTGGTGTGTGCTCACAGTGTGTGTGTGTTCACTGCTCTGTGTGTGTGCACTTCGGATGGGTTAAATGCAGAGCACAAATTCTGAGTATGGGTCACCATACTTGGCTGAATGTCACTTCACTTTCACTTAAAAAGAGAAAGATAGTCTGTACTGATTTTTCCCGGAAAAACACGAGCGCCTTGAGGCGTGACGTGTGGGCGGAGCTAAAGAATCACGAGCACCAGTAGGCTTTTGTGTTGATAGCGTTTTGAAGCTGTGACACAGATCCAGAGGCTGAAATTTAACAAGAGCAGCATCAGCAAAGGCTTCTCTATGTGGTATGTACTGAAACTGTATAAATTTGCTTAGCGGTTTTGGAAAATGACTAAGTTCCACTTTATGTTGTCTTTTTTTTTTCTTTTTTTTAAGCTGTAAGTTACATGTGGAAAGTGCAGTTTGATGACAACATCGCATGTTGTTTACTTGATGTGCTTACACACCGATAGCTAAGTTAACAACGCAGAGATATTTCAAGCCGTTTCACTTACCGCCTGCGGTTCCAACACACGATCGTGACCCTTTTTAGTTGCGACTGCATTATCCTTAAGAAATAAACGATATGCAAATCCGGCGTCAAACTGGGCCTTGTTTGTAAAACAAGCATCTTCGAAATGCAGGGAACAAACAAAAACACTTGCACAACTCCGTTGATGCTCTGTAAAAATAAACTCCATCCCCTGGTCCCTTAATGCTGTTTTTTTTTTTTTTTTTTTTTGGTAATCTGTGCAGGGTTGTCTTGCACTGGCAACCGAAAACACACTTCTTTTGTGACATTTCGCGACGCTCTCACTCTGATCAGTGTAGTCTGTTGTGCTCTCAGTGCTCTGCTATACGTGAGCGTGCGCTCTTCCGGCAGAAGTGCCCTCAGAACCCATATAAGGAAATTCCGTTCCATCTAACGTCACACAGAGCCATACTCGGAAAAAAACTTACCGAAACTTGTGACAAACCGAAAGAGGTTTTTTTGGAACAAAAATACTCCTTCAAACGTACAAGTTAATTTTTGAAACTTTGTCCATGTTTAGCATGGGAATCCAACTCTTTAACAGTGTAAAAAACTCAGTATGCATGAAATAGCATTTCACCCCCCCTTTAAAACCCCAATTGAATGGCACTTAAATGCACTTAATTCATCTGTCTACTTTATTGTCATTGTTCACAGTACAATATATAATTATAGCTGATATCCTGCACAGCCCAGAGTTTAAACTGATAAGTGTGTGCTGTCATATTATTGCAAATCACTATTGAATTCCCACCAAACTATTTTTTCAAGCAGTATTTTGCACTGTAAACCTTTTTTTTTTTATATAAAGTGTGGGTGAACTTTAACTGTATGGCTATGCTGTGGTGCCTGAAGGCTTTGCGTGCGTGCAGGGGTCGGGGGCCTCTATGTCCATTTTGCTTGGGGCCCCCAAATTCCTTCAAACGGCCCTGATCACATACGCCTACGTCAATCTGAGGCAGCCCATATGTTGAAAAGTTTGTGAACTGATTGGTAGATGTAGAACCAATCATAGAATAACACCAGAAAAAGGCAGTGTTATTTTTTTATTATTATTATTAAATTACGCATTTGGTGCATTTTCACAGAACCTTACAACCCAGATGAATATCACCCCATCAAAGGACCAGGAAATTAATATATTCCTATTCAATATTTTAATTATTATTATTATTATTATTATTATTATTATTATTATTATTATTATTATTATTATTATTATTATTTTCCTTTTTTTTTCTCTTTATTTTCATATTTACAGTTTGATTATCCCAGGATTGTGTAATGGCACCAGTCTCTTTGGATTTTGCATGCAGGTTTGCATAAATATATAGAGAGCGTAAATTTTCTAATAATTTAACACTGTATGCATATATAAGATGAGCGATACACCCTTTAAAATGTGTTTTTTATTGCCAAGATGATACAAATTAATCAGTTTCTAAAACAAAATAATAAAATAATAAAAGCATTTCAGTGTTCAACTGTTGAGTGTTAAATAAAATCATTGTGCAGTTTCTCAGCATGTTTCTGGAGATTAAAGTTCAAAGATGTTAATCTAGTAGCAGGACCGGATGTAACTCTTCACCTTCAAACTAACAATTACAACTGATCTGATGTACGCTCACCTCAACATGTTTGTCCAAATCAAACCACATTTCTGTAGAAACCCAACCACAGCAGGTTTCAGTTTGAACCTTAGTAAAACTGGCACTTTAGAGCGTACATGCTGTTAGCTCTGTATTTATTTATTTATTTATTTAAAATCATTTACATGTGACGTTTAAGAAATTCAAATGCAATCAGATAACATTCATTTCATATTATGGTGCTTGGAACATGTTACTGGATATTTTTTTCATGATTATTCAGTAATTTGTAAATGTAGAACCCCCCCCCCCAACCCTGTATGCAAATGCAGTGTATGAACTAGGAGGGTCAGACTGAACATAGGAGGATTCACATATAGCTTCAGTGTTTTCAGAGAATAGTTTTATTATCAGACACCGAACAACTGAAGAAAATGTTTCACATGTTTGTTTTGTTCTTTTTGTGCTGCTTGAGTCTGACTGGTAAGTTATACAAATATTTTATACAGTTATACAAATATATATATATATATATATATATATATATATATATAATATATATATAAACTTATATGCACTCTTTAGGTATATAAAAAAATAAGGTACACAAGTGCACATTTTAAAAGGGTAGTGCTAACTCTGGTACTTTGTTTTCCTGACAGCATACTGTTCAATTTAGATATTTTTGCTGTACCAAAGAATTCATGAATATTGTGAAATCACTTCAGTCTCTATTTCAGAATTTTAAAATACAATTTCCAGGTTTTGAAAGCACAGGAAAACACTAAATTTAAACATCTGTGTTTTTTGTTTGTTTGTTTGTTTGTTTGCTCTGCACTGAGGCTCAAAAAGTCAAAACTTTTCATTGATTTGCTTTCAAATATCAGGCCATTTTTATGTTCTTTTTAAGATAAATTTAAATATACTTCTTATCTAATCATAGACATGTACAAAAGTTATGGAAATGTACGACTCAAAATGCGTAGGGACCCTGAATCAGTCTGAATTAGTCTAAAGCTGAAAGTGTAATTTATTTATTTTTAAAGGTTTTGAAAATATCCCGCACAATTTGACTTGTACTTTCAATTTGCAATAATTATCAAGTATTTGTTGTTAATACATTACATAAATTTAAACACAGATTTTCCTCTACAGCAAATAACTTTTAAACAAATGAAAGATTAAGGATCTTTCTCTCTCTCTCTCTCTCTCTCTCTCTCTTTATATATATATATATATATATATATATATATATATATATATATATATATATATATATATATATATATATATATATATATATAATTTGTTTATTTATTTTACACATAAGACATATTTACAGGAAATCCATAAACAATGTTTTATTTTAGAATTATCTCTGTAACAGTGGCAGTTTATAAAGGCAGATGTTATTTTACACATTTATTTTCTTCATATCTGCGATAGCTACCTATGTCAGATAGAAACTTTCTAGTAGTTAGTCAAAGAGGAATAATTTACATTACTGATGTTTAATTACAATTGCAAATCCATGGCGGACAAAATTAACTGTAGAATAATGTATTAATCACATTATCCAAGGGTAGAATTATTAACAAATGAGGCGTTATCTGTACACAAACAACCCTAAACATTTGTCTGTTCTTAACACCTTGACTGTCATCTCCCAGTTTATTTTAAATCTCAACATTCATTTAGTTTGCCTTTCTGTTGTTGTTTTGGATGTTCTGAAGTTCACATATAAACAATCAAATCTTCAGTACAGCTGATTTGAGGCTCTATAAATCACCAGATGTATTAAATTGTAAATTCTGTTCTCCAGGTGTGTTTGGTGCTGAAACAAATGAAATACAGTCAGTGTCAGTGATGGAGGGAGATTCTGTCACTTTATACATCGATGTTACTGGAATACAGAAAGATGAAAATATGCTGTGGAAATATGGAGCTGAAGAGTGCATTATAGCTGAAATCATTATAAAGTATGAAATGTTCTACACATATAATGGTACTGACGGGAGATTCAGAGACAGACTGAAGCTGGATCAAACTGGATCTCTGATCATCACAAACATCTCAACTGAACACACTGGAGATTATCAACTAGAGATAAGTGGAGTGAGAAAACAAACATTCAGTGTGTCTGTCTATGGTGAGTAAATAATTTTGTCATCATGTTGTTTTATTTTATTGGAACTATCTACATTTTAAAGTGATTTAAGATTTTGGTAAGTGACAAAACACTCACACACTCACAACTGTCATTCTGTAACAAACTCCACCGGAGGTGAGCTTGATAAACCCCAGTGCAGTTTATTGACATGAAAACAAATAAAATGTTAAAGTGGAAAACTAAACTTAAAACATGACCTGACTTGAAAATATCCATAAACATAGACTTAAGCATAAACCTCAGCATTGACCTAGACATGCACTCATTAAACAGTGGGTAACCCCGAGTACTAGATGAGAGACAATGGAAACATGAGAGAGAGAGAGAGAGAGAGAGAGAGAGAGAGAGAGAGTAATGATTAATGACTAACAAATAACAACAGTGAACAATCAAACAATGAACCAATCAGAAAATAACACATATACGGGGGAGCACATGGCAGGCCAACATGAGGTACAAGGAAATACATGACAGGAAACATTTTACAAAGTAAAACACATAAGACAAAAAGTTAACCAAAACCCAAATCAACGTGACACATTAGTGCAGAGTATTAGTTAACAATTAATAATGGCACTCATCCATTGACTGTGAAATAAATGCATGATGGATAATTTTCTTACAAATAAATGTCAACAACGGAATGATGTTAACATCCCAGTCATTCACTGCTCTTGGCTCAATGTGAATTCACATCATAAAGTTGTCTTTAACTAAGAAACTGTAAGAAATGTAATCATTTACTATTGCAATTATTCTGAAGTCACCATAATGGCGATTAGTGTTGCTCTGGATCTTGGGCCTTATATGTTCATATTCAAATTTCTATTGTATTTCATTGCTGTTTTATACGCCATCTAGCATGGATATGAAAACCATTAAAGGGATATAAGCATTTGTGCTTTAATTGGGGTTCATCATATTTAGTATAAATGTATTTCCAAGAGCAATGTTTTTTTTTTAGATATGCTAAATGTGTGTGGTTGATTAATATGCATATCTTAGTCACACCTAAATAAACAACCAATACAATTAAATTAAGCATCATATTTATAGTCTGTTTATAGAATGATTATAAGCTGGAGTGTTATGCAGTTGGTTATGCAGGAGAAAATGGTCTATTGTTTGTATCTCTGGAGTATATGCTGTCTTAACTATGGATGAGAAAGTTAAGGTTAAATAGCAATCACATTTAATAGGGTTACTATGTTTCTTAGCTGCAGAAATATAATGACACGATAATTTACTTTCAAGGGAAATGCTTAACATGTAGATGCAGCATCAGAACTAGATGTGTTGAGATTAATAGTTTATACCATAGACATCATATAGGTAGACGCCCCATCGAACGCTACTGCCTATTGGCACTAACGAGCCGTGGAGCCGCCATCTTGGATCGGTCGCCAGCTCCACTCAGTGTAACTTGTTTGCCAGGTGCAATGAGCTGTCAGCGCATTAAATTAATCATATCTCACTGAATTCCTAACTGATTTTGACGCGGATTTTTTTGCTGCAAAGGTCATTCATGCAGTTATGATATAGGACACACGATTCGGCGTATTTTAATATTCATAATAGGCTTTACAGTTTACATATTCTATTCTGATAGAAGATATAAATTACCAGACGCCCAAAATATAAATATGTGAGGTAGAATATTCTCTCTCTCTCTCTCTCTCTCACACACACACACACACTCTTCTCCCTCCCTCTCCATCACACACACACACACACACACTCTCTCTCTCTTCTGTGACTGTTGACACCTGAGGAGCTTGTATTGCTGAAGCTTGGCGGATCACCCTCTCTGCAGCTCTCAGCACCTTATAATAAGAATACAAATAATGCATATTTATTAGCGCTTTACACTGTACTCAAATACACTATACAGAACAGAGAAAATATGAACAAAGCAACCTTAATATACATTACTTGCTGATATCACGTGCGCAAACACAAATAACAGTTATTATGTTCTGTCGAACAATGTATGTACTCAGATTGGATTGTGTTGGTATTAACACTTAACGTTACCTAACGCTAAAAGTAAGTTTCGTGCATCTAACAAGTGTTTTTTCGAACTTCTTTCTGATCTGAATAGTAATAGTAAGTTATGTGAGAAACACTTGAGTTGAGATACATAGTCTAACTAATGTAAGGACAAACTACAACCAATAGTACAATAGTAATTTTAAATGTTAAATCTTATTTGTGAAAAATAATCCCGAGCCGTACTTGCGATGCTCCGCCGATAAGAACAGGAAAATGCTGCACAGTGCTCTGGCATCTTAACTGCTGCTACGCAACGAAACTAGGACTACGACCGGTTCAAGATGGCGGCCGCAAATCTCGTCGCCCAGCGGCCAATAGGGCGTCTACTTATATGATGTCTATGGTTTATACTATTATAAACTATTATAACATACTGATGCTTTTCTGACGTCATTTGTCCCATAAATTTGTCGCATACGTCTCTAGACAAGGTAGCCAAGGCACATATAGGAAGGCACATATGGTCCCATTACATACTGTCACAATAACCTTTTTTTAATAGTGGCTGAGTGCATTAAACCAAGCATTTTTTGAAGATTGATCTGTATTCTTCTTTTTCTCCGATGTTTTCAGCTCATCTGCCTGTTCCTGTCATCAGCCGAGACTGTTCTTCTTCATCCTCTTCATCCTCATCATCGCAGCAGAGTTGTTCACTGCTGTGTTCAGTGGTGAATGTGGGTAATGTGACTCTCTCCTGGTACAAAGGAAACAGTTTATTGTCCAGCATCAGTGTGTCTGATCTCAGCATCAGTCTCTCTCTACCTCTGGAGGTGGAATATCAGGATAAAAACAGCTACAGCTGTGTGCTCAACAATCCCATCAGCAACCAGACTCAACACCTGGACATCACTACACTCTGTTACACATGTTCAGGTACAGCAGAGATGATATTAGTTGATGTCGGTGCTGATATTAACGTTTATTGACTGATCTGATCTCAGTTTGGTGTTTTTATTCCTCAGACTCTGTCCACTGCTGTGGTTCTACTGAAGCTGTGATCCGATTGGTCCTCTCTGCTCTGGTGGGCGTGGCTACTGTCAATCTTCTGGTTTATGATATCAGATCCAGAAGAGCTGAATAAGATCAGGCACAGATTCACACATCAGGCAAATGATTGATGTAATTTCTGACAAACTGATTTTGCATGTTTAGAAATATTCGTGCGATTTAATAATTTGCATGTTCATTTATTTCAGGAAGTATTGAAATCTAAAGCCGAACACAAACCATCAAAGGCTCTTGAAGTGTTTTCTGTTCAGAATAAAAATCCAGTTTTAAAATGCTTTTTTTATATATCCCTCATATACATAAAACGAATGAATATAGATATCTCTTTACAGCTGTTGTCTATTTGTCATGTGTAATTGCTTGCCTTTATCAATAAAGTTCTTATTCACTCGAATGTAGGGGAATGTACAGTTAAAATCCAAGTAACAGATATGATGAATGAAGACCAGGAGTCAGAGATGCATTTAATTAAATAAAAATTTACTGAAGAACAAGGTTTGCAGTTTCATCAGCAGAAGTCAGTTTCAGTACTCTCGATGGAGTTCGCAGGCCGCTCTGCATACAATTCAAAATAAACAACAATTATACCCTGGCAGAGGATACCAATAGCCTTAATGTGCAAAATTCTGATTGGTTCCAAAACCTGGATAAACTCTCCCAAGACGTATATATCTGATAAGCTGGACATTGGCAGTTGAATGTTTGTCCTGGGACTGTCTGAGCTTCTCCCTGTACAGACAGATACTAAGACACATACGCAGAAAACTCATCAGAACTTCAAGGCCACATGGCCCTAGCTAGAATTATATCAGTTTGGTTCATTTCACACACACACTATGAAGTCATCATCTTAGAAAGAAGAAGTACAGCATAAAACAGGATTCTTTAATATCTCATAAGTGCACATAAGGTTACACATTTCACTCTTGCCATAACTTGATTAATAGTCAAACAAGAAATAATGTAATAATATAATTAATATCAATACGAAGGATATGGCATCTCGGCATCCAATCCTTCACTGAGCTTAAAGAGCTTAAAAACTCCTCCTCTGAGATGCAAAGATAATGTCTTTAAGTCTCTGTAGTCTGATTTGCGTCTGTGTTTCATAAGTTGCTCAGTCTGAATCAGTATGTTATCAGGAGTGATCTGCCCAGTTTCCTCTGACACTAGCTCTGTCTGATTGCTTGGCTGTTCAGCTGGGGAACAAAGCTCATTTCCGCTCTACACAAAACCAGCTTTAAAGTTAGCAATGACACTTTTTAACAAAAAGGTCTTAAATATATATGCTATGTATGTATGCAGTGATCCTGCAGTTAAGCATTGCTATTGTCACTAGATGTTTCCAGCTCTACTGTATCACATTCTAAAAACTGTACTTTTATGTATCTTTTAAATTAAAGGTAATATCCTGTCTTTCTGTCAATGTCTGGGAGTCATTTTGAATGATGGTTAATAATTATTTCTAAAAGTAGCAATGATGCTAATCTTTTTTTTTTTTTTTTTTTTTCAGTAGCATAACAATGCTGCTATCCAATATATGGCGTGGGTCTTGTGCTTCCAAGGGACTTTTCATCCGATTCATCATCTAGAAAATAAAACCATAAAACAGCATAATAGCAGCACGTCCCCTCAACAACAGAAAGCTCTGAAGAAACAGTCATTGACTGTACAAGAAAGTTTACACACCGATAAGTAGGCTTTCTTCTTTCAGTCCTATTCAGGAAGTCTCTATTTCCTATCTTTACTAAGAAAAAAGTTACATAACAACACTTAACATCTGATGTTGGCCTACAACTCATGTGTAAGTCAACTTTGATGTTGTCGCCCGTCGAGTTTATGACATCACATTACATGGCGGCTAACAGCCAGATCATGTACACATAAACATTAAAGGTGCACTGTGTAATTTTTAGCAGCGTCTAGCGGTGAGGTTGCAAATTGCAACAAACAGCTCAGTCTCCTGCACATCCCCTCCCTTTAGAGAAGGAATCACAGGTAAAGATGTCCTCAGTAAAGACAGCAGAGAGGAATGAGATTTCTTTATAAAGGTAAATCTAGGAATTATATTTACTTAATTATTCAATAAATCAATGTTATTGTGAATGTTAATGCACTTGTTCAGTATTGTGTCAGTGTTTTATTCACAAAAACAACAAAGTGTCCGTTTAGGGCTACTTTAGAAACATGATGGCCACTTCCATGTAAAGGGACCCATGGTGTATGTCAGAAATAGTAACAGCTGTATGCTAGTGTGCAGATCTGAATAAAGCATTATTTTGTGTTCACAATGGACAACCTCAAGCTGTGTATACAGGCTACTGAGCTTATCTCTTTATGTGTAAATTATATTAGCTATCCTGCAACAAATTTGTGTTTAATGCTTCTATCTTTAAAGAATCCTACAAATTTTGCCACTTCTTAATGAGCGTTGCTTTTGATTTCTACAGAAAACGGATATAAATTCCCTCAGTAATGAAACTAATACAACATTTGCTAGCAGAACAGCAGAAATACAACAAAAACTGATGACAAACAAGTATAAAACAGCTTTTTCATTAATAGTGTAGACTAAGGGCAGCTGTGGCCTAATGTTCAGAGACTTGGACTAGTCACCAGAAGGTTGCAGGTTCGAGTCCTGGTGCTGGCAGGAGTTGTAGGTGGAGGGAAGTGAATGAACAGTGCTCTCTTTCACCCTCAATAACCCTGGCTGAAGTGCCTTTGAGCAAAATACTGAGCCCCCAGTTGTTCCCTGGGTGCTGGATATATAGGCTACCTGCCCACTGCTCCAGGGGTGTGTTCACTTCTCACTGCTGTAGAGCACCAATTCAGAGTATGGGTTACTGTACTACACAAATGTCATGACTTTCACTTCATTTTCAATATCACGACACTGCAAACAGTATGCATATTGTATATTACTGTGCCATCTAGTGTCCTAACCAGGAAGTTAGATGAAGTTCAAATTAAGTTTATCATAAATTAATATTACTTTAAAATAACGCTGACAGACGTTAAGTTAACGCGACACGCCACTTAAGATGCAGATTGTGTATTTTTTCTGCTGTTCTCAATGGGAGCGCCACGTTTTTTAAAATGCCAGGAGCGTGCCGAGCGCTGGGCGTCTTTTTCGCGCTGAGCGTTCAGAATTTTTTCCTCGCGCTGAGAGTTGAAGAATGTTCAACCTTGGATAAAACGCTGCGCTCATCATCACTGCCACTTTCTAGTCAGCTAACCAATCAGAGTGCAGAAGGGGCGGGCCAAATTCCCCACCGATCAACTGTCGCAACTGTGATTTTGTTACAACGACGTGTCAACAAGCGCTACAATAAGAAAAAATGGAATAGAAATTAATATTGCTGGTTTCATAGCATCCAGAGCATTTTATTCAGAAAAAAATATTTACCAAATCAGATAAAAATTACAGTAACTTTTTGCACCACAAAAGAAAATGGGGTCTTTGAAAAAAAATATTTCAGATGGGTTCAGGCGTGCAGACACGAGCAAATGTCCCAGATGTGACTAATAACACTCAGCAGTGTTAATAAAGGTAACTCTGCATATTTACAGCACCAGAGGGGGCTGTTTACACTAGCTAGTGGTAATTCAACACCACAATTTCAACACTTTACTCTAAAAGTACCCAACACTAGGATTTCAACACTAAAGATTTTGCTGTGTGGAGATGAAAGTTGTTACACATAATGATGACACTTATATACATCACCAGCATCACCTCTGTGGATGACAGTTCTTCTAAAGGTGAGTAGCTTTATAATACTAGCAACACTGTACAAGTATAATATGAAAGTCATGATTATTATAATATGAATTTGCCATGTATACTCTGAATTGGTGCTCTTCATTTAACCCATCCAAGTGCACAAACACATCAGTGAGAAGCAAACCCACACCCAGTGGGGAGATATAGATCCAGCACCAGGGAGCAACTGGGGGTTCAGTGCCTTGCTCAAGGGCACTTCAGACATGGGTATTGAGAGTGGAAGACTCTCAATGCTGTTCATTCACTCCCTCCCACCTACAATTCCTGCCAACACCGGTACTCAAACTTGCAACCTTCTCCTGTCAGCACATAGACTTGAACCTGCGACATTCTGGTTACAAGTCCAACTCTCTAACCATTAGGCTATAGTAGCTGTCCCCATGGTTAATATGATTAATTTATGGAAACAGACCGAAACACAACAACAATCATAGAATAACACCAGAAAAATGCTGTATTTTTGTATTAACTTAAACATTTGGTGTATTCACACAGCCTCTTATAACCCTGATGAATATCACTCCATCAAAGGACCAGAAAATAAATTTAGTATTATTATTACTAAATTATTATTAAAATAAAATATCTAATAATCTAACACTAAATGTTTTTGACCCCCTGCCGGTGGGTCTTTCCTCGTACTCCCATCTCCCAGTAGCCTGGAAGTTGAGGTGGCTACGAACCATCTGCAGCCTACTTCCACTGGGCGTAATTTCACATTTCAGCCTTCTTGTTGCACATCAGTTGCAAGTTCAATGTACCTCAGCCTTTTCCGTTCATAAGCCTCCTCCACTGCACCCTCCCAGGGCACCGTGACCTCGATGATCTAGAAAAGCTTGAGCAAAGCTGACCTCAGAACAAGGTCTGGTGGTAGGTCGGTGGCTCAGATTTCCGCTGGGAAGCAGAGTTTCTTGCTCAAGTCTGCCAGCAGCTTCCAGTCCCGAGCTCTGCCCAGCTGACCAGAATCTGATCTTATGGTGGTGAGGTTGGCTTGACCCTCACCCTCCCGAACAAATGGTGTTGGATGCCACTGGGGTGATGGGGGAGGAAGGGCATTCACGCTTGTCCGTCGACTTTCCAAAACTGCTGCAAGACACTTTAGCACCCGGTTGTGCCGCCAGGTGTAACGGCCTTGGGTGAGTCTGGTCTTGCCTCCCACTAACATGTGCTTCAGTGTTGCTAGACTTGGGCATAAAGGGCACGTGGTGTCTTCGGCATTCCATTGTCTTAGGTTTGCGGGAGAAGGAAGGAAATCGTAGGCAGCCCTTATGGTAAAGCTTGCCCTGAATGCCTCCATCTCCCACAGCTCTTTCCAGGAGATCTTCCTCTTCTCCACTCCTTCCCATGCCATCCACTGCCCTTGCTTTGCCTGAGCCAGAGCTTGGGTGCACCGACGTACCTCCTGGACCACCATCTTGCGTCTCTGAGATGGAGAGGCCTTGCTCCACACTGGTGTACTGTCCCCAAGTCCAAAACCACTCTTCCCCTCATGCACTAGCCCCACGATGTCTTTGTGTCTGAGTGCTGCCTTGCCTGCTCAGTTGCAGCCTGCGGGGTCCACTTTCTTCCCGTTGGCCAAGATGTGGGCAGCTTGGGCTACAAGTGGATCATTAAAATAATAAAAGCATTTCAGTGTTCATTCCAACTGATGAGTGTCAAATAAAATCATTGGGCATTTCTTGTCATGTTTCTGAAGAATCAAGTTCAAAGCTTTTCATATAGTAGCAGGGCCGGAAGAAACTCTTCACTTTCAAACTAACAATTACAACTGATCTGATGCACTCTCACCTCAACATGTTTGTCCAAATAAAACCACATTTCTGAAGAAACCCAACCACAGCAGGTTTCAGTTTGAACCTCAGTAAAACTGCCACTGTTAGAGCATACATGCTGTTAATGCTGTACTTTTTCTTTCTTCAAACACTGAAATTGAGAATTATGCATAATTTTAAAATCACAACAGTTTATTTACATGCGACGATGATGTCAGTAACTTGTAAATGTTACGGTATTATGAAAGTACCCCCCCCAACTCTGTATGCAAATGCGGTGTATGAACTAGGAGGGTCAGACTGATCAAAGGGGTATTCACATGTGCTTCAGTGTTTTCAGAGAATGAACAACTGAAGAAAATGTTTCACATGTTTGTTTTGTTATTCTTGTGCTGCTTGAGTCTGACTGGTAAGTTATACAAATATTTTTATGGTTTATTTTTCATTTTATTACAGTTTACTTTTTTCCTGACAGCATACCGTTCAAATTAGATATTTTTACTGTAGTAAATGATTCAGAATGTTAAATTGAAATTTCCACATCTGGAAAGGACAGGAAAACACTAAATGTAAACGTCTCTGTTTTTTGCTCTGCATTGAGGTTCAGAAAGTCAAAACCTTTTATTTATTTGCTTTCAAATATCAGGCCATTTTTATATTCTATTGAAGAATTACATTTATATATACTTCTGCAGTTATCATAGACATGCACAAACGTTATGGAAATGTATTAGTCAAAATGCGTAGGGACCTTAAATCAGTCTGATTTAAAAAAGTAAAAAGAACTGAAAGTTTAATTTATTTATTTTTAAAGGTTTATAAAATATCCAGCACAATTTGACTTGTACTTTCAACCTGCAATAATTATCAAGTATTTGTTGTTAATACATTATGTAAATTTAAACATCTTTTCCTCTTCAACATATAACTTTTAAACAAATGAACGATTAAGGATATATATATATATATATATATATATATATATATATATATATATATATATATATATATATTATATATATATATTTATATATATATGATTATTTTTATTTATTTATTTTACAAAATAAATATTTACAGGAAATCCATAACCACAATGTTTTCTCTGTTTGATTTTATTATTCTTTCTTTAATAGTAGCAGTTTGTAAATAAGTGTTATTTTACACATGTTCTCTTCATATCTGCAATAGCTTACAGAGAGAAACTTTCTAGTAGTCAATCAAAGAGGAAACTGATGTTTAATTACAATTGTAAATCCATGGCAGACAAAATGAACTGTACTGTACTGAACTGTAGATTAAAGCTCTGTAAACCACCAGATAAAATAGTAAATTCTGTTCTTCAGGTGTGTTTGGTGCTGAAATCAATGAAACACAGTTAGTGTCAGTGACGGAGGGAGATTCTGTCACTTTATACATTTATATCACTGAAATACAGAAAGAAGAAAGTATGCTGTGGAAATATGGAGCTGAAAAGTGCACTATAGCTGAAATCAATATAAAGTATGAAATGTTCTACACATATAATGGTACTGACGGGAGATTCAGAGACAGACTGAAGCTGGAAAATCAAACTGGATCTCTGATCATCACAAACATCACAACTCAACATGCTGGAGTTTATCAACTAGAGATACCTGGAGCGAGAATACAAACATTCAGTGTTTCTGTCTATGGTGAGTAGAAATCATTTTGTAACATCTTTCAACATATTGTTGTTTTATTTTATTGGAACGTTTTACATTTTAAAGTGATTTAAGATTTTGGCATGTGAGGACGTTCACATACTCACAACTGTCATTATGTAACATACTCCACTGGAGGTGAGCTTTATAAACCCAAGTGCAGTTTATTGAGATTAAAACAAATTAAATGTAGTAAAGAGAGAGAGAGAGAGAGAGAGAGAGAGTAATGACTTATAAATAACAATAGTGAACAATCAGAAAATTAACATGAGAACATGACACATACGGGGGAGCACATGGCAGGGCAACATGAGGTACAAGGAAATACATGACAGGAAACATTTTACAAAGTAAAACACATAAGACAAAAAGTTAACCAAAACCAAAAGCAACATAACACATAAACAGTGAGTATTACTTTACAATGAATTACTGTAGTCATCCATTGACTGTGAAATAAATGCATGCTGGACAATTTTCTTAATAAAAACTGTGAACCAACAGCAGAATGATTAACTATGAAATTGTAACTAATGTAATTGTTTACTACCGTAAAAATTATCAAGTCACCATAATGACGATTAGTGTTGCTCTGGATCTTGGGCCCTATAAGTTCATATTCAAATTCATGATCTAGCCAAGTCAGAAGCATGACAAATAGAGCAGAGAGATACAAGATAAGTCCTACTGTGAGATACTGTGAAAATAATACAAAGGTTTAAACTAGTGTTTGAATCACTGAAGCATATAAGTAACAGTGTTTACTGCACATTGTGTTTTTGCAGCAGCAATGTCTATCTGGACTTGTACACTGTGACATGTAAAGTCTTTATGCCCTGCCTTCTAAAAACACAAAAACAGAGTTCTGATAGACTGGTTACTGAAATGTATGATCACACTTGTAGCTATGTTTAGCACGGCTTAAGGGCCTCGCCAAATAAAGCTTGTCAGTGTTTTCAACCACATAATTTTTTAGGCTCTTTAATATTTCAGACATCTAAATCATTATAAACCATTAATAATAGTAATACTAATAATATAGACTGATGTATGCAAACAGAAGTAATAAACCTACAAACATAATTAGATTTTTTTTTCACAACAAACACACATTTTAGCCAGATCTAAGATTTTAGCCTACCTATAAAATTTACTCTATTTTTCCCTCTGTTTACCAGCCCCTCACCTTCAGAAGAAATGACTGAATTCACGTATTGTAAATCTGACAGGCTATTTCATGGTAGCACACTTAGTTCCTAAACCAAGCCATCAGCTTTGGTCAATATGAATTGTTTGAGCCACAAAATACATTGACTTAAATATATTTGAGAATATGAATATCTACAGTTTTGGCGTAAATAATTTAGCTTGCTTCATTTCTTTAAATTTTACTAATTTGTTGTTATTAATATTCGTTGAAGGACTAGCCTGTGTAAGAACATAAAATTATATAGAGCTACAAATAAACACATTTATTCCTTTGTTCTGTTTATGCATGCAAAGATGGTTTCTTAGTTTTATTTAAGATTTGTAGCCTATATCTATTATGACTGTTGTTATATATTTACTTATCAGCTTCATTAAGGGCCTATCAATGTCTATTTCTCTAGACCTACATCAGTGCCGATAAATGAGTGTCTGATTTACATATTAGCAAGTTATTAAATATTTGACTCAATTGGTTCTTTAAAATCACTGAATCATTTATAAATGAAACAGTGAAAATGATTTTTTTTCCATGAAATTTCCATACCATACCAAATAGAATGAAGTGAAATGGCATGACATGGCATTCAGCCAAGTATGGTGACCCATACTCAGAATTTGTGCTCTGCTTTTAACACAACCAAAATACACACACACAGCATTGAACATAAACCCGGAGCAGTGGGCAGCCATTTATGGTGCGGTGCCCGGGGAGCAGTTGGGGTTCAGTGCCTTGCTCAAGGGCACCTCAGTCGTGTTATTGCCGGCCTGAGACTCAAACTCTCAACCCTAGGGTTAGGAGTCAAACTCTCTAACCACTAGGCCACGACTTCCCCTAATGGAAATATCCATTCACTTTATGATTTTTTCATAAGTGGAGTTTCCTCAGTGAAACTCCACTAACTATTAAATATGTATTATTATTATTATTATTATTATTATTATACTTACTTATACTTACTATAGACTAATGGCTTGAAATGTACTTGAAATGCAGTAATTAATACAGAGACACAGCAAACAGCACTAATGACTTGTTTAGGACTTGAAGCTTAAAGTTGAGGATTCGACTTGGACTTGTCTATCTTGACTTAAGACATGAATGCAAAGACTTGAGACTTGCTTGTGACTTGCAAAACAATGACTTGGTCCTGTCTCACAGTTCTAGTGTTAAGCCATTAGGCAAGGTAGCCAAGGTACACATAGATAGTAAAATGTGGTCCCATACTGTAATTTCACAATAACCTTTTTTTCTACAGCTTTAAACCAAGCATTTTTTTAGATTGATCTGTATTCCTCTTATACTCATGCTTTCAGCTCGTCTGCCTGTTCCTGTCATCAGCAGTAACTCTTCACAATGTTCTTCATCATCATCAACATCATCAGAGCAGAATTGTTCATTGGTGTGTTCAGTGGTGAATGTGGGTCATGTGACTCTCTCCTGGTACAAAGGAAACAGTTTATTGTCCAGCATCAGTGTGTCTGATCTCAGCATCAGTCTCTCTCTACCTCTGGAGGTGGAATATCAGGATAAAAACAGCTACAGCTGTGTGCTCAACAATCCCATCAGCAACCAGACTCAACATCTGGACATCACTCAGCTCTGTCACACATGTTCAGGTACAGCAGAGCTGATATATGTGTTTATTTGCTGACCTGATTTCTGTCTTCTGTTGTGACACATTCACTTACATTAATGATTACCATTACAGACTCAGTCTCTCTGATAGAGTTGTTCTCTGCTGCTGCTGGATCTCTGTTGATTTTGGCTGGATTTGGGATCTTCTGCATTTACAGGAAACACAAAAAAACAGAACAACAAGGCAAGAGTTAAAGACTAACTTTAACAAATATCTTTGTATTTAACACTCTAGTTTCTATTTAAGACAAGAACCAAATAAAATGTGTAGTTTTGGCAAATTTGGAACACAGCTTGTTTAGATTTGTGTATTTGCTTTTCTCACAGTTTAAAGTAAAATGGATTTTGGGAGAAATATATTTCATATAAAATGTGTAAATAAAACAAGTATAACTACTGCACACATGTAATTTAGTACCAGAAAATCTGCTAATAATATTTAATAATAATAAAAAAATGAATATATAAAAAAAAAAAAAAAAACTGTTAAGAAAGGGGTTAAGCTTTAATTTAATCATACAAAGCATGGAAATGACATTTATTAAACATCCTGCCTGTTTGACTGATTTGTAAATAATAATGTTTATATAATATTTATTTAAATTGGATGACAAACACCTCATAATCTGTTAAGAATTTGTGTGAAAAAGTTAGGCCTAATGTCAAATTAAATTTGTTAATGTACTTTTAATGCATCTGCTGTTGTTGTTGTAGAAACAGTTCAGACTCGGGAAGATGAGATCACTTATGCTGAGCCAACATTCATGAAAAGAAACACACATAAATTAGTAAGACAATTAATTATTGTTTTCAGTGTCTTTGTATAATTTTAGCATAATTTTATAAAATAAAATTTGTATATTCATTATTTAGAATGAACCTAAGGAGCCCCTCACACGACACGCAGGAAGAAAATATAAGGATAAATCATGTGCATGATTTACTAATTCGTTCCCTAAATGAACTAAAACGTACACACGATTACTATTGCGTTCCCTCTATTTACTATTGCGTTCACTCGATTTATAAATTGTGCACACGATTTACTACCGTATTTTCCAGACTATAAGTCGCACTTTTTTCATAGTTTGGCTGGTCCTGCATCTTATTGGTCCTGGTCAGGTGCGATTTATTTTTCAAAATTAATTTTACATGAACCAAGAGAAATGAATCAACACAAAACATTACCGTCTTCAGCCGCGAGAGGGCGCTCTATGCTGCTCAGTGATCCTGTAGTCTACACTGAAAACATAGAGCGCCCTCTCGCTGCTGTAGACGGTAATGTTTTCTCTTGGTTCTTGGTTCTGAATAAATGCGACTTACAGTCCAGTGCGACTTATATATATTTTTTTCCTCGCCATGACGTATTTTTGGACTGATGCGTCTTATACTTAGGTGCAACTTATAGTCCGAAAAATATGGTATTTCGTTCCCTCGATCGAGTGAATGCAATAGTAAATCGAGGGAACGCAATAGTAATCGTGTGCACGTTTTAGGAAATTAAGGGAATGAATTAGTAAATCGTGGGCACAATTTATTTATTTTTTCTTGCATGTCGTGTGCGGGGCTCCATATGAACCTACCACGTGTATTATTATTATTTTCTTGTTATGCATTTCTTTCTTTCTTCCTTTCTTTCTTTCTTTCTTTTAACAGAATGCTGAAGAGGGGAATCATGTGGATTATGCACCAATCACAAAGAGAAGATTATCAAACTTCAGTAGTTTAGCTGTGTGGCCTGCGACAACCTTCGAGTCTGACTCTGTGGTTGAGTTTTGAGAATCAGTCAGTCATCCTGAGGGGTTTAAAGTATGAAATGGTCTCTTAAAAATTTTAAAAGCACTGGCCTTGCAATAAAATTCTAAATCAAATGCAGCAATTTTATATTTTACCCTTAAATGTGTGAAAACTCATGAAAAAAAAAATGCAGTTATACATCAAAAGAAGTGAAGACTTTGCTATGGTCAAATTTATTTACATCTCTGTACAAATGTGTTTTGATCTGTGACAGTCACAGACTGCTTGTTCATGAGAATGTGTCTTGTGGTCTGTTTGTAAGTGTGTCTCTGAGGTGTGGAAAGTGCATCTTTATTAATAGCATGCGGTTGAAGTGCTTTTTCCATTCCTGCTCACACAAAGTCATTTCATTTCTGCTCTAAACAAAACATGCTTTAAAGCTATCAATGCCGTTTTTTTGACATAAAGGTCTAAAATCATACAGAGAATTTACTGTAGAATATAAAAATATATATTTGTGTGCATATATATTAAGACCTTCTATGCATAGGCTAGTGATCCTGCAGTTAAGCATTGCTATTTTCACTAGTTATTTCCAGCTCTACTGTAGTACCTTCTAAAAACTATTCTTTTTTTTTTTCTTTTTTTTTTAATAAAGTTAATATCCTGTTTTTCTGTCAATGTCTGAGAGTCATTTTATGAATAATGTCATGTATGATTTAAAGTTTATGATTGATGGTTATTAATGACATCAGTTTTGAGGTAAAACTAACTAAACGTAGCAATGATGCTAATCTTTTATTTATTTATTTATTTATTTATTCAATACCATAACAATGCTGCTATCAAAACATAAAATGTAAACCATTAGCTTTTTTTTATTTTATTGGGGTAAAAAATACTTAATTTGATAAATAAATAGGCCTATAATTTGTACAAATGTGGTTGGTATGGTGTACTGGTTGATATTAGTACCTATTTAGAACATCGTTACTGGTCAAAAGCCCACATCTCTGTGATATCCTGGTTTGTTGAATGTTTATATGGCGTGGGTCTTGTGCTTCTGAGGGACTTTTCATCTGATTCATCATCCAGAAAGTGAAAGCATAAAACAGCATAATAGTAGTAGAAGTAGTAGCCCTTTATTGTCACTAGTCACAAGTACCAGCGAAATTAGCCATCAACCTGTCCATACATACATACAATATGACAAGGGGGTAGACAGGACAGGAAGATAGGGAATTGAATAAGAAATACAGCATAACATTAAGGAAGTGAGGAGAAAAAAACAACACCCAGACTATGCTCCTTTTGGGAGCACAGTATGGGAACAGGAAAAACACCTCAGCACAAAAGCACATAATCAATACACCATAAACACATGACTTTGCAACTGGGGACGGAAATTGTGGGGGTCGAGGTAATCCAGTGCAGGCAAATAGCCATCCGGTCCTGCAGCTATTAAAGCTCTGGTCACAGACCCGCTTACCAGACTGGCGGGACAATGCGGCGAAGGCGAGGGATGAGGGGTGGGTTGGTGAATGCATATCTGTATATGTGTAAGAGTTTGTGTATTTGTAGGCCTGAAGAGTTGCGATTCTCTCAAGCTGCCTCAGTCCGCATATTATACAGCATCACAGTAAGTTGCCATGGAGACAGCCTTGGTCAGGTCCTAGACAGAGTCAACAATCAGCAGGTGTCTGTGGGCAAGGTCGAGGAACGCGAGAAAGGTCTGGTTGCACTGCTCGCCCTGGAGAAAACTTGTTATCCAGCCCAAGGCTGATGACGGTAGAGAAAGCCAAAAGAAGATAAGATACCAGTTGTTTGATCTAGTAGCCGCATTCCATTTAACAGTCACTATGATTGTTCATTGTCCATTTTGGTCTCCAAATTCTCTAATTTCCTTTCTAAAGCCGTCAGCTTCTTTGTGATGCTATCCATATTGCCGTTAAAAAGTCTCAGTCTCAATACGCTCTGCCCACTACTTCAATCATGACGGGCAGCCTTGTGAGGCTTTGGACAGCTGTTCCCGTCTTCTTAATTTATCGATAACCCAGGGCAAAGCCTAATTCAATCAGCAGAAGACCTGTTATCATGGTCCCCGAATAGGTACAGTAGATGTCTTCAATGTCCTCCACGGAAAGAGCTGCCAGACACACGACCTGCCAATTCGCCCACGCGTCCATCCTGTAGCCAGCTGCGAATGTTCCGGCAGGGCAGTCAGGTTCCTCCAAACCCGAGCTTCTCGTCGAGAAGATGGTTTTAATTGCATTGAGAGACCAATTAATCAAATCCATATTCCAGTTTAGGAGAGCAGTGCAGAGAGAGTCTCACAAGGTAGACGAGACAAGAGACACAGGTGAAGCAGAGAAGTCAGGGAGGAAAGGAAAGAAATGCGACCGCCTCCGTTCAGAGCTGAAGAAGATAATAGCAGCACATCCCCTCAAAAACAGAAAGCTCTGAAGAAACAGTCATTGATGCCTGCAAGCATCATACTGAAACAAGTAAACAAGAATGTTCACACACAGATAAGTAGGCTTTCTTCTTTCAATTCAACTCAGGAAGTGACTGTTTCCAACCTATTCTAAGAAAAAAGTGACATAACACCACTTAACATCAGATGTAGGCCTACAACTCATGTGGACGTCAACTTTGATGCCATCGCTGCTGAGTTCATGACATCACACGAACATGACGGCTAACAGCCAGATCATGTACACATAAACATTAAGTTTTTATCAGAGAAAGTAGATAGAGTTCAAGTTAAGCTACATGATATCATGCTACTCTTATTATTTTAACAGCCCTTTCAAAGGCACCTCTCTAACAGCTGTATGCTAGTGTGCCATTCCAAAAATAGCATTATTTTGTGTTCACAATCGACAACCTCAAGCTGTGTATATACTGAGTTTATCTCTTTATGCATAAATTATATTAGCTATCCTGCACCAAACTTATTTTTGTTCAATGCTTCTTTAAGCTATCCCCAAAATTCTGCCACCTCATAGTGAGCTTTCCTTTCAATTACACTGTACATCTGAAACACTGATCATCTTAACTGTATTTAAATGTATGACACAAAACACTATGCTGCCTCTTTTTGTAAATGTCAGTTTTAATAAACAATAATTGCCATGAAACATGTATAATAAGAAGTATAAGAGGCCTGTATAGGAAAATTAAGACAAAAGCAAACAATTCAGGCAAACGTATGCTAGGCTACATCAACGCCACACAACGGTAAAGATAAATTTATAAAGTTATGAAACTTTGTGCTCTGTCAAAACGATATGACTAAGAACAATATGTATGTATTGTCAGGTGTCAAGTGTTTACCTCAAATCTAATAGGATGGTGGAGAGAGGTGTATTGTGGACCGAGTATTTATTTATTATATTTATTATAGGGAAGTCGTGGCCTAATGGTTAGAGGGTTGGGCTCCCAATCGAAGGGTTGTGAGTTCTAGTCTCGGGCCGGCAGGAATTGTGGGTGGGGGGACTGCATGTACAGTTCTCTCTTCACCTTCAATACCACGACTTAGGTGTCCTTGAGCAAGACATCAAACCCCCAACTGCTCCCCGGGCGCCGCAGCATAAATGGCTGCCCACTGCTCCGGGTGTGTGTGTGTGTGTGTGTGTGTGTGTGTGTGTGTGTGTGTGTGTGTGTGTGTGTGTGTGTGTGTGTGTGTGTGTGTGTGTGTGTGTGTGTGTGTGTGTTCACTGCTCTGTGTGTGTGCATTTCAGATGGGTTAAATGCAGAGCACAAATTCTGAGTATGGGTCACCATACTTGGCTGAGTGTCACTTTACACTAATTTAATTTAATTTGCGTTCAAGAGAGTGTAGGCTATTCAATAACAACAGTTTAAAGAACAAAACTAGATTACACTGGCAATTTAATAATGCTTACAGGATTTTCATATGTCTTTTCACTTTAATGTTTGTCAACAGCAGCTAACACAAAACTAGCTAATCTGCGAGGCTCCATTCTGTCCAAGACGCAACAATGTTGCTATGTTTACCACACTGCCATCCATTGCAATTTCTGGAGTGAGTCATGGAAGAATAAATAACAGGACTCACTCCCGCAGTTGAATGTGGTTGTCAATCCTGAAACTTGCAGTGTGTATGTGGCCAAAATGACTGAATTTATAAAAAAATAATAATAATAAATAATTAAATAAATTGCCCCAATAAAAATGTTTTACATAGCCTACCTTTGAATTTTAACTGTCTGTTGTTACCTGGATAATCCATGACTGTTTTCATTGTTATGGGTATGGTTGTGTTTATCTTTCTTGGTATTTGTTGGTTTTTCCTTGTGTTGTAGGTGGCCGCAGAGATGCAGAACACCTGACTCCCATTAGGAGGTGGAGATAAATATCGTGGTTTCATGCAATAAGGGAGGCAGGGAGAGTTGACATCATCTCCATGGAATGCTCCAGGATCGATCGTTGTCTGGATTTTGTATTGTGTAAACCCCTAGATTTTGTCATAAATATTAATTATTATATTAATTCAGTGGATTGGCTGTCCCATCTTTTTTGGGGTCACGAGCTGGCCGTTACAAATTGGGGGCTCGTCCGGGATACCCGTTTGGTAATTAGAAACTCCTGTTGGTATTTTAAGAAGTGCAGCTGTTTGCAGGAGAGCGTGCTGACAAATAGATGTGTAAGTTGGATAATCCATTACTGTTTTCATTGTTATGGGTATGGGTGTGTTTATCTTTCTTGGTATTTGTTTTTCCTTGTGTTGTAGGTGGCCGCAGAGATGCAGGACACCTGACTCCCATTAGGAGGTGGAGATGTATGTCATGGTTTCATGCAGTGAGGGAGGCAGGGAGAGTTGACATCATCTCCGGCTGGCCTTGGGTTGCCTCGCTTCAGGATTGATCGTTGTCTGCATTTTGTATTGTGTAAACCCCTAGATTTTGTCATAAATATTAATTATTATATTAATTCAGTGGTGTGGCTGTCCCATCTTTGTTGTGGTTATGAGTTGGCCGTTACAAATTGGGGGCTCGTCCGGGATACCCGTTTGGTAATTACAAACCCCTGTTGGTATTTTCAGAAGTGTAGCTGTTTGCAGGAGAGCGTGCTGACAAATAGATGTGTAAGTTGGTTAGTCACTGCTCTTTGTCAATTGTTCATCGCAATTGTTTGCCACTCATCTACATGAGAGGAAAGTGAGGTAGCTGAGTTTGACTTTAACCTAACCTACGTTTGTAATGCGATATTGAAATGCTGTGGAGGTAGACATATGTTTTACTCTTGTTTGGCATTTGTTTGTTTGACTGATGAAGGCAGTTGAGACCGGTTGTCGACGTACATGTATGAAGGTTGTTTATGATAAATTTTTGGGTGGTATATGTACGTTGTTCGGTAGTCTCTGTTAAGGTTGTGTGAGATTATAGCGAAGATTAAATTGATTGTCTTCTCATATTGGTGGCTTTTCCCTTGTTAGGCTAAAGTAATGCTTGCGTTGACTGTTACAGTCTCTCTCTGGTTTATCCGAGAGTAGTCTGTACTGACGGTATTAGAGTGCTTAAAGTCACTTAGCTCTTGGTGGAAGCACGAAGCTTAGGGTCGAGGTAGTGTTGTGTGTAGATAGTGGGGAAAGTCACTAAATGTGAGAAGTTTGAAAAGAGTTGATGCTGAACGTGATGTTCTGGAGGTTGATAATTGTGCTTTTTAAGATGACTACGTTATTAGTTTTTTAGAGTTTTTTTTAGCATCCGACTGAGGAGAGCTTGGATAAGCTTTCTAAGAAACAGTTATTGGAAGTAGCAGAAAAGTATGAGTGGTCTTTGCTGTTAAAACTGCTCTTGTTGATTTGGGTATTCTTGTTGTATCTGAATCAGGGATTACTGGAGATCAAGGAGAAAAGGATGTTCCTGTATGTACACTTTCATCTCTGTCGTTTGAAGAGCAGAAGGAATTGTTGCTCTTGGAAATGGAGAAGAGTAGAATAAGTCAAGAAGTTGATTTGCGTAAGTTGGATATCGAATCTCAAAGGTTTGATCTGATTAGAGAAGGTAAGTTGGGATGTCACTCAGGAAACAGTCCTCAATAGTTAGTCCATCTTCAAAAGCTTTTGATGTTTCTCGTTCTCTTAACCTCATGCCAAAATTTGATGAGGATAATTTAGATACTTTTACTCTGTTTGAACGGTTGGCTGATCTTATGGGATGGGAAGATTGTGAGAGAACGCTACTTTTACAGTGTTTGTTTTGTGGTAAAGCTCAGTAAAACTACTGATAACATATGAGGAATTCTTCACCACAGAGTCGGCCCCCAAGGCCTGTTGCACTTTGGTTCTTCCCTGGGCTCCCCACTGGTCCATGTGTTTCTTAGTCTGTCCCTGTAGTTGGTGTGCAAATCAGTCATAACAAACATCATAACCCAAAAAGGATTGGTGAGTGACTGGAATGTTCTGTAGTATAGCTTTGAAGACTGTGAGTGTACTTAACAAGTGTTCTCTCGATGGGAGGAAGTGACAGTCACCTTCCTGTAGTTCTATTTACAATGAATCTTTCATCTTTTTTGTACATGCTGGGGAAGTCGTGGCCTAATGGTTAGAGGGTTGGACTCCCAATCGAAAGGTTGTGAGTTCTAGTCTCGGGCTGGACGGAATTGTGGTTGGGGGGAGGGCATGTAGTTCTCTCTCCACCTTCAATACCATGACTTAGGTGCCCTTGAGCAAGGCATCGAACCCCCAACTGCTCCCCGGGCGCCGCAGCATAAATGGCTGCCCGCTGCTCCGGGTGTGTGCTCACAGTGTGTGTGTTCACTGCTCTGTGTGTGTGCATTGCGGATGGGTTAAATGCAGAGCACAAATTCTGAGTATGGGTCACTATACTTGGCTGAATGTCACGTCACTTCACTTCACTTCACTTCATTACCGGGGAAGTTTACCACAGTAATGACTAGCAAACAAGATGGCACCTGTGTACTGGGCTTGGCATCTGTCAATCTTGTGTTTTTTTTGTCTGGTTGTCTGCTCTGTTTTTAAACTGCTACACGCTTTTAATATATGACCGTCAAGCACTATTGGACTCGGTTGTGACCTCATTCACAAAATCTTACACTCTTTTTTGGTGTAAAAGTTAACTCTGAGTCATCCTCTTCTGTTCATGTGACATTAATCAGCTAGTCTTAAGTAAATGTCAAGAATGTAATTTGAATCAATGACTTAGTCATTGAGACATTACCACCACCTACTGGCAGTTTTACTTTATTATTTAGAGTGTGATTTCATTAAAGAAATAATTTTCATAGTAATAATAATAAAATGTAGAAAATAAAATATTAAAGTAATAGTTCACCCAACAAAAAATGACAATTATGTTATCATTTACTCACATGTTCCAAAAGAGTATAATACATTTTATCAAACTAAATATGTCTTGCTGAACCTACTTTTTGTAATCTCTGTTTGATGCTTTGCACAACGACTTTAAATGATCTTTTCAGAGTAATTTCTCCAAATTTGATGTGCGATTAATTTGATTAATTAATCACCACATCATGTAATTAATTAGATTAAAACATTTTATCACTTACCAGCCCTAATATATATTTACATTTGTAAACTTAAAAGAAAAGATGTGATAAATCACAATTAATCGTTTGACAGGACAATTTCTTTAGATGTTTATGTCTTTCTACATTGATCATGGTAAATGGACTGGATTTATATAGCGCTTTCAACAGACCACATGGCCATCCAAAGCGCTTTACAATTTGCCTCACATTCACCCACTCATTCACACACCGACTGCGGTGTCAGCCATTCAAGGCACCATCCAGCTCATCAAGAGCAGCTGGGGTTAGGTGGCTTGCTCAAGGACACCTCAACACTTGGTCAGGTGGAGCCGGGGATCGAACCACCAACCTTCCGGTTTGTAGACAACCTACATGAACCACTGAGCCACTGCCATCAGTTGTATGATACGATCTTAATGCAAATATCACCATCTGGTGTGTTTTTGAAGAACAGCAGTTAAACAGCATCAGTACAATGCATCAACGGAACAGGAAATTAATTTATTCCTATTTAATATTTTAATTATTATTATTATTATTTTCTTTGATTATCCCAGGATTGTGTAATGGCACCAGTCTCTTTGGATTTTGCATGCAGGTTTGCATAAATATATATAGAGAGTAAATTTTCTAATAATTTAACACTGTATGCATATATAAGATGAGCTGTACACCTTTTAAAATTTGTTTTTTATTGCCAAGATGATACAAATTAATCAGTTTCTAAAACAAAATAATACAATAATAAAAGCATTTCAGTGTTCATTCCAACTGTTGAGTGTTAAATAAAATCATGGTGCAGTTTCTCAGCATGTTTCTGGAGATTGAAGTTCAAAGCTGTTAATCTAGTAGTAGGACCGGAATAAACGCTTCACCTTCAAACTAACAATTACAACTGATCTGATGCACGCTCACCTCAACATGTTTGTCCAAATCAAACCACATTTCTATAGAAACCCAACCACAGCAGGTTTCAGTTTGAACCTCAGTAAAACTGGCACTTTAGAGCGTACATGCTGTTAGCTCTGTATTTATTTATTTATTTATTCATTCATTCATTTTTTTGAATCATTTACATGTGACGTTTAAGAAATTCAAATGCAATCAGATAATATTACTTTCATATTATGGTGCTTGGAACTGGAAATTTTTTATTTTAATTCAGTAATCTGTGAATGTAACGGAGCACATTTTAAAAGTACACCCCCCCCCCCAACTCTGTATGCAAATGCAGTGTATGAACTAGGAGGGTCAGACTGAACATAGGAGGATTCACATATAGCTTCAGTGTTTCAGAGAATAGTTTTATTATCAGACACTGAACAACTGAAGAAAATGTTTCACATGTTTGTTTTGTTCTTTTTGTGCTGCTTGAGTCTGACTGGTAAGTTTTACAAATATTTGTATGGTTTATTTTATGCATTTTCATGGTTTACTATATTAATTTAGGTACTAGTGAGCACACCTATTACTTATATATACTTATATATATATATGCACTCTCTAGGTATATAAAAAAGTAAGGTACACAAGTGCACATTTTAAAAGGGTAGTGCTAACTCTGGAACTTTGTTTTCCTGACAGCATACTGTTCAATTTAGATAATTTCGCTGTACCAAATGATTCACGAATATTGTGAAATCCATTCAGTCTCTATTTCAGAATTTTAAAATAAAATTTCCAGGTTTTGAAAGCACAGGAAAACACTAAATTTAAACATCTGCGTCTTTTTGTTTGTTTGTTTGCTTTGCACTGAGGCTCAAAAAGTCAAAACTTTTCGTTGATTTGCTTTCAAATATCAGGCCATTTTTATGTTCTTTAAAAGATGAATTTAAATATACTTCTGCTGTAATCAAAGACATACAAAAGTTATGGAAATGTACGACTCAAAAATGCGTAGGGACCCTGAATCAGTCTGAATTAGTCTAAAGTTGAAAGTGTAACTTATTTATTTTTAAATGTTTTGAAAATATCCCGCACAATTTGACTTGTACTTTCAACTTGCAATAATTATCAAGTATTTGTTGTTAATAAATTACATAAATTTAAACACAGATTTTCCTCTACAACATATAACTTTAAAACAAATTAAAGATTAAGGATCTCTCTCTCTCTCTCTCTCTCTCTCTCTCTCGCTCTTTATATATATATATATATATATATATATATATATATATATATATATATATATATATATATAATATATTATAATATTATATATATATTAGTGGTGGGCCGTTATCAGCATTAACATGCTGCGTTAACGCAAGACACTTATCGGGCGATAAAAAAAAATACCGCCGTTAATCTATTCTCAAATTTGGGTTGGCAGCTGGGTCTATGCAAGCTATGATGACTTTCACCTTGATATTTTATATAACCGACTGGCTGAGGCCAGCCTAAAAAGATGCTCAGGACAGTTGACGGGCACCTGCTGCGCATCGTCACGAAAGCTTATCTTTTTCGCGTGTTTTTAAGACCGCTTGTCAATTTAAACATTAAAGCATCCAAAAACAAGACGCAGAGAAGCGGAACAGAGTACTGGTCACTCGCGCTGTGTTCGGTGTTGAGAGAGAGAGAGAGAAAGAGCCGCATATCACGGACAGCGATACTGAACCGAGCTCTCTTCTGCGAAGTTCTCCTCGAAGTTCCTCTTGCACCTGAACGAACAAATACAAATCGCAGGTTGAACAAACAAAAAAGATGTGAAAGAGCCCAATTCAGTACTCGCGGTGTTCTGGTGTTCAGGGCTCAGGTAGAGAAAGGCGTCTCAAAACTATTGAACATCGAATTAGCTTATTTTTGCTCTCGTGCAGACAAAAACATACAAAATATGTCAAAATATCCACCTTGGAAATTATGCTCGAAAAAACTGTCAGTTATTACTTAAGTGAAAGTAAACAGTTGAGGGAAAAAATGGTATGTGTATTATATTGGATGCATTCATCGTCTCTTAAAGTGACCGCGGCTAATTTAGCTACTGGCTGCTGTAATGTTAATCCAAGAAAATTAAAATCACTCATTGCTCTTGACTGAATTACTTTGTAGTTTTAACAGTCAAACCAAACATTATTCAGACACCAGATATAATATTTGATATATATAGCGAAACTGTAATAATGTGAGAAATGTGTCCGAATAAATGTAGGTTTGATTGTGTATTTCATTTTACATTGAAGATCATCTAGTGCTATTTTACATTTAATTTTTGGTTTCTGTACCTTGACACCTACAAACTTGAAAAAAAACTTAAACATTGTGCAAATAGCACAAATAAATAAAAATAAACAAACATACAAAGGGGTCCCCGCTGACCCCTGCTACGGCAATTCAAATGAGCCATTTTAATCTAGATTTATCTAGATTAATCTAGATTAATTTCAAGATCACAGTGAGATTAATCTAGATTAAAAAAATAATCTATGCCCACCACTAATATATATATATATATATATATATATATATATATATATATATATATATATATATATATATATATATATATATATATATTATTTGTTTATTTATTTTACACATAAGACATATTTACAGGAAATCCATAAACAATGTTTTATTTTAGAATTATCTCTGTAACAGTGGCAGTATACAAAGGCAGATGTTATTTTACACATTTATTTTCTTCATATCTGCAATAGCTACTTATGTCAGATAGAAACTTTCTAGTAGTCAATCAAAAAGGAATAATTTACATTACTGATGTTTAATTACAATTGCAAATCCATGGCGGACAAAATGAACTGTAGATTAAAGTAGAATTATTAACAAATGAGGCATTATCTGTACACAAACAACCCTAAACATTTGTCTGTCCTTAACTGTCATCTCCCAGTTTATTTTAAATCTCAACATTCATTTAGTTTGCCTTTCTGTTGCTGTTCTGGATGTTCTGAAGTTCACATATAAACAATCAAATCTTCAGTACAGCTGATTTGAGGCTCTATAAATCACCAGATGTATTAAATTGTAAATTCTGTTCCCCAGGTGTGTTTGGTGCTGAAACAAATGAAATACAGTCAGTGTCAGTGATGGAGGGAGATTCTGTCACTTTATACATCGATGTTACTGAAATACAGAAAGAAGAAAGTATGATGTGGAAATATGGAGCTAAAGAGTGCATTATAGCTGAAATCAATATAAAGTATGAAATGTTCTCCACACCTGATGATCTTGACGGGAGATTCAGAGACAGACTGAAGCTGGACGATCAAACTGGATCTCTGACCATCAATAACATCACAACTCAACATGCTGGAGTTTATCAACTAGAGTTTAGTGGAGTGAGAAAACAAACATTCAATGTTTCTGTCTATGGTGAGTAAATAATTTTGTCATATCTTTCAACATATTGCTGTTTTATTTTATTTAAGATTTTAGTATGTGACAAAACACTCACACACTCACAACTGTCATTATGTAACAAACTCCACCGGAGGTGAGCTTGATAAACCCCATTGCAGTTTATTGACATGAAAACAAATAAAAATGTTCAAGTGGAAAACAAAACTTAAAACATGACCTGACTTGAAAATATCCATAAACCTGAGCATTGACCTAGACATGCACTCATTAAACAGTGGGTAACCACAAATACTAGATGAGGGACAATGGAAACATGAGAGAGAGAGAGAGAGAGAGAGAGTAATGACTAACAAATAACAACAGTGAACAATAAAAAAATTAATGATCAGAACATAACACATATACGGGGAGCACATGGCATACTAACATGAGGTAAAAGGCAATACATGACAGGAAACATGAACCAAATTACAACGTTAAAGACATAAGAAAAAAAGTTAACCAAAATCCAAACCAATGTGACACATTAGTGCCAAGTATTAGTTAACAATTAACAATGGCACTTATCCATTGACTGCAAAATAAATGCATGATGGATAATTTTTTTTACAAATAAATGTCAACAACGGAATGATGCTAACATCCCATTCATTCACTGCTCTTGGTTCAATGTGAATTCACATCATAAAGTCGTCTTTACTTATGAAACTATAAGAAATCTAATCGTTTACTACTGTAATTATTATGAAGTCACCATAATGGTGATTAGTGTTGGTCTGGATATTGGGACTTATATGTTCATATTCAAATTTCTGATCTAGCCAAGTGAGAAGTGTGACTGAGAAGTACTACTCTGAAATAATGTGAAAGCTAAACAAAGGTTTAAACTAGCTTCATGTCATCAGTTGCACATTACACATTTGCTGCACATTGTGTTTAGTGGTCTTTGGAATTCTTTGCTGTTTTATACGTCATCTAGCATGGATATGAAAACCATTAAAGGGTTATAAGCATTTGTGCTTTAATTGGGGTTCATCATATTTAGCATTAATTTATTTCCAAGAGCAATATTTTTATTAGCCATACTAAATGTGTGGGGTTGATTCCGATCCATATATGAGTCACACTTAAATAAACAACTAATACATTTAAAATAAGTGTCATGTTCATGTTCTGTTTATAGAATGATTTACTAAGAATAAGCTGGAGTGTTATGCAGTTGTTAATGCAGGAGCAAATTGTCTATTGTTTGTATCTCTGGACTATATGCTGTTTAAACTATGGGTGAGAAAGTAAAGGTAAAATAGCAATCACATTTATTAGGGTTACAATGTTTCTTAGCTGCAGAAATATAATGACATGTTCATTTATTTTCAAGGGAAATTCTTAACATGTAGATGCAGCTTCAGAACTAGATGTGTCAAAATTAATAGTTTCTTCAATTCATTGCGATGCAGACGAGGATGATTCGGTATCAGTTCAACACCATAATAACACCATAACCTATTATAATGTACTGATGCTTTTCTGAAGTCATTTGTTGCATATGTCCTTTGTCGCGGTAGCATACATTAGACGCATTCGGCTTGAAGTGCCACTACACAGAATGATCAGTGTATGATATCAAGTACCGTGAGACAGATAAGAGAGAGAGCAGACAGATCCTTATGCTTTCGTGGTTGATGTCATAAACTCATCATGCACAGTACTGCTTCAAATCGTACATGCCTAATGGCAGATGGAGGTGAAACACGAGCGCAAGTAACTAAAAATGTTCCAACTACTTTAAAAGCCGAAATCTGGTTTTATGAACAGGTAGTAGGGTTCCAGGGATAAAACGTAAAAAGCAGAGTGATAGTCAGCAGGTTACTTTTTAAAGAAATTTTTTTTTTTTTTTTTTAGTGAGGATAAGAAAATAATATTTGTTTTGAAAGCGGCTCACACAAAGAGCAAGCACTCAAAAAACTTCAAGGCTAGGCCAGGCCAAAATAATAAACAAAAATAATAATAAACATTATTCCACACGAATTGTAGACATTATGAAATATTAATTATGCAAAATATATTTAACAGATTTGTGAGATTGCGATTAACTGAGATGTTTTTTAGAGTTAATAAATGCAGCGCTCCTTTGCTTTCATTCTGCCAAACCATGCACGCAGCAGCCGCTTGCTTTAGTTAAAAATAACAGTGTTCTGTGAATGTTGATGCTTTAATAACAAATATTTATCAGGAGTGTGTATGCTGGGATTTCATCAATTTGTGATTAATTTTAAAAGGAGTATTCAGTAATTTGATTACATTTTCAGAGTAACTTGCCCAACACTGTTTATCAGATTACATCAGTGGTCTGTAACAGTCTTGAGAGAAAACAGTAATAATTTAAATAATTCACTCAAACTTTCACCATTCTTATAACCAAGTTACGATAACACAATCCCAACAATGTCCAACAAGACAAGCAATGCATATTCTGCTCCTTCACACAGTCCCCCCAACCCCACTCGGTGCTGCTCTACGTTCTTCTTTTAAAAGATACCGCTACTCCTCTCCACCTACCACCACAAACACTGGTAGCATGTCTAATTAAGGCGGGGTGACCTGAAAGAAACAGGACAGAAGACACAAATAACTGAAAAGAGAACAACAACCAGTGAGAAAGAGACACGCCAATGCAGCGGCACAAATACAACCTCATGCATAACACAATAATTATCAAAATTATCCTCATTGATCGTATTTGCTCAGGTGGCTACAATCAGCTTACATTGTGATATTTATGGTAAACAAGAACACATAGTGCACGTCTTTAGTGTACGTCTATAGACAAGGCACACACAGCCTTAGGTCACTAGTGCAAGCCAGTTAGCAAGGTAGCCAAGGCACACATATAGGAAAACGTGGTCCCATTACATACTGTAATTTCACAATAACCTTTGTTTTGTTTTGTTTTTACAGTGCCTGAGAGCATTAAACCAAGCATTTGATTTATTAAGATTTTTCTGTATCCTTCTTGTTCTGATGTTTCCAGCTCGTCTGCCTGTTCCTGTCATCAGCAGTAACTCTTCACAATGTTCTTCATCTTCATCATCCTCATCCTCAGAGCAGAATTGTTCATTGGTGTGTTCAGTGGTGAATGTGGGTCATGTGACTCTCTCCTGGTACAAAGGAAACAGTTTATTGTCCAGCATCAGTGTGTCTGATCTCAGCATCAGTCTCTCTCTACCTCTGGAGGTGGAATATCAGGATAAAAACAGCTACAGCTGTGTGCTCAACAATCCCATCAGCAACCAGACTCAACATCTGGACATCACTCAACTCTGTCACACATGTGAAGGTATATCAGTGCTGATATTAGTGTTTATTTACTGACCTGATCTCTGTCTTCTGTTGTGACACATTCACTTACATTAATGATAACCATTCCAGACTCAGTCTCTCTGATAGTGCTGATCTCTGCTGCTGCTGCTGCATCTATGATGATTATGGCTGGATTTGGGATCTTCTACAAGAAACACAAAACAACAAAACAACAAGGCAAGTGTTACAGACCGACATTAAAAAATATTTTTGCAGTTGAAATCAGCTCTTTTGCCTGTGATTGTCTCTAGCAGTAACTCTTCACTTTTTTTTCATGACAATATTGTTATTTTGAAAAGAGACCACACTTAAGTCTGTGTTTCAACAACCCAATCTCACGGCAATTTGTACATTTTTCACAAGGTGGCTTATTCGTACGAATTCGTACGACCACACTCGTACAAATTCATATGATTGTTGCCAAATCGTACGTATTTTACGAGTTGCACAATTCATATAATTTGTACGAATGACCTACACCTAACCCCGCCCCTAAACCTAACGGTCACTGGGGTCGTATAAAATCGTACGAGTGAGGTCGTACTAATTCGTACGAATAAGCCACCTCGTAAAATACATACGAATTGGTTGTGAGATAGCATTGAAACAGCATTCAGTATTTATGACAGTTTAAGTTGGGAATGCTTAAAAAGTAAACATATTAATTATAACGACTGCACACATATAATTTTGTACCATAAAATCCCCTAAAATACAAAATATTAAAACATTATCAAATTTAAATATAGTAAAGTCATTTAAAAAACAAAAACAACCCGAACAGTTCCTGAGGGTTAGACTTTAATTTCAGCATGCAAATGATTTTTATTAAACATCCTGCCTGGGTTGGATTGATATGGAAAGAACTATGTTTAAAGAATACTACTTTACATTTAATGACTAACACCTCACACTCTGTTAAGAATTTGAACAAATTTAATTTGTTAATGCCATTTGAATGCATCTGTTGTTGTTGTTGAAATAGTTCAGATTCACGAAGATGAGATCATTTACGCTGAGCCAACATTCAAAAAAGAAACACATAGACATACAGAAACCAGTAATACAATTATTTATTGTTTCGATTGTCTTTGCATAATTTCAGTCAATCAGATGGCCATCACACACGTAAAACTGTACGGTCAAAAATGATCAAAGACCTTTGCTTTCCTTTCCCAAATCTATTTTCCATAATAAAAGGTCAATTTGGAATTCCTGAAGGCACAAACACACCAACATTTGCATACATCGGGGGTCTGCTAATTGTCAGTTTGAATGTCTTACACTTGGTTTTTAGTCGCAAGGTCAAGGAAAGGTTTCAAAGAAGATTACGAGAAAGATTGCAACTGTTGCTCTGTCTCTTTTTTCTTTGATATCTCATTTCTTTCATGTCAAACTCTCTTTCCTGGGGCCCTCTTTTTGCCTCTCGCTCTCTCTCTCTCAGGTAACTTTTACTTTTAACATGCATGCACAGTACATTTAACTGTTTATGTTTTACCATCCTTCATCTATTTTGTAACCAATTCATGTATTGCCATATTATTTCAGTTGTTGGTATAAGTGGCAATAGCACATTACAATCTTCATGATGCACCTTATTTTCTTGTGTTTTGCAATTTCTTTACAGAAAGCTGACGAGGAACATCATGAAGATTATGCTCCAATCACAAAGAGATGATGATGGCCTGCGATAACTTTTGAGTCTGAGTGTTTGATGAGAATCAGTCATCCTGAGGGGTTTAAAATGTGAACTGGTCTTGTAAAAACTTACAAATTATTTGTCTTGTAATAAAAGTATGGAGAAATTTGATGTTTAACTCTTAAATGTGTGCAAATCTCATGAAACTAGCCAAAATGCAGATGCAAAATAGCGATCAAAAGGAGTGAAGACTCTGCCATGTTCACATTTATTTACATCTGTGACAGTCACACACAGCTTGTTCATGAGGATGTGTCTAATGTGTCTTGTGGTCGATGTCTGTTTGTGAGTGTGTCTCTGAGGTGTGGAAAGTGTGTCAATGGGTTTTTTCCATTCCTGCTCACATGAAACCATTTCACATCTGCTCAACACAAAATCAGCAATAGGCCTACTATACTAAACGCATCAATGCCATCGTTTGACAAAAAGGTCTTACATCATATGGAATTTACTGTAGAGTCTGACAATATAATATATTTTGTTTGTACATGCATCATGATCTTATTTACTCATGCAGTGATTGTGCAGTTAAGCAGTGCTGGTGTTCAGCTTTAGCAATTGTTCCTAAGAACTATTGTATTCTTTTTTATTAAGTACAACGTTTTTTTTTTTTTTTTTTTTTTTTTACTTTTTAGATCAATAAAGGCCATGTCTTGTTTCTGTCTGGGAGTCATTTTAAGAATAAACAATTCACTCAACTCACAATATGATTTTTTTTTTAAAACAAATTTAGATTTAAAACAGATTATAAATTAAAAGATATAATTTTATTATTGCTTGGAAAAAATGCTGAACATTTCTTTGTGAAATTTAAAAATGAAAAAAAAAAAATCGAATAAATAACATCTCTTTATATATAAATAAACTAAGGGTTTGCCTGTGCTCTTTCCGTTCAGTTAGAGCCAATCAAACTTGTATTTTAATCATGATCCAAACGAAGATACTGCATACATGCTGCATAAACAGTTGTTCATCTAAGTTAGATCAGAGATACATTCATATTAACTCCTACCCTGAACTGTATCACAGTTCATTTATAATCTCACTTGTATCGTCACATATTCTGTTTAGATTTTCAACTGGCTCGCGGTGCATCATCACATCCCTAGTCAAAACATATAATAGTAAGGGTTAACCTGGACATGTTAACCAGATAAACACTGATCTCAGGGGCAGATTTAACATGGGGTGGATTTAGTGATTTGGGGGCCCCCTTCAAAATACAGGAATGGGGCCCTATACAATTTCACACATTTACAACCTTTAGGTTTCTTTCACTTTTGTGACGTTCGCTACTGCATGACCCTGTCCCATAGCTGTGTCCTTTTTATTTATTGTTTTGTAAATGTTATAAATAATGCATTTCTTTCGTGATGTAGACTCCTTGTTCACATTTAAACAGGCTGGACACTAGATGGTGATGTGGGGTAATTTTCACAAAGCAATTTTCTACACAACATAAGGCTGTCTTATTCCAATTTTTAAAATACATTTATTTTAATTACAAATTTATATTAAAATGAAGGAAATTATACATTTACACATTTAATGATTATTTCAACCCAACATGAAGTGCGCCTGTGTGTACTGTATGTGTCCTCTACTTCACAGAAACAAGCGAGTGCCAACAATAAACATATACAGTACACTGTTGTTTAGTATTCAGTTATAAATTCAGATTCAACTGCGCATCTGCGCCATTCATTCTGTAACATTCCTCACTGCACAGTTAATTCAGCTTTTATGAATGGACTCTGTGACAAAGGAAAGGAACCTAAAGGTTGTAAATGTGTGAAACTGTACATAGGGCCCCATTCCTGTGTTTGCCTTGGGCCCCCAAATCTGTGACAATGAATACATCGCACAGGCTCCTAAAATCAGAGATATACCTGTACATAGGACTTGAGTCAAGAATTCTGTCTGATGAATCCAACATGAGCACGTGTTTTGGTGAATTGTCCAACTCCAAGAGAAGGTCTAGATTGAAACCAATATCAAGATTAGAGAAAATGTGCACAAAATATCTCACCTTAAGTTTCAGCTCTAGAACTGTCCCCCACCTGAGGATGACCAATCAGGGAACAAAACATAGGTGATGAAGTCTTACAAATGAGACAAGTCTGTCATTGATGCCGTTTTCTTATTTATTATTCTTACATTTTATTTTTGCAAGAACATCAACCCACACAGTGTGTCCGTTTTATAAATTGTTTGATATTCTATTTTATATTAAGAGTATACTGTATTAGAGCACCATCTAGTGTCACATCACAACATTTAAAGAATCCAGTTATGGTTGAATCAGATATTTAATGGTAATGGTATCAATTTATTTTTTAAATGGGATTAAGCACATGAACATACATATATATCTCAAGTAATTGTTGCTTGTTTCAGAAAGTAAATGGTATACAGGCTGATGCAAAGTTAAAGGAGAAACAAACAATTCAAAACATTCTGCTAGTGGAAAGGCATGTGATTTGTGACTTTTACTACAAAATAAAACCTCTTTATATACACAGATAATTTAAACTATTTGCATACCTTACTACAAACACTGTAAAATGAATGTTAATGAAACAAAATCATCTATGTCCAGTTCTTATTTATTCATATTATGCCAAGATCAGTTGTAAGGAGTTTGGCATGTGACATCATTTCTACTCATGGCAAAACATTTATGTGACAAAAATGCATTGTGAATTGCACGTGCACACACACGTCTGGTGTACTATCTTTGTAGGGACTCCCCATAGTCATTATGGTTTTTATACTGTACAAACTGTATTTTCTATTGCCCTACAACAACCCTACACCTAACCTCACCCCTCACAGAAAACTTTCAGCATTTTTACAAACTCAGCCTCTTCAGCGTTCCTGCTGCCGGTGTGAATGCAACCAGGAAAATGGCCCGAGGGAGAAATTGGTTCTCTATCTGTGCAGTGCGAAAGCCCCCAATGTCACTAAGGCTTGCACCAATCAGCCTGATGGGGGCGCTATAGTGATGAAAAGTACAAAGATTTGATACAGGCAGATTTGATCGAGGCAAAATGTTTGGGTATTTTGGCATTTCTGAAAAACCTACTTTTGCGAACTAGTCCTAGGTTTTTAGCCAGGTCGAAACCAAACTGGATCAGAAACATTCCCTGGTGTCTATAATTATCAAAAAGTTAAATTTCGATTCACAGTCATCAAGGAACACCAAAATGCTCAAAGTGGGTGAAGCCACTTTCACTAAAATGGCTATAACTCGTGACCAAGATGAGATTTTTCACTGAGCTCGGCACGCATATATAAGCGCTCATATTTTGATTACATTAAAAAGGACACAGTGACTGACCACTTGGCAGTGTTTTAACATGGAAAACGGTACAAATGGACTTATCTACACAATACTTACTGTGATTGACTTCAAAATTGGCACACAGTGTCTTTGTCCAAAGCAGAGGTTTAAAGTATTTGAGTGAATGTAATTAATTTCCGTACTTGAGTATCTTTTTGGATACTCTGCTCTCTCAGAAAAAAAGGTAAAAAGTTGTCAATGGGTTGATACCTTTTCAAAAGGCACAACTTTGTACCTAAAGAGTCCATATTGGTACCTTAAAGATACATATAAGTACTTTAAGTGTACATATTAGTACCTAAAAGGTACACGTTAGGTAAAAAAACGTTAGGCTGAATGCACTGTAAGTCGCTTTGGATAAAAGCGTCTGCTAAATGCATAAATATAAATATAAAAGGTACAAAAGTTTACCTTTTGAAAAGACACTGCCCCAGTGACAGCTGTTGTACCTTTTTTTTCTGAGTATGTAGTTTTACTGAGTATCAAAGATATTAGACAGTTTTACTCTCTACTTCATAATGCCAACTACAGGACACTGAAAATACTTTTTTAAAATTTCACTTAACATTATTTTTTCACTATTCATTTACATTTAGCAGATGCTTTTATCCAAAATGAATTACAAATGAGAACAGAGGAAGCAATCAAAATCAACAAAAGAGCAATGAAATATAATAATAATAATAATTCCTTACATTTATATAGTGCTTTTCTAGGCACTCAAAACGCTTTTACATTGTCAGGGGCTATCTCCTCATCCACCACCAGTGTGCAGCATTCTACCTGGATGATAAGTGCTATTACAAGTCTTAGTTAGCTAAAAATACAGTACACGTAACACGTACGTTTTTTTAATATATATACCGTATTTTCCGGACTATAAGTCGCACCTGAGTATAAGTCGCATCATTCAAAAAATACGTCATGACGAGGAAAAAAACATATATAAGTCGCACTGGACTATAAGTTGCATTTATTTAGAACCAAGAACCAAGAGAAAACATTAGTCTACAGCCGTGAGAGGGCGCTCTATGTCTTCAGTGTAGACTACAGGAGCACTGAGCAGCATAGAGCGCCCTCTCGCTGCTGTAGACGGTAATGTTTTCTCTTGGTTCATTTCTCTCGGTTAATGTCAAATAAATTTTGATAAGTCGCACCTGACTATAAGTCGCAGGACCAGCCAAACTGAAAAAAGTGCGACTTATAGTCCGGAAAATACGGTATATATATATATATACAGTATTGTTCAAAATAATAGCAGTACAATGTGACTAACCAGAATAATCAAGGTTTTTCGTATATTTTTTTATTGCTACATGGCAAACAAGTTACCAGTAGGTTCAGTAGATTCTCAGAAAACAAATGAGACCCAGCATTCATGATATGCACGCTCTTAAGGCTGTGCAATTGGGCAATTAGTTGAATTAGTTGAAAGGGGTGTGTTCAAAAAAATAGCAGTGTGGCATTCAATCACTGAGGTCATCAATTTTGTGAAGAAACAGGTGTGAATCAGGTGGCCCCTATTTAAGGATGAAGCCAACACTTGTTGTACATGCATTTGAAAGCTGAGGAAAATGGGTCGTTCAAGACATTGTTCAGAAGAACAGCGTACTTTGATTAAAAAGTTGATTAGAGAGGGGAAAACCTATAAAGAGGTGCAAAAAATGATAGGCTGTTCAGCTAAAATGATCTCCAATGCCTTAAAATGGAGAGCAAAACCAGAGAGACGTGGAAGAAAACGGAAGACAACCATCAAAATGGATAGAAGAATAACCAGAATGGCAAAGGCTCAGCCAATGATCACCTCCAGGATGATCAAAGACAGTCTGGAGTTACCTGTAAGTACTGTGACAGTTAGAAGACGTCTGTGTGAAGCTAATCTATTTTCAAGAATCCCCCGCAAAGTCCCTCTGTTAAAAAAAAGGCATGTGCAGAAGAGGTTACAATTTGCCAAAGAACACATCAACTGGCCTAAAGAGAAATGGAGGAACATTTTGTGGACTGATGAGAGTAAAATTGTTCTTTTTGGGTCCAAGGGCCACAGGCAGTTTGTGAGACGACCCCCAAACTCTGAATTCAAGCCACAGTACACAGTGAAGACAGTGAAGCATGGAGGTGCAAGCATCATGATATGGGCATGTTTCTCCTACTATGGTGTTGGGCCTATTTATCGCATACCAGGGATCATGGATCAGTTTGCATATGTTAAAATACTTGAAGAGGTCATGTTGCCCTATGCTGAAGAGGACATGCCCTTGAAATGGTTGTTTCAACAAGACAATGACCCAAAACACACTAGTAAACGGGCAAAGTCTTGGTTCCAAACCAACAAAATTAATGTTATGGAGTGGCCAGCCCAATCTCCAGACCTTAATCCAATTGAGAACTTGTGGGGTGATATCAAAAATGCTGTTTCTGAAGCAAAACCAAGAAATGTGTCTGAATTGTGGAATGTTGTTAAAGAATCATGGAGTGGAATAACAGCTGAGAGGTGCCACAAGTTGGTTGACTCCATGCCACACAGATGTCAAGCAGTTTTAAAAAACTGTGGTCATACAACTAAATATTAGTTTAGTGATTCACAGGATTGCTAAATCCCAGAAAAAAAAAAATGTTTGTACAAAATAGTTTTGAGTTTGTACAGTCAAAGGTAGACACTGCTATTTTTTTGAACACACCCCTTTCAACTAATTGCCCAATTGCACAGCCTTAAGAGCGTGCATATCATGAATGCTGGGTCTTGTTTGTTTTCTGAGAATCTACTGAACCTACTGGTAACTTGTTTGCCACGTAGCAATAAAAAAATCTACAAAAAAACCTTGATTATTCTGGTTAGTCACATTGTACTGCTATTATTTTGAACAATACTGTATATATATAAAAATAAAAAAAAAACAATATATAAAGAATAGAGCAAGCTAGTGATAGAGGCCGTCTTTGCTTTTATTAATTGTATCATAAATAAAAAGAAAACATATAGAATACAAAAAGATTAGAGCTAGTAAAGCTAGTGTTAGTTTTTTTTTTTTTTAAGAAAACAAGCAGCTATTAAATAAATAGAGTCTAAAAATGGCTTTTTTATATATAAAGAAAAGAATAGAGAGTGCTAGAGTTAGAGGATCAAATAAAGATGGAAGAGATGAGTTTAAGCTGATTCTTGAAGATGGCTAAGAACTCAGCTGCTGGGATTGAGTTGGGGAGGTTATTCCACCAGGAGGGAACATTTAATACAAAAGTCTGTGAAAGTGATTTTGTGTCTCTTTGGGAAGAACAATGATGCAAGGTTGACTTGCAGAGCACAAGCTTCTAGAGGCACATAAGTCTATGAATTTAAGTAAAGAGGTTCAGAGCCAGTGGTGGTTTTGAGGGCAAACATTAATGCCTTGAATTTTATGCAAGCAGCTATTAGTGGCCAGTGCAAATTGATGAACAGGTTTGACGTGTGTTCTCTCTCCAGGCTGACAGTGTCTTCAACATAGTTGACTGGAACGATAATATGATTGTCAAACAACAAACAACAGATTAACTAACAAGTGAAAACGACAAGCATATCTAAGCAAAAGTCAACATCTATTAGATCTTTGAAACAAAGCAAAACCAATGTTACTCAACTATAAAGAAGAAACAAAGCAACCATGTTGTCCGATTGCAGAACTTTCCGCTCCTTGAGTTCTCTCTAGCGCTGGAAAGCTGTTCTGAAATCTACACAGGTCCTACTTCGTGCCTTATCGTAAGCCTTCTTTTGTTTCACAGACGTTTTCTTCTTCTGTTTTTATCACCATCTCTATCTTTCTGTCGTCGCTCAGCTTGGCTAATATCCGTCCTGTGCGCTGAACACTCTCTCCTCCACATCATGAGCAGACACGCCCCTTAATGCTGATTTGCTACAAGTTTGTTTTGGTACTCTGCCCTACTCTTTTTTTATATAAAGCGTTTTTGAAAAAAAAAATACCAACCACACCTTAAACATTCATATGTATACATAGTGCAACAGGCATACAACAGAAAATGTCCTGGAATCACTTTGTGAGTGACGAGAGTTTCAGATGATCTTTTTCTCTTCATCATTTTTTTAATTCTTTTAGGTGTCCCTTTTTAAAGTATAAAAGTTATGAATTACACTATGTTGTTTACTTAGAAGGCTAGGCCTGAGTCTGATTTAAGGGCATCCCATAACTCGAAGGAATCTCTTTTGGATCATCACCATCCTTCTGTAAGAAAACACAATCAGAAAAAGTTCAAATTACTAATGAGGTCTGATGTATAAGTTACACAAACAACAAAATAAACACAGCAAAAAAATAAATGTACCTTTCTCGGTATAATGTATTTTAGTTTAAACTATGTTTTTCTTGCTTGTTTGATGAATAGAAACTATTACTGCATGCACTTTTGTAACAGTTCTTAACACACTGAAAGTTTACAGGTGAAGGAAAATTAATGACCGAGTTCCAATAACTTAGCTCACTAAAGAATCCTTTCAATAGACTGTGGAAAAACCCCAGTGTAAAGATGCTCAGGGTCTCTGATTAGCTATGTGAAAATGTCATAGATCTGCTGCAGCGAGGCATCCTTACAGAGCCAAACCACATGTGAGTGTATGAACTACCAGATATGTTCAAGAAAATCTTCTAGGTGGAAGAGTGGAGTAACATCTCACATATGAAGATGAGATGCACTGTAGTATTTACACATTTACATTTACATTACATTCATTTAGCAGCCGCTTTTATCGAAAACTACTTACAAATGAGAACAATAGAAGCAGTCAGGTCAACAAGAGAACAACAACAGTATACAAGTGCCATGACAAGTCTCAGTTAGTCTAGTACAGAACGCATAGCCATGTTTTTTTTTTATTTTTTTTATGAAAGACAAGAAAAGAAGGAAAGGTGCAAGTATTAGTTGGTTAAGTGCTAGCGAAAAAAAGATTTACACATAAGAAACCTTTGACATCGACCCTTTTCCATTATCAAATGCCTGTGATTTTTTATGTTTAAGTTGTTAAGTCTTTTTGTGTTCATACCAATATTTACACATAAAAAGATATTTGATAGAAAAAAGCAGTTGAAAGTATTAGGAAGATTATTATTTTAATTTTTGGCTGAGTTTACTAGAGATTTGGAATTGTGTTCATTCCGGTTGTTTGTGGAGAGGTTTTCTTTCCAATTGTTTAACACAATGTCTTAAAATGCATCAGGTGGCCATCTTATTTAATATAAACTAATTGTATTGTTATTAAAATTAGTGGTCGAATAATATTTCGGCAAAGCCGATATATCAGCCGATATTTTGCATTTTTCAAATATCGGTATCGGCCGATACTTTTTTCTGCTTGCCCAATGTGTTCGAGGAGGGACTTTTATTTTGACGCCGCTGAGAGCGGCAGCGCCTGAATGTAAACAGTGCTCACACTCTCACTCTTGTCTGTTGTCGTGGTTTTGGTACTTTCTCGTTTGCCGTCAGCATTAAGCAAATATGCATTTATATACTTTAAATAAATCTTTGAATGACTAATGAACATTTAATTTCACAAACCTTGCAAACTTAGTCGAATCCAGCTGTGAGATCTTGTGAAGTGTGTATCCTGCATGATAGCATGTTTTCTGTGTGATGCCTGGTGTGTGTGAATTTAATGCTTTAAATATTAAACTTGTGCTGCACTTTATGCTTTTTTGCCCAATGTCATATTCATGTCATTTTCACTGTGTGCTGTGTGTAAAATGAGGGTTACCCTAGCTTAATTTGAAAAATATGATTCCCAGTGAACACAAACTTCACAGAAAACTGAGTGCCCTGTTGGTTACAGTGTTTGCTTTCTTTTTCATTATATTTTGTATTTATTTATTTGTGAAAAATACTATCATATAAATTAGAAGCATGTTTTTTTTACACATTTATTTTTTAATCCATTGCCAAATAATTTCACATTTCTTTAAAGGTGCCATATGGAAAAATTGAGGTAAAAATATCCATAACATGACCTACATGCATCAAAAGAATGAGAAGAAATAAGGGCGATGATGTCATTAAAAAAATTTCAAGTTATAGTGCTGCAGAGATATCAACCTTAATTAGCCTTAGCATTACTTGCCCCGGCCCGACGGGTGTCGTAATACCAGTTTCGGCCATTGGAGGCGGTATGCAGGGAACATAACCACCAGCCAACCTGCAATACACAAATAACTCGCACGGCTTGTGGGCGTGTACTTGAACCTGATGTCAATCATGTGGAAAGTACAGCCCACTACTACTTCATTTAAGTTCAGGGAAGAGAGAGAAATGATGTCTCAAGCCCTTGGCAAGAGACCCCTACCACCACCACCCGCTACAGGGAAACAACCGCACTCGGAATCACAAATCAAATCCGATAAGAAAAGGAGCCGACCCAGAGTAAACATCGTCACTGCTTTCAATCGCTGGAGACAACTGATGGACCATAAAGAAATGAGGCTCGACTCCGAACTTGCAACATTTCTAACAGTAAGTTAGATGCTGTTAGTATTTCGCTAGAAGTTTGTTTTATATGTTTGTGTATTTGTTTTCGGGAAGTTATAACATAGCAATGTATCGAAGGCTGTTCGATAAACGTGCTAATGTTAGCGATGGCTAACCGTAGCTGCATTTGATAATTAGCTAGCTATAACTTAACGTTACCCATTTTATTATATCATAACTAACCTGCTCTGTCTAGTATGTTGGTCTCCGTGTCCTCTTTGCTTCGTGGTTTTTCTGTGCGTGAAAAAATTGATGTGTGGCGTGAAAGCGTGTGAAAAGAGTCAATTGCGTGTGTCTCACGCTGAATGCTTGAGAGTTCGCACATTATTTCCCAAGCAGAATAAAGAACAGGTTGATTATTGCTGTTTAGCGTTTGTATTAATCTATGATGTGTCCCTGTTTGCGTACAGGGACATAAAAAATAAATTAAAAGTGATACGTGGACCAAGGTGTCTGAGATTACTTAAAATGAACAAAGGATCATAATATTTTGTCCACAACAATATTTAATGAGGTTAACTTATAACTCCTTGTGGTTAGTCTGCACCAGATCAACAAGCTTGTTTGCTTTGCGGCCGCTTTAAATACAAAATAAGCATTCGATCTACGTTAGAGCGTCTGAGCGCTCACAAATCTTTCTGCAGCGTCGTGGGCAGAGCGGCAAGAGCGATTTTTGACACTCTAGACGCCGGCGGTGTGAACGCACAGTTAGGCTTCGGCTATGGCTGTAGTGTTAATGTGAAGGTAGGGGCGGAGCATAGAGACTATGCCGTTTCTCGTTTGTTACTCTAGAGTAGACCAATTCACTTTCTTGAGGCATACTGCCCCCATCTGTTATGGAATGTGGAGTATGACTTGATTTTTTTTGCCAAACATTACATTTGGCACCCTTAATATGAATAATAATATTTGTAAAAAAATCATATCAGTTTATATCAGCTATCAGCCCTCATGCATTCCAAGATATTGGCATTAGCTGTCAAAAAACACATATCGGCCACTAATTTCAATATCACATCTTATTCTTATTCTTAGTATTGGTGTTTACTAATAAGACAATTGCTTTGTAAAAAAAAAAAAGTTCAAGTTACACTTGTTTTTATTAATGTTTTAGTTTATTTTGGAGTTATTTGTGTTTTTGATTGTTTTGACGCTACCTCAATGTTGAATATCTGTTTCCCTAGTGTTAAATATAAAGGACAAAAAGATTACTATTCACAGTTTACATTTTTGTTTCAGTCAAAAATATATATTTGTTAATAATTATATAATAATAACATACAAAACGTATTCATACCACTCTTCAACTCTCATATATCTTGTTAAATGAGCAGTATGTCATGCTTACATTCTGTGCTGCTTGTCTGTATCTTCTGCGGCGACGGTAAACCACAATAAAACATCCAGCTGCAGCCATCAGCAGAACAACAGCAGCACATACTCCTGCTGCAGCAGCTGAAGACAGACCTGAATCTGGAACAGATAAAGAGAAGCAGTCATTATTACTAGAGAGTGAATGATAACCTATCCAGTACTTAACAATATCTTCTGAATGATAATTAGCAGTGCTCACAGGAATACTGCCTTATATTATGCACTTTGCATGTCAATAACATTAGTCAAAGCATCATTCAGATTCACCAGTGACAGAGACACTGAAACTCTTGACCCTCTTAAAACTGAAGCTGCTGCTGCTGCTGTTGATCTGTAGATGATAAAGTCCAGAGTCTGTGGTTCTGGTGTTTGTGATGGTCAGAGATCCAGTCTGATGATCCAGCTTCATTCTCTCTCTGAATCTCTCATCACACTGATCATCTCTACAGATCTTACTCTGATCTCCAGTGATTTCAGCGATGAGAATGTCATTAAAATACCACGTCATCACATCATTTGGGTGTTTAGTTTCACCAGGATCTAAAGTGACAGATTCTCCCTCCTTCACTTCTTCTCGTTCAGCAGCAGAAACACCTGAAACACAAACCACAAGCTGCTGGACGAACTTGCATTTTAAACATATATAAACTGCAATTAAACACTCATTAAATGGCTCACCAGTGACAGAAACATCAAAGATCTTTTCACTGCTGCTGTTGCTGATTACCACTAGTTTATAAAGTCCAGAGTCTGTGTTTGTGATGTTTGTGATGGTCAGAGATCCAGTCTGATTGTCCAGCTTCAGTCTGTCTCTGAATCTCTCAGTGCCTACACACTGATCATCTGTACAGATATAACTGAGATCTCCACTGATTTGAGCGATGCGATTGCTACTGAAATACCATTTAATATCTTCTTGTTGGTCTGTTTGAACACCAGTGTGTAGAGTGACTGAATCTCCCTCCTTCACTGACGCTCTGTTTGTCTCAACACCAAACACACCTGAAGAAACAAACACATACAAATATATATATTTGAACATTAAATTACTAATTTTCATTGAATCATAATATTCCAAAGTACCCATAAAATGCTTTAAAGAATTAGTTTGCACTATATAAAGAGAGACAATACAGCGGCATGTTTTCTACATTTTATAAATATGTTAGTGCTTATTCTCCCACGTAAATTTTGAGGCCTACATTTTATGAAATTGGTTGATGTTTTCAACCAAATCGACTCACATTTTATCCAAGCTACATTTGATCAGTTTATGGACTGACATTAAATGTCAACTTTTACAGAAGTTAGATAGGCCTTAGGTTACTTTTCTAAAACCCAGTCACGTGACCAATTTCAAAAGACACATTTTCACGCAATGCGATAACGTTGTTTTTAACTGTTAAACTGTGTTATCCGTGTTTCACCGTCCATCGATGTCTGTGAGTGTTCGTAAGCTGTATCATAACAACAACATTAGCCTACGTCAACCATCACTACATCCGTGCATCGCCAAAGAAGCGATCAGGCCTTCTAGAGGACACAGAAATCGCGGAAAAGAGATTGCACGAAGAAAATCTCACCATGGTCGAGTAAAAACAAAGTCACTGCGAGTGTATTTAGGAAAAGTTTCATTTTCACCACTTTCCCCCCGGTAAACGAATGCGGAATATTATTCATAAGTGTTGTCCTGCATTTACTGGATCCTCCCAATGGAAGGAGAGTGATGATCCTCGCGTTTTCTAATATGCATGAGGAAAAAAAGGCTTTTCGCCGTGTTCCGTTTGTAAAATAGAGTTTAAACAATGGCGGAACTGGTCAGTTGCGGAAGAGAAATTAGCGGAAGATGCATTAGCGGAAGAGGACAAGTAGCCTACACTGGGCTGACTCTATGGGCGTTGTAATATTAGCTGACTTTTCAGATGTATTAAATTATAAAACCCTTTGTAATATATAATAACATTAAATTTATTTTATATTTTCTCTAAACCTTCCTTGATATCAAGACATGCACCTTGCAATTCAGGCCAAATTAAATATACATTGTGCTTGAATTTGCATGTTAAAGTGTAAGTCTCATTCATTTTGTGTAAAAGAAAAAAGAAAAAAAAAATGTAGATAGTTTACATTTTGCATAAACATTTGTAATTCATTTTTTAAAGGTAACGTTACATTATTCGGGTCTCTACACTTACATTTCTTTTTAGAAGCACTTGTGCCCCAACTAAAAAGAATCAAATAATAATAATAATAATAATAATAATAATAATAATAGGGAACACTTGATCAATAACAGATATTAACCTTTTCATTCTGAGGTGATATTTGACTTTTCAAAGTGTAAAGGCTACCTTTTTAATGCCATTTTTTTCTTACTTTACTATATGTATGTCATATTTGGTGTCAAAAAAATATAGCCTATTTATAATAATTTTTCCAAAAATTTTATAAATATTCAATTAAAATAGGTTATAATCAGAAATAAATAAGTTTACCAGTCAAATGAAATCAGCATCAATAATTTTATTTTGATATGAGATCAATGTTTTAAATATAAAGTTTTTGAATATAGAAATATTCAAATAACTCAATTTATACTTTCAAAATGAAACTGAAACCATCAGTAGCTGTGGTAAGTCTCCTCGTGTGCGCAGAGGGTCACGAAAGGGATCAGTTTTTGTCTTTTTATTTGTTGACAAGAAATGCATGTAATAATATACGGAACCGCCGTATCTCTTTATGACCACATCAAACGGGAGAATTTTCCGATGCGCGCATCAGCTTCACCTCAGCCAAACGAGCGCGGAAAAGCGTCAGCAGCCAAATGAGCTTCAGTAGAACAACTGTGAACTGCGGTCTAATGAGATGTTGCTAGAGTATGTCAGTAAACACTTTCCTTACCATCCTTTCATTACCCCCGTTTTACGCAGCACACAAGAAAGTCTCTCAAATGCATGTACCAAAATATAATCTGCAATTCGAAATTACAATATATGGCACAATATGATATGTGTTTTTTATTTGCAATTTAATGCACAAATAATTGTGAGCACAATGCATTTATGCTGGAAAATATGCGAAAATGAAATGCATAAAACAACTCATTTTATATTGCATCTAGGGTGCATGGGAGGGCGCTCACGAGCACCCTTCTAAACGCTAAAATGGAGAATGGAACACCCTATGGCCCCGTCTCAAATGAAACAATTCATGTGCTCTTTCGGTCGTGCGGACATACAATAGCCACCCCGTGCGTGTGTCCGTTAAGTCCACGAGACCATAGTGTGTCCCATTAGTAGTTTTAGCGTTTAAAAGGGTGCTCACAAGCACCCCTTTTGCGGCCGCTATGCGCCCTCCATACACACTTCTGCCAAGCGCCCAATTTTAGAGCTCCAACAATTTAAGTCACTTAACCCAGTGTAGTGTTCATATTTTGTTATTCAGCCAGTGTCTGTGGGTTTGGTGGACCCCCCACATTTATTTATTTTTATTTAATGCAATCAAAAAAATTATGTTAGAACATTCAACAGATGGTTACTTCATCTCAGTTAAAAGCAATATAAACAGCATATATGGCTAATATTTGCCCTTTACCTTTGTTAGATAACACTTATGAATTAAAGTGGTACAACCTTGTGCGGGACGGCAGGGGCTGAAACACAAAACTCACAACTTACACTTACTCTCTCTCTCTCTCTCTCTCTCTCTCTCTCACACACATACACACACACACACACACTCATCATAATTTTGTTTTGATCACTGAAAACGGGGCCCCAGACCCGAACACCATACAAAGGTTAACTGACAGATGATGATGGATCTTATAAGATCTTATAAGATGTGCTTCCTTTACACAGGGTGCGCGTGATCGCCAAATCGAAAGTGAAAGTAAACAAAGAGTGCTCATTTATAAGAGATTTAATTACCCTGCATATTGATAGAGGCTTCCTAATGCGCGAAAATTACATGATGCATTATTATAATATTTGCGGGAGCAGGCAGAGATGGTAAGAAATTCAGCAGGAGGGATTAAGGAAACAGGCAGGACTTCAAAGGAAAATGCCACCGTTTTCCTTGGGATCCAAACAGGGATGAATTTAGAAGTTTGGTGGCTTCTAAATGTATCCCTGTTTGGATCCTAAGGAATTACTGGTGTAAGCTAAACGCTTTCATAGTGCCACCGCGCGCTACAGTGATTGAGTGCGCGCACTGAGACGAGAGGTACGTTATTATCTCCTCTGAATTGAGGGAATAACATAGTGGAATATGGAACAAAGGCGACGTTTTTCTTTAATACAAAAAATGCACAAGATGAAAGGCGACTGTATAAAGTAAAAGACGAATCCAGGGCATTTTGGGTAATTAAGAAATTTGTAAACTTCATGTTTTTTTTTTGTTTTTTTTTCTTCCTTAGTTTGGTTTCAGTTAGGACAGAGAGAGTTAAGTAAGCAGTATAACATAACACACCTAATGCATGGGATTCATATCAGGAAAATGTGGAAAAATCTCTAAAAGACAGACATTAACATATAACTTACCAGCAACACATTAGGTAAGCATCTAGGGTTTCTTGTGTTCACAGCTTTTGTTCTCCTTTGACATGTCACGACTCAAATTTGCTCAAAATAAAAATAAAAATAAAAATAACAGGAAAATATTAAATAATTCCGGACCAACCCAGCGGTCAGTTATAATGAGCAGCAGCTGAGCTCACATAGCTGCCTCACTCACAGAAAGACGAAAATTGCGAATCATTTGAGTCAGTTCGGGAGTTCGTAGCTTGTTCGCGAATCATTTGAGTCAGTTCGGGAGTTCGTAGCGGGTTCGCGAATCATTTGAGTCATTTCGGGAATTCGTAGCGGTTTCGCGAATCATTTGAGTCAGTTCGGGAGTTCGTAGCTTGTTCGCGAATCATTTGAGTCAGTTCGGGAGTTCGTAGCGGGTTCGCGAATCATTTGAGTCATTTCGGGAATTCGTAGCGGTTTCGCGAATCATTTGAGTCAGTTCGGGAGTTCGTAGCTTGTTCGCGAATCATTTGAGTCAGTTCCAGAGTTTGTAGCGGGTTTGCGAATCATTTGAGTCAGTTCGGGAGTTCGTAGCGGGTTCGCGAATCATTTGAGTCATTTCGGGAATTCGTAGCGGTTTCGCGAATCATTTGAGTCAGTTCGGGAGTTCGTAGCGGGTTCGCGAATCATTTGAGTCAGGTCATGAGTTCGGAGCGGAGTCGCAAATCATTTGAATCAGTTACCATGTTTGAATCAACGTTGACTTACCTTTCGATTTTGCAAATTGGATCAACGTTGAAATCACAACGTTGATTCATTTGCATTTAGTTTTCACATCCCATCCAAAGTGCACACACACAGCAATGACCACACACCCGGTGCAGTGGGCAGCCATTTATTCTGTGGCGCCCAGGGAGCATTTGGGGGTTCAGTGCCTTGCTCAAGGGCACCTCAGTAGTGTGTATTGAATGTGAGAGAAAGCACTGTGCATTCACTTCCCCCACTGACAATCCCTGCTGGTACGAGCCTCGAACCTGCAATCTTTGAGTTAAAAGTCAGACTCTCTAACCATTAGGCCATGACTTTCCCCAAATAATAATAATAATAAAGCGAAGCACCTTTATTTGTTTTGAAACTTGAAGTTGTCTTAGATTCGGTCATTCCGTGTGTTACTCATTATTTTTGTTTTTGTTTTAATGACCTTCATGTGGTTTCCCCTTGTCCCCTAGACCACAACACCACTAGGGTACGTAACACTGGTATGGCGATAAAGCTGGCGACAGGCGTCTGTGCTGATTATTTGGTTCTTGTGGTCTTTGCTGAGGATCTGTTCTAATGGCTGACGTGTCAACGAAGTCTTGTACTGTACTGTACTTTAAGTGCAGGCCCACCATCTGGTCTGGATACACACTGTAACCTATAAAAATGAGACAGAAAGAATAGTACTATTGTAGATGTTATATTTCTTACGATGCAAGTAGATCGGATGGTGTGTGTTTTTATTATTTTATTATTAGTCTTATTATGTGGACAATGTTAATGCTAATTGGAAACAGTGCTTTATTTGACTGTAAAGCTGATTGTGAAGTTCACAAAAAAGCAAGACACAGAAAATTTTCTCCTACAAGTTTGTCCAGATCAAACCACATCTTTGAAGTAAACCAACCACAACAGGTTTCAGTTTGACTCAGAAGATGAGCTGCAAAACTAGCAACGAGATGGAAGAGATTAACCTTTAGTTGTTCTAACATACAAAGTAAATCAACTACTACTAAAAATTATCATTGTTAAATAAGAGAATGAAACACGCTTTCTAATATTAAGTCTTAATAAGTGCTAGAAGAGTACTTACATGTCACTTTAACGCATTTGTAAAGCACCTGTAAAGAGCCCATGCACAAGGAGGGTTAAATTCTGTCGTGGGAGGATTCACACAGCAACTCAAGTGCATTCATCAGATAGTTTCATTAGATCGGAGTTTTCAGAAAATGTTCCATGTGTTTGCTTTGTTCTGTGTGTGCTGGGGCCGTCTGACTGGTAAGTCATTAATATATTTTTATGTATTAATATCAGTTACTTTCTTCACAGATATTAATTATCAATGTGATTTCAACTTTTCATGATCTAAATGACTTTGTAGCTTCATACATTGTGCTCTGGATAGAATATAAAACTTTCAGTACATTTAATCAATGTAGAATCTGTTGATCAGGTGTGTTTGGTGATTCAGTGTCAGCGATGGAGGAAGATTCTATTACTCTAGACACTGATCTTACTGAAATACGTAAAGGAGACGACATACTGTGGAGATTTGGAGCTGAAAAGACTCTCATAGCTAGAATGAACAAAAAGAAGCAAATCGTCTCCACATATAATGATACTGATGAGAGATTCAGAGACAGACTGAAGCTGGACGATCAAACTGGATCTCTAACCATCATGAACATCACAACTGAACATACTGGACTCTATGAACTAGTGATAAGTGCAGATAAACTGTTATCAAAAACATTTAATGTTTCTGTCTATGGTGAGTAAAGATCATTTGTCGTGTCCTTCAAATAAGGAATATTCAGTACAACTTAAGCTCAGTCAACAGCATTTGTGACATAATGCTGATTACCAAAAACATATTTATTTTTAGTTGTGTAAGGTAAAGGACTAATGTCAATGGAACTTTTTGGAGGATGTAAAATTTAAGCAGTACAGACTACTTTATTAAATTTCTGTATATTTTCTACCTGTAAGACAAGTAACAGGTAGGAAATATTTTTGCAACAAGATGGCAGTGTTTCCACGTTATTTTGTCTTGTGAGTTGCAGTGTTTTTACCATTGTGTTTACCTGTCTTTAAGCACACATACAGTCGTGAGTATCTACTCGATGACGCCAGAACCACTTTTGAGAGTTAAACTCTGCACACCTCAAAGAGCTGCGCCACCACTGTCGCCCACTGCTGCATCTCGCCCCCAGGTGGGGGCACCACAAGCGGCATAAGAGGAAGTAGAAGAGGGGTAAGCATGGAAGTATCCGGGCTACGCTAATGGCTAATCCACACACTAAAACCAGCTATCCCCACCATCATACTAGCTAACGCTCTTTGGACAATAAACTGGACTACATACAACTACTACGACCAACTCAGAGGACTGTAAGAGACTGTTGTGTTTTGTTATGTTCATGGAAACATGGCTCAACAGCAGCATTCCAGACTGCGCTATTCAGCTCGATCAGCTGACATGCTATCGAGTGGACAGAGTCATACTGCGATGGGCTTTGTGTTTACATCAGTGATGCGTGGTGTTGCGATGCTGTTGTGATCTGCAAACACTGCATACAGACCACTTGTTAAAGTCGGCAAACAAGTTCACAAACTAATACATGTGTGGATGATAGGGGAGGTCTACAGACTCCTGAAGACGTGGAGCGCTGCCTTCAGAGCTGGAGATGAGATGAGCTTAACTTTCTGACTTGAAGAACCTCAGGCAGTACGAGTCAGCAGCAACACATCCAGCACCATCACACTGAACACTGGAGCCCCACAAGGATGTGTGTTGAGCCCCCTCCTCTTCATTGTACTGACCCATGACTGCACACCGTCACACAACTCCAACCTCTTCATTAAGTTTGCAGATGACACGACTGTGGTGGGTCTCATTAGTAACAAAGGTGAGACAAACTACAGGAGTGAAGTGAGCCACCTGGCCTGATGGCGCAGTGACACCAATCTCTCTCTGAACATGGAGAAGACAAAGGAGATTGTTATTGACTTCAGGAGAGCACACACTTAAAAAGTTTCTCTGACATCAACTGTGACTGTGGAGAGAGTGAGCAGCACCAAGTTCCTGGGTGTGCACATCACAGAGGATCTCTCCTGGACTGAAAACACAGCAGCACTGGCCAAGAAATCACAGCAGCGTCTTTACTTCCTCCGCAAACTGAGAAGTTTTGACCCCCATCATGTACACCCTCTACAGAGCGCCATCGAGAGCATCCTGACAAGCTGCATCACTGTGGGGAATGGCACCTGCAACGCGTCCCGCCGAAAGACTCTGCAACGCATAGTGAGAGCAGCTGAGAAGATCATTGGCATCTCTCTCCCCTCCCTCCAGGACATTTACAGAACCTCTCTCACTTGCAAAGCCTTCTGCATCACAGGTGATCCCACCCACCCGTCACACAGCTTCTGCAGTCTGCTGCCATCAGGGAGGAGACTGCGGAGTCTCCAGGCCAGGACCAGCAGACTGAAGGACATCCACTAGGCTGTCAGGAAGCTGAACTCACTCCCGAACTTACCCCCGTCCCTCTTCTGCCGCAGGCACCACTGAACTATGAAACCCCCCGCCAGATCCCACATCCCCAGTTCCCCCCCCCCCCACTACATACAATGACATGCACCAGTCACTTTGTGCAGCATTGGTCTGCTCACTACCTCATTCACCATGGAACTGACGTCATTCTACTACCTCATCAGTCAGTTAAATAAAATAACTGCTCTTGAGCCTTTAATCAGACTAAATAAGCTACTTTTTTGCACAAAAAAATCTTTTATCTGCACTGTTTGTTCACTTCACTGATTTGCACTCTATCTGCCATGTGCCTTGCGCTGCTTTATTTAATTTAATTTATATATTTTTTTACATTCCCTTACGTATAGTTGTATCTACATTTTATATATGATCTAGATTTTTAGGCTCTGCTGTTAATGTTATCTTTATGCACCGGGGGTCTGAGAGTAACGCAATTTCGATTCTCTGTATGTATGTACTGTACATGTGGAAGAATTGATAATAAAGCAGACTTGACTTGACTGAATGAGATGAATGCCTTCTTTGCTTACTTTGAGGCACAAAACAGTACCACTGCACAGAAGATTCCACTTCCTTCTGCGACCAGGTGTTGACGGTGACCCCAGACAGTGTGGGGAGATCCCTCAGCAGGATCAACTCATGCAAAGCTCCGGGTCCTGACAACATTCCTGGGCGTGTACTGAGAGACTCACTGATGTCTTCACAGACATTTTCAACATTTTGCTTAGTCAGGGTGTTGTCCCTGCATGCTTCAAAGCTTCCAACATCATTCAAGTCACGAAGAAGCCGTCTCCATCCTGCTTCAGTGACTACCATCCAGTTGCACTTATCCCTATTCTCATGAATTGCTTTGAATGGCTAGTCATGCACCACATCATGACATGACATGGATTTTCTGATCGGAAGACCTTAGGCAGTACGGGTCTGCAGCAACACATCCAGCACAATCACACTGAACACTGGTGTCCCCTCCTCTTCACTCTGCTGAGCCATGACTGCACACCATCACACAACTCCAACCTCTTGATTAAGTTTGTGAATGACACGACTGTGGTGGGTATCATTGGCAACAGAGATGAGACAATCTACAGGAGTGAGGTGGTCGAGTGGTGCAGTGACATCGATCTCTCTCTGAATGTGAAAAAGACAAAGGAGATTGTTGTTGACTTAAGGAGATCACACACTCAGCACGTTTCTCAGACTATCAACTATGTTAATGTGAAGAGCCAGAGAGCAGCTGAGAACAGCTTCTTCAGTCTGCCCCCTCAGCATCACAAGTGACCCAACACACCCGTCACGCAGCTTCTTTGGGGGCAGCTAGGGCCTAATGGTTAAAGATTTGGACTTGTAACCTGAAGGTCACTGGTTTGAGTCTCTGTGCTGGCAGGAGCAAACCTCTCTTCCACTCTCAATACCCATGACTCAAGTGCCCTTGAGCAAGGCACTGAACCCCAAGTTGCTCCCCGGGCACTGGATATATAGCTATCCACTGCTCCAGGTGTGTGATCATGGTGTGTTCACTTTCTTAGTGCTGAATGTGTGCACTTGAATGGGTTAAATGCAGAGCACAAATTCCGAGTATGGGTTACCATCCTTGGCATGACTTTCACTTTATCTTTAGTCTGCTGTCGTCCAGACCAGGGCCAGTAGACTGAAGGAAAGCTTCATTCATCAGGTTGTCAGGAAGCTAAACTTCCTCCTGACCTTGCCACCCTCCCTTTTTCCCCATGCACCACTGAACTCTGAACCTCAGTCCCATCCAGCACCCCCCAGCTCCCACTAACGCACTCCCACTAACACACTGGGACCTGCACCAGACACTTTGTGCAGCATTGGTCTGAACACTACCTCATTCAGCATTTAACTGACCTCATTCAACTACCTCTTCTGTCAGTTTAAATTTCTGAGATTCTTGACACTTTAATCAGACTGAATAAGCTCTTTGTTTTTTTACTTCACTGGACTCTTATCTGCCATGTGCCTTGTGCTGTTTTACTTATCTTTCTTTTTATATGACCTATTTGTATATCTGTATAATTGAACTTTATATTTTATCTGTATTTAATATTCTACTGTTAGTGTTGTCTGTATACACCAAGGGTCTGAGAGTAACACAATTTAAATTCCCTGAATGTATGTACTGTACATGTGGAAGAATTGTCAATAAAGCAGACCTGACTTGAAGTAGGAAGAGCACAGGTAAATGAGACACTATGGGTTTATGTGAAGATTGCTTAAAGCTGACCTGAATTAGAAGATATATTTTTAAAGCTTAATAAAAGTTAAAATTGAGCTTTTAATTATACTGTAATATTGGCTGGCTGTAATTAATGTTTACATTATATTTTTTTATGTTAATTCTACATTAATTTTGAGATCCACTAAATTTCATTACATCATAAAAATATATTTAAAAAATTTATCATTTTGGAACCTGTGATAATAATTCGTTTCTGAGGAACTAAATAGTTTGGTGGAAGAATACAGTTTTTATTAATATCATTAAACTTTATTTCCTCCGTTTTATTCTGTGAAACCTTACTACATATATAGAATAACTATAGAACTATAGAATTACTTATAAAAGCAATAAGCCCCATGAAGCTGTAGTTTACAGTGAATTTATAACAGCTAAGGGGAATTTTCCGCCTCATGTCATGCCTAACAATGCCCCTTAGCTGTTATAAATTCACTGTAAACCAGGGCTTCATGGGGCTTATTGCTTTATTAAAGTATACTAAAATAGAAAACCATTATTTTAAATTGTAATGATTTTTTACAATATTACAGTTTTTTTATGTATATTTGATCAAATAAATGCAGGCTTGATTAGCATAAAAGACTCTTTCAAAACGTATAAAATAGCAATGTGTACAATCTTTTGACTGATACTATACATATTAGCAACTAGCTACAAATTATAACATTTTTAAAGGGTAGCATCCTAGAATATTCCTATATCTATTTACATATTCAAATGTTTAATCATTTTGCATTTTGAGATGATGCAAACACTCACTGACCATCAACACATTAAAGATATTGAACTGAAAATAAGAGTGTTGCTTAGATTTATCCAATTCTTTTTATTCTCTTATGTTTTCAGCTCGTCTGCCTGTTCCTGTCATCAGCAGTAACTCTTCAAACTGTTCTTCATCATCATCAACATCATCAGAGCAGAATTGTTCATTGGTGTGTTCAGTGGTGAATGTGGGTCATGTGACTCTCTCCTGGTACAAAGGAAACAGTTTATTGTCCAGCATCAGTGTGTCTGATCTCAGCATCAGTCTCTCTCTACCTCTGGAGGTGGAATATCAGGATAAAAACAGCTACAGCTGTGTGCTCAACAATCCCATCAGCAACCAGACTCAACATCTGGACATCACTCAACTCTGTCCCACATGTTCAGGTTCATCAGCATTTATATAATGTGTGTTTATTTACTGTGTTTATACAATGTGTGTTAGATACAGTTTTAGATCAGATTGAAAGATTTACTAACAATCACGACTGTCTCGCTTTTACTCTCCTTCTGTTCCTCCAGACTCTGTGTTTCTGATAGCACTGATCTCTGCTGCTGCTGCCGGATCTCTGTTGATAATAGTTGCAATTGTGATCTACTGCATCTGCAGGAATTGTAAAAAAGCAGGTCAGGAGATCAAAAAATTTATGCAAATGTCAAAATAATTGTTTTTGCAATGGACACATTTTAATATAAGATTGAACTTTGTTTTACATGTATGTGATCATATTTAATGCAGTCCAGACCCAAGAGAAAAACAAAACGGATTCAGCATTGCATAAAACAACAACAACAAAACTGGTGAGATCACTTTGAATCTGTTGCAAGAAACTGTTGTGGTCAGTGAGTCAGTGAGTTAATTTTTGTGTGGAATCACACCAGATAATCAGTGAAGAGATGTGGATGATCATCTGTGATTATAGGGAGTATAACAGAAAAAAAATTAAATAAAACATGCTTTTGTGGTTGTTTTACTATGCTCCATCCCATATAACTGTTGCATCAGCAGGTTCCTAACTAACTGTTTTTGTATTTTTCTTTGCAGAAATTAAAGAAGGAGCCTGTGTATGGGAATGTCACCAAAACACGATGATCAAAACAAACTGTCCTGGAGAACTCATCTGGTCCTTGATTCACACCTTTTATTTCATATTTGTGCAGGATCTTTTACTTTTTTCTGATTTGTTCTCTGTCTTTGTTTTCAACTGCTAATAATTTTGAAACATTTAAAGCAGGCAGGGTTAACCTTACAGTAGGACACTGATTACTGTCAGACTTTCAGAACCCTTCATCACTTACATAAAGACTGTAATAATTTAATTTTAAAGCACAGCCACCATGAAATAAGACTGTATCACCTCTTTTTTTTACTTTTAGATCATTCTGAGGTTAAATACGGATTTAAAATCATAAGACATAGTTTAATAATTATGATGAAATCAAATCTTTGCATAGTTATGCCAGGAACTAACAATGCCTTGGAGAAAATCAACTATTCCTTGTTCTATACCCCAGAAACATTGGTGTCTTATATTTTAGAGCAGTATTTTAGTATTGTATTTGAGTTTACTACAAACAGTAGGTCTATTAAGATAATTGTGGCGAGTGGGGCGGGGCCGAGAGCCGTGAGAACGGCGCGAGTCCCACGGAGGAGATAGAAGGATATAAAAGCGACGACAGTGAAGGACGAGAGAGGACCAGGCCTGGATTTATTTTGTGTTTTGATTTTGTTTGTGTGCAGCAGTCGTCTGTGAGGGGCTGCCGCACTGTTTTGTGTTCATTTTGATTATTAAAGTCATTTTGATTGTCTTCCGGTTCCCGCCTCCTTCTTTCCGATGATTATGAAGTTTGTACTGCATTACACTGGTGCCGAGGCCCGGGAGAAGGAGGGACGCACTGCTGAAGATCCCTCGCCGCTGTGGTGAATCTGCGGTGCCATCGAGCAGGGACGCTCGAGGCAGTGGGCTGGAGTGAGCTGCCGGGGATGGACAAGCTCGCTGCCGGCGGCTCGCAGTGTGGAGGGGCGGCTGGCATCAGTGAGGGAGCAGAGGAGTCAGCACCGTTCGCCAGAGAGCAGGAGCCTACTGCCATCCACCTGAACGGGGAGGAGCAGGGAACGGGGGACTCCTGCCAGCTGCCCAAAACTGAGGAGCCGTCAGCATCCACCGGGCGGCGGAGGATTGTCGTGCCGTCTGCCGAGGGCTGTCCAGTGCCACCACCAGGCACCGCAAAGGAGATCACCCAGCTGGTGGAGAGCTGAGCCGGTTCCCGCCTCCTTCTTCCCGATGATTATGAAGTTTGTACTGCATTACAATAATAAAACATCCAGAAACTCAAATGTTTGTTCTGTTTTAGCTTAATATGCACGTACATTTAGTAAATTTATTAAAAATATGGATCTTCTCATTAACTGCTCTCTGTACTCTGTACTGTATAAAGAGAAACCTGGCAAATTGAGAACAAGGACATCATCGTTTTCCAATGCAGACTCTTACCCTGGTTTTGGGTACGAGTCTAAAATCTACTGACAGCTTTAGTAAACAAAAATAGATGAACAAAATAGAAAACATCGGCCACAGTATAACAGCGCCACTGCTGCCGGCCCGTGTCTGCCCAACAGCGCCTCTGTCGGTTATTCTGTGTATCTGCACCCGGCCATCAACATGATGCACCAGGAATCGGGATTCATCAGACCAAGCCACTTTCTTCAATCATCCACAGTCTAATATCAATGATCTCAGGTCCATTTCATGTGTTGTTGGTTATGGCATGCAGTAAGTAAGAATTGGACCCTAAACTAAAGGGTGACCGATAATTTTGCTATAGTTTAAAGGGGACATAAAACACACTGTTTCACACAATTGCATGTTAAACAAGTCAAGTCTGCTTTATTGTCAATTCTTCCACATGTACAGTACATACCACACAGTGATGCAGCTGGTCAGGATGCTCTCGATGGTGCCTCTGTAGAAGGTGTACATGATTGGGGTGGGGGCTCTGGCTCTTCTTAGTTTGCAGAGGAAGTAGAGACACTGCTGTACTTTCTTGACCAGTGCTGCAGTGTGGTCAGTTGAGGAGAGATCCTCTGTGATGTGCACAACCAGAAGCTTGGTGCTGTTGCCTCTCTTCACAGTTGCACCGTTGATGGTCAGAGGAGCATGCTGAGTGTGCACTCTCTTGAAGTCAACAACAATCTCCTTCATCTTCTCCACATTCAGAGAAAGATTGTTGTCACTGCACCACCTGGCCAGGTGGCTCACCTCGCTCCTGTAGCTTGTCTCATCTCTGTTGCTAATGAGATCCACCACAGTCGTGGCATTCGCAAACTTAATAAAGAGGTTGGAGTTGTTTGATGGTGTGCAGCAGAGTAAAGAGGTGTGATGGTGCTGGATGTGTTGCTGCTGACCCGTACTGCCTGAGGTCTTCCAGTAAGTCTAACAGCCAGTGGCACAGCGAAGTACAATACAATTGTATCTGTTTGTGAACTGGTTTGTTGACTGGTTTGGTCTGTATGAAGGCATTAACATGACAGTGATGTGGTCTGAGACACTAAGATGGGGGGGGGGGGGGGACTTTGTAAGATCCTCTCTGCGTGGTGCAAACAAAATCCAAAATGTTTTTACTTTGTGTTGGAAAGTTTATGTGTTGGTTTATTTTTTTTGGAACCAGTGGTGGACGAAGTACACAAATCAAGTACTTGAGTAAAAGTACAGATACGTATAATAAAATATTACTCCAGTAAAAGTAAAAGTACTCCTTTTTCAATTTTACTCAAGTGAAAGTACAAAAGTACTAAATTTTTTATGTACTTAAGTAAAAAAAGTACTGAAAGATAGATGTTTGCAATTTTATATAGGCTAATTTAATTTTATATTAGCACATTTTTTATTTTATTTTTTTTATAATCCTACTTCTCAAAATACCTGGGATTTTCCCCAAAATAACCACTATATGGAGTCAAGATATATTTTGTTGTTGATATGGACTACACTGATGAGAGTAATGTTCACTGTGAAGCTTACACTGTGATGTACCTGAGAGAAAACAGAGATGACCATCTGATTTTCACCAGTAAGAACAAAGTATTTTAAAGTTTGTTGTTTTACAGAACATCACAGTTATGTATGACATGAAAATAAGGCCTGAAGATTTTCATAATGATTTTTTTCCTTCTCAAACCTTGTCTGGGGTGTAAAAACACCACTGGCCAAACGGGGTGCATCTCTTCCCCTCTTTGATAATTACTGTAGTTACCATGTTCTGAACATCACATCCTTTCTTTTCTCCCCAGATGTAATATATATATATATATATATATATATATATATATATATATATATATATATATATATATATATAGGTGGTTGAATAAAAATATTTGGACATTATTTATAAAAATGACCTCAAGTTAGCACCAGCAAGCTTGTTAGCTAGACAGTTAGCATCAGCTAACAATATTTACTTATTTTCAGTACGGTTATGAATAACGTCCTTAATAACAATGGATGAAAAGTTTAGAGCTCTACCGATGATTAAGTCTAGAGTGTGTCCACCTTTGTGTGTGGGTCCATGTACATGCTGAATCGACAAGCAAAAAAAAGCCTCAAGTCCAAATATTAATTTATGACCAATTAACTGTTTGACAAACACTTCCTGCTTCGATGTCCAGATCTGAATTAAATAAAATCTCAAACATGCTCCGATGTCCCGATCTGAATCAACCGAGTCGCGACCAGGCTCCGAAGTGGCGATCTGAATCTACCGAGTCGCGAACAGGCTCCGAAGTGCCGATCTGAATCAACCGAGTCGCGAACATGCTCCGAAGTGCCGATCTGAATCAACCGAGTCGCGAACAGGCTCCGAAGTGGCGATCTGAATCAACCGAGTCGCGAACAGGTTCCGAAGTGCAGATCTGAATCAACCAAGTCGCGAACAGGCTCCGAAGTGCCGATCTGAATCAACCGAGTCGCGAACATGATCCGAAGTCCCGATCTGAATCAACCGAGTCGCGAACAGGCTCCGAAGTGCCGATCTGAATCAACCGAGTCGCGAACAGGCTCCGAAGTGCCGTTCTGAATCAACCGAGTCGCGAACAGGCTCCGAAGTGCCGATCTGAATCAACCCAGTCGCGAACAGGCTCCGAAGTGCCGATCTGAATCAACCGAGTCGCGAACAGGCTCCGAAGTGCCGATCTAAATCAACCGAGTCGCGAACAGGCTCCGAATTGCCGATCTGAAAACTTCGACCAAAGAATGTAAAAAAATAACTCAATTTCTCTAATAACTCTATACTCTAATAACTCTATAAATCTATGAAAGACTCAGATCACGTGTCTAAAAATAAATCGCTATAGTAAAAGAGAAATAATAAGAGGAGTGAAGTTTCCTACCGCTCTGCTGTGTTTGGTCCTCACGCGCGTCTGACGCTCTGCGGCGCGTCTCCGCCCCTCACACGCGCGTTTACAGCGCTAAATTAATCATCTTTGCCAATTATTATACATTTACTTCATTGTCAGCTCCAGGTACTTCATTTATTATTGTTCATTGAACTGTTTGAAACAAAAAAAAGGTTGTATTTCAGTAATAATTCTAAATTATCAAAATAAAATATATAAAATAATGGTTTCTATTTTAATATCCTTTAAAATATAATCTATTTCTGTGATGTGCAGCTGTATTTTCAGCATCATTCCTTCAGTCTTCAGTGTCACATGATCTTTAGAAATCATGAAAATATGATGATTTATTATAAGAACTATTAATAGTTGTGCTAGCAAATATTATTTTGGAATCTGTGATCTGTGAAAGTGTTTTAAAGTTTGTGGTTTTACAGAACATCACAGTTATATATGACATGATAATAAGGCCTGAAGTTAGGAGGAACATTTTAAGGAAAATATAATTATATTTTCATAATGATTTTTTCCTTCTCAAACCTTGTCTGTGGTGTAAAAACACCCCTGGCCAAACGGGGTGCATCTCTTCCCCTCTTTGATAATTACTAGTTACCATGTTCTGAACATCACATCCTTTCTTTTGTCCCTAGATGTAATCTATATACATATATATATAGGTGGTTGAATAAAAATATTTGGACATTATTTATAAAAATTACCTCAAGTTAGCACCAGCTTGTTAGCTAGACATTTATCATCAGCTACAATATTTACTTATTTTCAGTACTGTTATGAATAAACATTCATGTCTGTCTAACGTTACTCGTCTAGTTAATCCAAACAATATACATATGTATAACGTTACTGTTAATACACAATATAAAAACAGATGTCATGGTAGCATTTTAATAAAACTGTTAATATTACGGTAGCGGGGAATTTGGACATGCATGAGTTATTTTATTTAATCTGTGTTAGTTTAAGGTTATTTTATTTTATTTTTTAACCTAAAACACAGAGACGCTGATTGATGTGTCTGCATGTCAGCATTTCAGTGGGCTTAAACAGATCACTCTTTACAGCGGATTTAGTTCCCAAACAACTGACAATTTTGACCTAAATATGATTTTCAGTTACAATAATTAATCCTAAATTTCGACATTAATAACTTACTTTTAGCAACATCAGACGCACGCGCGCTCACAAGATCTCACGGTTCTTACTTCTGGTGACTCGCACTAAACGGTTCATTTGAATCAGTGAGTGGTTGACTCCAGAACAGCTGCAATCGGATCATTTTAATTCGTAAACGAATCGTTTGGTGCGATTCGCGATCCGATTAAAGTTTATTTTGAAAAGACTCAGTTCGTTCATGATGAATCAGACACCGCTTCTGCGTGTCGGAGCACGTGATATATTATAGGGAGTAACGATATGTTTTATGAAATGTAGTGAAGTTAAAAGTACGATCTTATGCTTTGGAATGTAGTGAAGTAAAAGTAAAAGTTACTCAAAATAAAACTACTCCAGTAAAGTACAGATACTTGAAAAATGTACTTAAGTACAGTAATGAAGTAAAGCTACTCCGTTACTGTCCACCACTGTTTGGAACACACTCTCTTTAAGTCTGCATGGTTGTATTACCCAGCCAAGAAGATAAAAATATCAGGGTGGGCTGTCTGCTGCTCACTGGTGTGCTGGTACAGTTCATTCAGTGCCTCACTCCTGTGGGTGATGTTGTTGGAGCTGGAAGGAATGTAGACAGCAACGAGCAGTATGGCTGAATATTCCCTCGGCAGATAGAACGGCCAGCACTTAATAATCATAAACTCCACCAGGGGTGAGCAGTGTTTGCAGACCACAACAGCAGCATGGCACCACACATCACTGATGTAAACACAAACCCATATGCCGCATGATTTACCTCCTGCGACGAGAGCTCTGTCCACTCGCTAGCATGTCAGCTGATTGAGCTCAATAGTGCAGTCTGGATGGCTGTTGCTAAGCCATGTTTCCGTGAAAATTCTCTTACAGTCCTCTGAGTTGATCGTAGTGACAGGATGTAATCCAGTTTATTGTCCAAAGAGCGTAAATTAGCCTGTATGACGTTGTGATAGCTGGCTTGTGTGGGTTAGCCGTTAGCCTAGCCCGGATACCTCCGCACTTACCCCTCTTCTGCTTCCTCTCACACTGCTTGTAGTGCCTCTGCTGTGGGTGAGATGCAGCAGTGGGGGTCAGTGATGGTGAAGGCCTCCAGAACAGATCGATTTCCAGCAGCTCTTCATCATGTGAAACAGCATTGAACCCAATTCACACAATGAACAATTGACACAATATTCTTCTTCTCTTAGTCATTTGAAACAGTCAGATAACAACACTCAGAAGAAAAGCTGTCAGGGAGGCGGGAATATGAACTCTTAACCTTACTATAAAAATGTAAATAATTTTTTTTTTCACTTAAAACCAGTAAAAATCTTCCTAAGTGCTAGATGAACTATAAGATTATAAGCAGATGTAGGGTGTGAAGTGGGAGGGTCAGATCTTGTCATGGGGGGATTCACACTCAACACTTTACCAGTCTGCCGTTAGATCACACACCGGACCACTGAAGAAAATGTTTCACAAATTTGTCTTGTTCTGTTTGTGCTGCGGGGGTCTGATTGGTAAGTTTATGATATTATATTTATGGATTTTGTTTTTCAGGGTAATAAAGCTGCAGCTACTGATCAAATTTTATTATTTTAATCTCCTGTTATGTAACAAAAGAATTATGAATACTGTATAAAACAACAAGATTTACTAGCTTTGAATTCATGTCTCTGTTGGGATTAGGATTATGGAATTTACATTAAATCCAGATCTGGAAAAGATCATGAAAATAATGGAAATCCCTTCAGTGAATGTAGATCTTCAGAAAGTGTGAACTTTCTGTTGAGCTGCTTTCAAATATCCGGCCATTTTGTCCTTTTAAAAAGCCATTTCTAATAAATATTTTTTTTTTTAAATACTTCTGCAGTGATCATAAACATCTCCAAATATCATGAAACTATATAAGTCAAAATGTGCAGGAACCTTAAAGTTCAGGGATCTAATAATCTAAATATATATATATATATTTATTTTAAAAGTGTATTTAAAATATCCAGCAGAATTAAAACTGTACTTTCAATCACCAATAATTATCATGTATTTATTGTCAGTAAATTATGAAACTTTAAACATGATTGTCCTCCACGCTTTAAAACAAATGAAAGACTAGTTATGTGTTTGTTTTACACCAATCAGGATTCATCTTAAATCTAGATTTAATCAAGGGTTATATAATAATTCTGTTGCACCAAACTTTAACTTAACTTTAACCCTTTTAGAGGAGAATTTGTTACAGTCTCTCTATTATTAACAGTAAAGAGTTTATAACAGCTGTTTATAAAGACCGCTGATATTTTACATTGTGTTTGTTTCTGCTGAGACTTTAATCAGTGTAAACTCTGTTTGTTGATCAGGTGTGTTTGGTGATTCAGTGTCAGTGACGGAGGGAGATTCTGTTACTCTAAACACTAATGTTACTGAAATACATGAACACGACGACATACTGTGGAGATTTGGAGCTGACAAGTCTCAAATAGCTAAAATCAAGAAAAAGAAGCAAATCTTCTTCACATATAATAATACTGATGAGAGATTCAGAGACAGACTGAAGCTGGACGATCAAACTGGATCTCTGACCATCACAGACATCACAACTGACCATGCTGGACTCTATGAACTACTTATTAGTGGAGTGAATATAAAATCAAAAACATTTAATGTTTCTGTCTATGGTGAGTAGAGATGTCATTTGTTAAAACGTACACATATTCTATTTACTTTGTCAAATGTTTATTCATTTTATACTTTGAGATGACAGACTCATTCAGTGTCCTTTAACACACTTAACATTCACTTAACACAACATTTATTACTGATATTCATATTCATGCAGATTTTTGATTTCATGTTTATTCTCTGATGTTTTCAGCTCGTCTGCCTGTTCCTGTCATCAGCAGAAACTCTTCACAGTGTTCTTCATCATCATCATCATCCTCAAAGCAGAATTGTTCATTGGTGTGTTCAGTGGTGAATGTGGGTCATGTGACTCTCTCCTGGTACAAAGGAAACAGTTTATTGTCCAGCATCAGTGTGTCTGATCTCAGCATCAGTCTCTCTCTACCTCTGGAGGTGGAATATCAGGATAAAAACAGCTACAGCTGTGTGCTCAACAATCCCATCAGCAACCAGACTCAACATCTGGACATCACTCAGCTCTGTCACACATGTTCAGGTGCTTCCACAAGTTATTAACTGAGCTGATCTCTGTCTTCTGTTGTAGATCAGACTGATTCAATCACTCACATTAATGACTGTCTGTCTTTTCCTCTTCTTCAGTTCCTCCAGTCTCTGTGTTTCTGATCGTGTTGATCTCTGCTGGATCTCTGTTGATCGTCACAGCAGTCGTGATCTTCTGCATCTGCAGGAAACACAGAAAAACTGATCAAGAAGGCAAGTGTTATCTTCTCCATTTAAAACAAGTAAAATAAGAAATAATTCTTTAAAAAACATTGTAAATATTTGAACAAATTGAAAGTGCTTTTTATAATTTCATTGAAATTATTATTATAATTTCAATTGCTATAATAAATGTATGTTTGTTTATAATGACACTAAGTATTCTGTTTTACTAATTTCACTCGCAAAAAATAAATAAATAAAATTAAATTTAAAAGAACAAGATGTGTAAAGGTGTGGCAGGTGCTCTAAAATGTATATGAATGATAACTTTGAACTTAAATGCTGATTAAATATAAAGAATGTGATGTTAAACAGACAACTGGGTTTGATTTATGTGTAAATTAATGTGTGATTGAAGTGTCTTTCTAAATGTAATGATAAACAGTCTTGAACTATTCGTGTGTGGAAACAGTTAAAGGTCTAACGGCTAATTAAATTAGTTAATGCCATGTTTAAAATCATTGAGTGCTACTTTGGAGTTAAATCTGAAAGCCTGAATAATAAAACACAGACTGAAGAAGCAGATCTAATTACCGTAAGATGAAGTTTTGTGCTTTTAATGCCTCTGTTATTGTTAAAACAGTTGAGACTTGTGAAGAAGACATCACTTACGCCGAGACGAAATTCCACAAAAGAAACACACAGAAATTGGTAAGACAATTTATTGATCATTTGTATGATTGGTAACACTTCACAGTAAAGTGTCGCATTAACATTACTTAAAATATTAACTAACACGAACAAACAACACACAATACATTTATTCACAGGATTTATTCATTTATTTATTAATCTATTTGTTAATCTATCAATTTTAATAATGCATTAGTAAATGTTGAATTAATATTAGCTAAGATAAATAAATGCTGTAACTTAAGTAATTAACTATTAAAGTAGTAAACTAATGTAAACTAATGAAACCTTATTGTAAAATGTTACCGTATAATTTTAGCAGAGTATGATGTATGTGATTGTGTACTTTTGATTTTGACTGTATTTGTCCATTTCCGCCACATAAAATATCATATACAAAGTTTAAATATAACGTAAAATGTTGAGTATGACATACTAATTTTGGCTTGTTTATCATAACCTGACGTATGTCATAATTTGGAATATTTATTCTCATACTAAATAAATTGATCAAAAAGGCAAGCTTTACTGGTATTACACAGGACTAGGTTGAGCAGGTTACAAAGGTGAAGATGCTGAGAAAAATAAAAGTTATTATGAACAATGACTAATGTATTACATTACATTTTATGTTGTTTTAATTGTGTAAGATTCCCTTTTAGGTGTTTAGTTTGGTATGCCTGTGTGCAAGGATTGAAGTGTGGTTGCTGCTGTAACAATATAATTTCTTGAGAATTTAATGATAATAATGATAATAATAATAATAATAATTTTGACATTTTTGTTTTGTGGATTATGATTTACCAGAGTTTATTTGGTGGTTAGGCCTGTCACGATAACTGCTTTATTTGTCCCAAAAATAATTGCCATATTATTGTCATTTTAAGACCATTTTATGCCACTGAATATATAATGATAATATAACAGCATAATAAGGCAAGTAGTGCATGCATGATATTGCATGCACAAGATGCTGCAAAAGAGAGTCAAACACATCCATCTAATGCAGGTTTCCATAGAAAATCAATGGAAAAAAATAGCACAAAGTGGAATGCAAAAATGCATTCTCTTCCTTGTGAAACCTACTTAACGCTAGCTGTGAGAAAGCACCATTTGGATTATTACATTTATGTTTGTAACAGAACAGTGGATTGAGGTTTTGAGTCTATTTGGACTTTCATACTAGAGTCCGGAGTTGTAAGGAAAACACTATAAGGTGTCAAATTATGCCTTCTTTTCACCTTTCGATGTTCACTTTCAACATAAATAATGCAATAACTTGACATAGTGATTATTCTGACAGGCCTAATGAGCTTTCATAGCATAATGATCTATCACATAAATCTCACACACAACTGCACCATGTGTTTATTAAAGTCTTTTGTTATAAAAAAAAAAAAAAAAAAAAACATTACTTTACTTATGCATTTTTTTTACAGAAAGTTGAAGAGGAGGATCATGTGGAATATGCACCAATCACAGTCAGAAGATGATCAAACTTTAATGTTTTAAGTACAAAACCAGTCGATGGTTGCAGGATTTGCAAAACTTAGATGCAAACTAGTCGTTAAAAGGTGACAAAGTAAACTCTGCTGTGGTCTCATGTAATTATATCTGTACAGAAATGTGGTTTGATCTGTTTGGTAGAAAACAACAGGTTTTGCAAGAGAAAGTGTCTACTGCTGGATGCCTGCATTTGATGTCAGTTTGTTAGTTTGTGTCTGAGGTGTCAATTGTGTCTGTTTGAGTGTGTATGAGTGTAAGTCTGTGTGTATGAGGTGTCAACAGTGTGTTAGTGTGTGTCTGAGGTGTCAATTGTGTCTGTTTGAGTGTGTATGAGTGTAATTCTGTGTGTCTGAGGTGTCAGCAGTGTTGGTGCAATTATGTCTGAGGTGTAGTCTGTTTGATTAGCATTTCGTTGCAAGAATTTTTAATTTCTGCTAACATTGATACAGGGAAGCCACTTTCCTACAAAATACTCAACTCATTAGTGCTGATGTTTGACAAAAATGTCTTTAGTCAAACATTGACATTATTATGAAAATGTAAAATATTATATGTTTTGTGTTCATAATGATTTCATTGTCATGGTCTGCTGTACAATATCCAAAAGAGTTCTTTTAATAATCCACAATAGGGAATAAGCACAACCAAACACAAATCCAAATTAATAAACATTGATAGTGGACAAATAAACAATACAGGTGTGGAGCTAATTAATCAACAACCATGGAAACTGGATAACTGGATAACGCTGGATAACAGAGACACAGAAAATTAAAACAAAACTGATCATACATGTGAGAGGTTTCCCCCTCCCGGACAAACAGTCTGACAGTGGAGGGAGGGAGGGGGTTCAGGAGGCGGGCATGAGGCAGGTGAGGTGAGGGCAATCGTAAAGGGAATCACCAAAGGCCAGCCAGGATAGTGACCAATGGTAGAGTCGACGGCAGGAGGAGCCAGGTGGAGATCCAATGGCCAGCCAGGATAGTGACCAACGGTAGAGTCGACGGCAGGAGGCGGCAGGTGGAGATCCAATGGCCAGCCAGGATAGCTACCAACAGTGGAGTCGACGGCAGGAGGAAACAGGTGGAGATCCAGAGGCCAGCCAGGATAGCGACCAATGGTGGAGTCGATGGCAGGAGGAGCCAGGTGGAGATTCGAAGGCCAGCCAGGATAGCTGCCAACGGTGGACTCGATGGCAGGAGGAGCCAAGTGGAGATCCAGAGGCCAGCCAGGATAGCTACAAATGGTGGAGTCGATAGCAGGAGGAACCACGTGGAGATTCAAAGGCCAGCCAGGATAGTTACCAACGGTGGAGTCGATAGCAGGAGGAGCCAGGTGGAGATCCCGAGGCCATCCAAGATAGTGAGCAACGGTGGAGTCGACGGCAGGAGGAGCCAGCTGGAGATTCAAAGGCTAGCCAGGATAGCTACCAACGGTGGAGTCGACGACAGGAGGAGCCAGCTGGAGATTCAAAGGCCAGCCAGGATAGCTACCAATGGTGGAGTCGATGACAGGAGGAGCCAGGTGGAGATCCAGAGGCCAGCCTGGAAAGCAACCAACAGTGGAGTCGATGGAAGGAAGAGCCAGGTGGAGATCCAAAGGCCAGCGAGGATAGCAACCAACAGTGGAGTCAACAGGAGAAGGAGTCTGGTGGAGATCCAAAGGCCACCGAGGATAGTGACCAACGGTGGAGTCGACGGCAGGAGGAGCCAGCTGGAGATTCAAAGGCTAGCCAGGATAGCTACCAATGGTGGAGTCGATGACAGGAGGAGCCAGGTGGAGATCCAGAGGCCAGCCTGGAAAGCAACCAACAGTGGAGTCGATGGAAGGAAGAGCCAGGTGGAGATCCAAAGGCCAGCGAGGATAGCAACCAACAGTGGAGTCAACAGGAGAAGGAGTCTGGTGGAGATCCAAAGGCCACCGAGGATAGTGACCAACAGTGGATTTGACGGCAGTAGGAGTCAGGTGGAGATCCATAGTCCAGCCTGGAAAGCAACCAACGGTGGAGTCGATGGAAGGAGGAGCCTGGTGGAGATCCAAAGGCCAACGAGGATTGGCAACCAACAGTGGAGTCGATAGAAGGAGGAGCCTGGTGGAGATCCAAAGGCCAGCCAGGATAGCTACCAATGGTGGAGTCGACGGCAGGAGGAGCCAGGTGGAGATCCAGAGGCCAGCCAGGATAGCGACCAACGGTGGAGTCAATGGCAGGAGGAGCCAGGTGGAGATTCAAAGGCCAGCCAGGATAGCTACCAATGGTGAAGTCGATGGCAGGAGGAGCCAGGTGGAGATTCAAAGGCCAGCCAGGATAGCTACCAATGGAGGAGTCGATGGCAGGAGCCAGGTGGAGATTCAGAGGCCACCCAGGATAGCTACCAATGGTGGAGTCGACAGCAGGAGGAGCCAGGTGAAGATCCTGAGGCCAGCCTGGATAACAACCAACGGTGGAGATGATGGAAGGAGGAGCCATGTGGAGATCCAGAGGCCAGCCTGGATAGCAACCAACGGTGGAGACGATGAAAGGAGGAGCCAGGTGGAGATCCAAAGGCCAACGAGGATAGCAACCAACAGTGGAGTCGATAGAAGGAGGAGCCAGGTGGAGATCCAAAGGCCAACGAGGATAGCAACCAACAGTGGAGTCGATAGAAGGAGGAGCCTGGTGGAGATCCAAAGGCCAGCCAGGATAGCGACCCACGGTGGAGCCGGAGAGACTGAGGATGGAGGCAGAACCGGAGGGAAGGAGGAGCCTGATAGAGCCAGAGGGATGGATTGACGAAGCAAAGCCAGAGGAGTGGAGTATCGAGGCGGTGGATGGTCGACGAGTGACCAAGACGGAGCTGGAGTGACGAGGGAGCCTGGTGGAGCTGGTGGGATGACTGGCCATAGTGGAGACGAGGGAGCTAGGAGCCAAGGCAGAGCTGATGGTATTTTATACCGGAAATACAGTCCATTTCTCTCCAGCACCCACTCCACAAAAGTGGTGAAATTCTCCTTGGGACCATCCAATGGGAGGTGTGCCTTACACCGCTTGCTCAGGCTGGTGATGTAGAAAACAGAGTGAGCGGTCCGGGAAGTGAGTAAGGCACACCAGATCGATAAAGTCCCTGGTGTTGTCTTCCAGTGGACGGTCCTGCTTCTCCAGGCAAAGCAGCTGGACTCCGGGGGAGAGGAAAAACAAAACAAAAAAGAAGGAAAAATGCAGCTACTCTTACTCACTTTGCAAGTCCGCTATTCTGTCAAGGTCTGGTGTTCAAAACAAAGAGCATGATGATGGAGTATAATAAAAAGAGTTGTTTTAATAATCCACAGGAGAGAATAAGCACAAATCCAAACAAATAAATATTGATAGGGACAAAGGAACAATGAAGAACAAAGGCTTTTAAATAATAAAAATAGGTGTGGAACTAAGTAATCAAAAACCATGGAAACTACCTAGGCAGGATAACAGAGACAGAGAAAATGAAACCAGAACTGATCATACATTTGAAACTCATACAACTCATTCAGTGATCCTCCTGTGGTTAAGGGTTAAGCAGTACTGCACTCCAAGAAAAAAGGTACAAAGGTTGTTGTGTGCTTTACATTTTCAAAAGGTGCACCTTTGTGTCTTATTTACCCCTTAAGGGTGCATATTAGTACCTAAATGACAGAAAAGGCATTGCATCTGTGAGAGCTTTTACATATTTTTTTCTGAGAGTCTAGTTTCAGTGCTTTCAATGAAGTCTAAGCAGAAATATTCTTGATCCCTGTTTTGTCTTTGAAAGGTTATACCCTGCTTTTTATTTTTTTGGTTTATTTGTGTGTGTGTGTGTGTGTGTGTTTCTGCCAGTGTCTGTGTCATTTTATGATGAATTAATTCAATAAAGTTGCAACAAAGTATTTACAATTTGTGTTTGATGGTGGTTAATAATCTATTTTATTTTCTATAGCTTTAATAAGAAACTAACAAACTGTTTTTTTTTCAATAGCACAACAGTGCTTCTGTCCATATAAAAGAGTGAGAGTGTGAGATTTAAGATGATCAGACAGAAAATCTCACCTTAAGTTTCCACTGATAATGGTTAAGTTCAGACACAAGTGTTGATGATATCCACTCCTGCTCCGGTTCCAGCTCTGTGACTCTGTCACCTGAGGATCAGATGTGAGAGATGGGGTGATATCCAACAAATGACACAAACCACTTGTTTTTTTAATTTTAGAAGACAAAAAGCATTAGCAAATATGCAGTTATTAAGATGTTCTGGTAGATTTTACCTTTGCGCTAGTGTGTTCTGAGTGGATGAAGGTTTACTGGTCAGAAAAACCATGATATGAAAGTCTCTGTCACACTCTGCTCTAGCTGTCTTGGACTTGATGTTCAGTGTGTGTCTGAGGGCCTTTTCACCTGATTCATGGTCCAGCTGGTGGAAACTGTAAGCCTGGTCACTTTAAATATCGGCACACCATTCCTTAGCAACAGAAACCTTTTGTGTCTGGATCACAGGACTGGAACTTTGTGGTAAAGTTTTACACTCACGAATTCACCTGCGTTCGTTACTAGCAGTGACCTATGATGCAGAGTTTATGACGTCACGCGAATATGGGCGGTGGTAAAAAAACAACAACAACAACAAAAAAAAAAAAAACACTCCTCCAGTCAAATAAAGAGCATCAAATGTGTCGGCGATGTGTTTACGCTACGTAATAATAAAACATTATTACACGTGTGCAGTGACATAGGCCCTCTGTTGTTTCTAACACACCCGCAACACGAATACTAGAACGAATCTCCAGATTCATCTGCTAGATTTATTTATATTTATTATTTGTGTGTGCGAGTGCTAGTCTGCAGTCATGTTGTTTCGTTTCACATACATGCTATCCTGCATCAACTGTATGTCTCTCCATGTAAACCTAAAAACCCTACATATATAGAAAATCACAGAAAGCAGATAAACACACACACACAGAGAGAGAGAGAGAGAGAGAGAGAGAGAGAGAGAGAGAGAGAGAGAGAGAGAGAGAGAGAGAGAGAATCGAAAGTAAAACAGCGCTTGACCACTAGAGGACGAGGGTTTCATCTACAAGAGTTTGTTGACGGTCAAAAACAACGAGCTGACGCATTACCGCCACCAACTGGTGAGGAGTCTCTAAAAATACTTAAATTAGTTTCTATAAGATATTGAAACAATAAATTATAACACCTATCTTTTTACTCCATTCACAGATTTTTATTTTTTTAATCACAGTGTATTTTCAGCTTTCCTAAATTTAGGATCAAATGTCTTCTTTATTGTGCCCTTGTTATAAATTGCCTGATATTTCATTAAAACATAAAGTGTGCACACTATATTACAGCGCCATCTAGTCACATAACTAGGAATCACACATGCAAGCAAATCAGTTATTAATTGAATCAGTTGATTTTAATTAGATTCGATTTTATTGTCATTGCACGTGTAAGGTACAAGGCAACGAAATGCAGTTAGCATTTAACCAGAAGTGCAATAAGCAGGATATAAATTGTCTACAATATGTTACAAATTTACAATAAATATACAGATAAAGCAGTATTATGGACATCATTCACATTTTTTTTAAATACTATCAGCACGATATACAGATAGGTGTACTATGAACATATTATAAAGATGGATGATTTAATAAGAGTATGTACACTATAAGCATAAACTATGAACATCATTAAAGACTATAGTCTTAAAAGTTAGTCAGTTAGTAAAAGTTAATGTCTTTGAAATTGGTCAAATATTTTAAATTGGTTAAATAAAAACGTTAATTCGTCTAAACTGAATCCAAAAGATAAGATTGATTACTCTTGGCTAACTGTCATAACATAGAGGCTAAGTTTATGCATGTGGCTCCAGATTCACGGCGTATTGATGACAGTTAACTGTGTGTGAGCACTGAGTATAACTCAAAGTCCCAGTAATACTAGAATCAGCTGCAGAAGCAGTGCTCATGAAAGATTATACAGTCAGAAGAGATGCAATAACTACACATAATGTTTTATTAAATAAGGTTTGTCTCCCTGCCTCCAGTAGATTAAAGTCTTAAACGCTGTTAATAGTCACAGGCCTCACAGGAAGAACCTCTTCACCTACAAACTAAACCCTCGTGCTCTGAATGTCCAGAGTCACTCACATCTGTCTGTCCACCCAACGGATCAAACCACGCTTAGAAAACTAACCACGACTGGTTTCAGTTCGGCTCAGAAGATACACCTCAGTAAAGATCCTAACACTGTTTGAAATCTCTACTCTGGGTTTACATTCAATAACATTTAGAATAAATATATCATTTTAAAATCACTGCTCCATCTCACCATCAAATATAGTTCATCCACAATATTCTTCTAGTCATTTGAAACAGTCGGGTAACAACACTTTCAGAAGAAAAGCTGTCAGAGAGACGGGAATATGAACCCTTAACCTATTGATAAACTATTATTATTATTATTATTATTATTTCACTTAAAACCAGTAAAAATCTTCCTAAGTGCTAGATGAACTATAAGATTATAAGCAAATGTAGGGTGTGAAGTGGGAGGGTCAGATCTTGTCATGGGGGGATTCACACTCAACACTTTACCAGTCTGCCGTTAGATCACACACCGGACCACTGAAGAAAATGTTTCACAAGTTTGTCTTGTTCTGTTTGTGCTGCGGGGGTCTGATTGGTGAGTTTATGATATTATATTTATGGCTTTTTTTCTGTTTGAGGGTAATAAAGCTGAATACATTATTTTAATCTCCTGTTATGAAGCAAAATAATTATGAATACTGTATAAAAATAACAAGATCTACTATCTTTGAATTCATGTCTCTGTTGGGATTAGGATTATGGAATTTACATTAAATCCAGATCTGGAAAATAATGAAAATAATGGAAATCCCTTCAGTGAATGTAGATCTTCAGAAAGTGTGAACTTTCTGTTGAACTGCTTTCAAATATCCGGCCATTTTTGTTCTTTTAAAAAGACATTTCTAATAAATTTATTTATTTAAAAATACTTCTGCTGTGATCATAAACATCTCCAAATATCATGGACGTTTACAAGTCAAAAGGTGCAGGAACCTTAAAGTCCAGGGATCTAATGATCTAAACGTATTATTTATTAATAAAAATGTATTTAAAATATCCAGCAGAATTAAAACTGTACTTTCAATCAGCAATAATTATCATGTATATATTGTCAATATATTATGAAACTTTAAACATGATTGTCCTCCACGCTTTAAAACTAATTAAAGACTAGTGATGTGTTTGTTACACCAATCAGGATTAAATTTAAATCTAGATTAAATCCAGGTTTTTTAACTCTGTTGCCAAAACTTTAAACTTTGACATGAGTACATTTACATTCGAAATGAATTAACTTTAACCCTTTTACTTTGATGTAAATTCTATATTCACTTATTATTATCTTTGTGAATACATGCTGAACAAACAAAGACGTATGATACAAAAACAGAAAAAAACAAACAAAAAAACATTTAAATAATACTAAGAAAAAAATATATAATATTACTAATATAGTATACTTCTGGAAGAGAAGAATTGTGTACAGATTGGTGCATTATGAACTGTATATAAATGAGTTTAATTCATTAAATAGCACAGCTGCGTTTCCTCTGTCTGCTTGAATCTATCAGCCTCTCTATTATTAACAGTAGAGTTTACAACAGCTGTTTATAAAGACCGCTGATATTTTACATTGTGTTTGTTTCTGCTGAGACTTTAATCAGTGTGAAATCTGTTTGTTGATCAGGTGTGTATGGTGATTCAGTGATGGAGGGAGATTCTGTTACTCTAAACTCTAATGTTACTGAAATACATGAAGACGAAGACGTACTGTGGAAATTTGGAGCTAACAAGTCTCAAATAGCTAAAATCAAGAAAAAGAAGCAAATCTTCACATATAATGATACTGATGAGAGATTCAGAGTCAGACTGAAGCTGGACGATCAAACTGGATCTCTGACCATCACAAACATCACAACTGAACACTCTGGAGATTATCAACTAGAGATAAGTGGAGCGAAAAAATCATCAAAAACATTCAGTGTTTCTGTCTACAGTGAGTAGAGATCATTTGTCAAAATGTTCACATATTCTTTTTACATTGTCAAATGTTTACTGATTTTATATTTTGAGATGACAGGCTCATTCAGTGACTCTTAACACAATAAACACTCACTCAACATGCAATGTATTACAGAGATTCACTACAAAATAAGCAGATTTTTGTTTTCATAATCCTCTTATTCTCTGATGTTTTCAGCTCGTCTGTCTGTTCCTGTCATCAGCAGTAACTCTTCACAATGTTCTTCACCATCCTCATCCTCAGAGCAGAATTGTTCATTGCTGTGTTCAGTGGTGAATGTGGGTCATGTGACTCTCTCCTGGTACAAAGGAAACAGTTTATTGTCCAGCATCAGTGTGTCTGATCTCAGCATCAGTCTCTCTCTACCTCTGGAGGTGGAATATCAGGATAAAAACAGCTACAGCTGTGTGCTCAACAATCCCATCAGCAACCAGACTCAACATCTGGACATCACTCAGCTCTGTCACACATGTTCAGGTTCTTCCACAAGTTATTCACTGAGCTGATCTCTGTCTTCTGTTGTAGATCAGACTGATTCAATCACTCACATTAATGACTGTCTGTCTTTTCCTCTTCTTCAGTTCCTCCAGTCTCTGTATTTCTGATCGTGTCGATGTCTGCTGGATCTCTGTTGATCGTCACAGCAGTCGTGATCTTCTGCATCTGCAGGAAACACAGAAAAACTGATCAAGCAGGCAAGTGTTATCTTCTCCATTTAAAACAAGTAAAATAAGAAATAATTCTTAAAAAATGTTCTAAATATCGAAGCCAATGATAGCCCTATTTTATGATTTAATTAGAATGATTCTTATTATTTTCATTGTTATAATAAATGTCTATTTGTACATAATGGCACTGAGCATCCTTCTTTACTCATCTCTCTCTCACACACACACACACACACACACACACACACACACACACAAATCTTTCTCTATTTTATGAACACAATCTTTCATGTGTAAAGATGTGTCAGGTGCTCTAAAATGTATATGAATGATAACTTTGTGCTTGTTGAACTTAAATGCTGATTAAATACAAAGAATGTGATGTAAAACAAACAACTGGGTTTGATTTATGTGTAAAATAATGTGTGATTGAAGTGTCTTTCTAAATGTAATGATAAACACTCTTTAACTATTCGTTAATTAAATTAGTTAATGCCATGTTTAAAATCATGAGTGTTACTTTGGAGTTAAATCTGAAAGCCTGAATAATAAAACACAGACTGAAGAAGCAGATCTAATTACCGTGATATGAAGTTTTGTGCTTTTAATGTCTCTATTATTGTTAAAACAGCTGAGACTTGTGAAGAAGACATCACTTACGCCGAGACGAAATTCCACAAAAGAAACACACAGAAATTGGTAAGACAATTAATTCATGAATTGTTGAGTATTTGTATAATTGGGAACACTTTACAATGAGGTGTCATTTGTTAACATTATTTAATATATTAACTAACATGAACAAACAATGAACAGTACATTTATTCAGAGTATTTATTAATCTGTTAATGTTAGTTAATAAAAAAATACAGCTATTCCTTCCTAGTTCAAGCTGGTTCACAGTGCATTAACTAATTAACTAATAAAAACACAATTTTAGTTTTTATAATGCATTAGTATATGTTGAAATTAATATTAGCTAAGATGAATAAATGCAATTCTTTTTCATTCTTATTTCATGTTATCTTAAGTATTTTAATATTAGTTCATCATGTTACTTCTCAATACACTAATGTTAACAAACACAACTGTTGATTTTAATAATGCATTAATAAATGTTGAAATAAATTTCAGCTAAGATTAATAAATGCTGTAACTAAATCTACTAAAGTAGTTAACAAATGCTACCTAAAGAAATCTTATTGTAAAGTGTTACTGTACAACTGTGTTCCCGCGGCTCAGTGCTAGAGCATCATGTTAGCGGTGCAAAAGGTTGTGGGTTCAATTCCCAAAGAACACAAATACTGGTAAAAAAAAAAGTATATATTCTGAATGCACTTAAATTGCTTTGGATTAAAGTGTCTGCTAAATGTATAATTTTAGCAGAGTCTGATGTATGTGACAGAGTACTTTTGATTTTGTCTGTATAATATTTAAGTCCATTTCCACCACATAAAAAATTATGTCGTAACTATCACCAAATAAGAAATTATGACAAATTGAAACTCTGATATTAAATAGTCAAAACTATAACTTATAAAGATGAAAATATCATATACAAAGCTTAAATAATGAGATTTCTAATTATAACTTAAATATTGAAATTATGACATACTAATTTTGGCTCGTTTATCATCTGAATTATGTCGTAATTTAGAATTGTTTTTTTTATTTTGTGTTTTTTTTTTTCTGTAAGATTCCCTTTTAGGTGTTTAGTTCGGTATGTCTGTGTGCAAGGAGTGAACTGTGGTTGCCGTTATTACAATATAATTTACTGTGAAGGATTAATAATAATAATAACAACATTGTATGACACTTTCATTTTGTGGATTATGATTTACCAGAGTTTATTTGGCGATTAGGCCTGTCACGATAACTACTTTTTGTTGGGAAATATATTGTCCCAGAAATAACTGTGATATTACTGTCATTTTAAGACCATTTTATGCCACTGAATATATAACGGCATTATAATGCAAGCATGATATTGCATGCACAAGACAGTCAAACACATTTATCAGAAGATTTTATACAAAGCCACTTACAGTGTATTCAGACTACACATTTTTTTATTTTTTTTTTACCAGCGTGTGTTTCTCCTAGGAACTGAACCCACAACCTTTTGTGCTGCTAACGCAATGCTCTACCACTGAGCCACAGGAACAAAAACCCATCCATCTAATGCAGGTTCCCGTATAAAAACAATGGGGGAGAAATAGCACAAAGTGGAATGCAAAACTGCATTCTCTTCCTTGTGAAACCTACTTAACGCCAGCTGTGAGAGAGCACCATTTGGATTATTACATTTATGTTTGTAACAGAACAGTGAACTGGACTTCCATACTAGAGTCTGTAGTTGTAAGGAAAACAATATAATGCCTCAAATGATACCTTCTTTTCACCTTTCAATGTCATAAATAAAGCAATAACTTGACATATTTATTATTCTGACAGGCCAAGTGGCAGTGATTAGCTTTATAGCATAATGATCTATACCATAAATCTCACACGTAACTGCACCACTTGTTTATTTTAGCAGTAAAACCTTTATTTCATAATGATATTTCCCCCCATTGTAATTTCTTATTATCCAATGAAAGGATACATTAAAAAAAGGATTAACAATGCAGATGAATTTTCACAGCCGCCTTTGATCATATTTTCCAAGGGTACCGATGTTTTTGGCCATGACTGTCTATATATATATATATATATATATATATATATATATATATATATATATATATATATATATATATAACAACAACATTAAATCACATTTATTCTTATTATTGTTATATCTTATGCATTTTTTTATTACAGAAAGTTGAAGAGGAGGATCATGTGGAATATGCACCAGTCACAGTCAGAAGATGATCAAACTTAAATTTTTTAAGTATAAAACCATTATAGTCAGATCAGCCTCCTGCAACGACCTCAGACTCTGAGACGATGGTTGCAGCATACGAAAAACTTAGATGCAAACTAGTCGTTAAAACGTGACAAAGTAAACTCTGCTGTGGTCTCATGTAATTTTATCTGTACAGAAATGTGGTTTGATTTGTTTGCTAGAAAAAATAGATTGTACATGAGAAAGTGTCTACTGCTGGATGTTTGCATTTCAGGTCAGTTTGTTAGTGTGTATCTGAGGTGTCAATAGTGTGTGTGTGTGTGTGTGTGTCAGTGTCAATAGTGTCTGTGTGAGTGTGTGTCAGTGCAAGTGTGTGTATCTGAGGTGTCAATAGTGTCTGTGTGAGTGTGTATCAGTGCGCGTATGTGTGTCTGTGTCAATAGTGTCTGTGTGAGTGTGTATCGGTGTATGTGTGTGTGTCTGAGGTGTCATTAGTTTGTGTGTGAGTGTGTATCTGTGCACGTGTGTGTGTCTGTGTCAATAGTGTCTGTGTGAGTGTGTATGTGTGCGCGTGTGTGTGTCCGTGTCAATAGTGTGTGTGTGAGTGTGTATCGGTGCATGTGTGTGTGTCTGAGGTGACATTGGTGTGTGTGTGAGTGTGTATCAGTGCACGTGTGTGTGTCTGAGGTGTCAATTTTGTCTGTGTGAGTGTGTATCAGTGCACATGTGTGTGTGTCTGAGGTGTCAACAGTGTGTGTGTGTGTATCAGTGCATGTGCGTGTGTCTGAGGTGTCAATAGTGTGTGTGTGTGTGAGTGTGTATCAGTGCACGTGTGTGTGTCTGTGTCAATAGTGTGTGTGTGAGTGTCAATCAGTGCACGTGTGTGTGTCTGATGTGTCAACAGTGTGTGTGTGAGTGTGTATCAGTGCACGTGTGTGTGTGAGAGAGTGTGTGTGTGTGTGTGTGTATCAGAGTCGACATTCTAAAATCGCAAGGTTTCGTTTTTTTCCGCTATGTTCAATTGTTTGTAAATCTACTTTTTCAAACTCTTCCTAGGCCATTGAACCGATTGACCAAAAATGTGAAGAATTTTGGAATCATCTTCAGACCACGCTGGCAAAAAGTTTTGGAATTCAAGTTGATTAGTCATACTGTTTCCAAAATGCACGTGAACAAATTCTATGAAAAGTTCTATGAAAAAAATTCTATGGTTTTGCCTATTGAGACCAAACTTGGTGTATATTATTATAAGCATGACCTGAGACTACCTTCAGTGTTTCGGCGCTGTGCCCCCTAGTGGTTAGGAGATATGAAAAATGCATATTTTTTATTCTGAATGCTTTCAGTCAAATGATATCAAATTTTCCTTTGTCAGCCACTTTAGGCATTGGCCATTTTGAATTATATTCTAAAATGCTGTATTTCTCGAAAGCATTAGCGTATCATTCTGAAAATCATTTCAAAAATCTTCAGCTCCATGCCCTGATGGTACTCAAAATGTTTGGGGTAGAAAGTTATGATGAAATTTAGAAAAATGCTAATAACTTTTGCTTACATTAACCTATTGTAATGGGATGTTGCTAGTTTCCTTGCATCATACCAACAACATTGATACCAATTTTGTCATAATTTTTACTGAACTTCCTGTCAGTAAAGTTGAAAACCTATTTTATCAAACTCCTCCTAGATCGTTTTCAGCAAATTTGGCTCAGATCATCTTCAGACCAAGCAGGCTAAATTTATGAATTTTGTGTTAATACACAAAACAGTTTTCGTTTTGCGCATGAACGAATTTGCTGGAAATATTCCAAACTGCATCGGAGGGCTGTATCTCTGCAAAGGTTTGAGATATTTACACCAAACTTTGTATGTGCCATTGTCACTTTAATAAAGTGACCAAGCACATAAATTTGGTAACAGCGCAACCTATTGGCCAAGAGTAATAAACCATTAATTAACCTTTAATTAACCTTTAATTATGAAATTTCCAACAATGCTAACAACTTTTGATTCCATTAGGCTCATTGCTCATTGCTGTATTGGTGTGATGCTCCATGTCATGCTTAGCTCCTCAATATGCCGGTGGAGAGCTTGGCCCTGTAACTGCTGCTTGCAGCTATATTTGATTTTGTTTTCATCAGCTTTTTTTCAATTAGGACATAGTATTAATACCCATAAACAGAACAAGAAAACACATTCATTACATAACACTTAACATGCTTCACAAATGGAGATGGAGAAAGCATCTGTAATGGATGTTCACCTTTAACACCCCACAGATCTCATAAAATATCACTATTTTAAACAGTAAGACAACTCAATTGTGATTAAACAACAAACTAGGTTTTTATTTTTTAATAGCACAACAGTGCTCCTGTCCATAGGTAAAACACTGAAAGTGTGAGATGAAGATGATGATCAGACAGAAAATCTCACCTTAAGTTTCCACTGATAATGCTTAAGTTCAGAGACAAGTGTTGATGATATCCGCTCCTGCTCCGGTTCCAGCTCTGTGACTCTGTCACCTGAGGATCAGACATGAGTGATGGGGTCATATCAGACAAATGAGACAAACCACTTGTTTTTCATTTTAGTAAAGCATTAGCAAACACATGGTTATTGAGATGTCCTGGTAGATTTTACCTTTGCTGGCGTGCTCTGAGTGGGTGGTGGTTTACTGGTCAAAAACGCTCAAATGTGTGAACTGATATGTGTGATATGTATGGAGAAAACTCACAGAAAGAGGAGAAACACACACACACACACACACACACACTCACACCAATGTCTCAATCTCCACACACACGGAAAAAAAATCACCCATGTCTCAATCTCCACACACACACACACACACACACACACACACACACACACACACACACACACACACACACACACACATACACAAACCAAAAACAGCAACTCACCCATGTCTCAGTCTCCACACACACACACACACAAAACAACTCACCCATGTCTCAATCTCCACACACACACACACACACACACACACACACAAAACAACTCACCAATGTCTCAGTCTCCACACACACCACACACACACGCACACACACAAAACAACTCACTCATATGGAGTCAATTTAACGCTGTATATATACACAAAAAAATTGTGAGTTTTGCAAAATGAAAATTAAAGTATTGAGGAAAATACATTTGCTTTTTGCAAACAAAAATTATACAATTATACAAAAATATTTTCCATGGTCATATCTATTAATTTATTTGCGACGCTGCTTTCATTTTGCGTGTCAGTCTAGTTGGAGCTTGCAAAACCATTTTTCCTTTGCGCTTCACTTTTCTGCACGTCTCTCTTTGTGGCACTGTTTTGACGTGGGGGCGGAGTCAAGGGATGGGGGCGTGTACAACAGCCTCCCTGGAAGTGACGTCATTGGCCCTAGAGGCAGCTTACTGATCCAGGTCCTGTCATGTGGTCATGATGAGCAGAGACTTTAGTGGATCGTTTATTTTTATTCAGTAGCATTAAAACAAACATGTTTTTGTTTTATTTACTTTATTAACAAATGTATGTGTATTAGCAGCGTTTTCTCAAGTTAAATAAGTTGTTAACATGAACATCTGCTGTTTATTTCTCTCGATGTGCACACTTTTATAACATTAAAATGTGTATTGTTTCATTTGATTAACTGCAAGGGTTTGTTTAAAATCTCTTAACGAGGATGCTAGCACACAGTAGCGTTCTTTGTTTACATTAGTTCTGTCACGATCATTAGATGGAGTGCCCATGAACTTCAGTAGAGGGCACTCCACTCAGGAGCATTCCACCCATCAACCACCAGATGTCACTTGGACACTAGCACCTCTCATCTGCTGCACCACACCCAAACTACATTCCCCATGAGTCACTGCATCACAATCACCCTGCCACACCTGCACCTCATTCATCTGCCAATTTCCTTGCCACACCTGCACCTTATTTACACACACATAAAAGCAGCACACTCACTATCACTCACTGGAAAGTCTCGTTTAGCCTGTCTAACATTTCCGAGCGTTTCTCCCTGTGTTTGTCATTCCCGTGTTTGATCTTTGGACTGATTACTCAGACTCTGATTCTCTGCTGCCTGCCCCGATTTTGCCGCGAGAGGGCGCTCTATGTACTCAGTGGTAGACTACAGGAGAACTGAGCAGCACAGAGCACCCTCTTGCGGCTGTAGACGGTAATGTTTTCTCTTGGTTCATGTCAAATAAATTTTGATAAATAAGTCACACTTTACTATAAGCCGCAGGACCAGCTATGAAAAAAGTGTGACTTATACTCCAGAAAATACGGTACATATAATATATATGCACTTTGCTGGTGGTAAAATTATTACATTATTGTACGTCGCTTTGGGTGCAATACCACAACAATACACAAAGGACTATATAAATGCATAATTTATTCATTCATTCATATAGGCTGGCCATATATAATTGATATTAATATTATATTACAGTATTTCACAATTGCTAAAACACATTTCTTGAAACCTTCACCCATATTCTCAAAACTTTAAACACAAAACCCATTCTTTAAACTACATTCACAAAACCCCTGACTCTTCTGGCAAAATCAAACACTTGCCTCAAAACCATTTGATCTGTTCTCAAAATCAAACACTGCTTTCAAAACATAAACACAGCCAGTCAATATATAAATACTCAGCAGCATTTATTAGACACTACATCAAAAAATTGATGAACACACCATCCAGGGCATGTAGTTACAGATATATATATATATATATATTGCATATAGAAAATAAATTTGCCATAAATAAACGTAAATAGTTCACAACTCAGTACAATACTGTAAGTACTGCAAGTAATACAGTATAGAATTTCTGTATTTTCAGCATAAAAATAAAGTAAGCTCAAAGAACAAAGACAACTCTAAATGCAAAGTGTATTACACAAAACATTGTGCAAATGCAAAATCAAAGTCAATGAGAGACTCATTCTGCCTCAGATGGTAGAAAGGCTGACACTGTTGATAGCTTCAAAGTTTACATTGTCTTCTACAAGTCTTTGCTGTATTTCACGCAGTCGGATGACATTGTTTTGATGGACCATATGAACAATGAGAGCCTCTTGCTGTTGGGCGAATGAAGGAGTCCTTCCACCCTCATTTGGTAGTCTTGCAATTCTACAAAAGGGAAAATGCTCTTACAAATGTATATTTACAAAAACAATAGTGATGGACATCACATTCATATGTAAATTGTATTCTATTTTTTTTTTTCTTTTTTCAACACTCCCCTTTCTATTGACAAACTGATGTACTATATCAAATGTCAAATTAGAAAAACAATACATTTACCTGTTATCTTCTGTGAATGTCCTGATTATGGTGGCCACAGTTGTCCTTGTACTCTTCCTCCTTGACCATCACCTCTGACACAAACTCTTCCTCCTCTTCCTCTCACATTGTTTCCATCCATTGTGGTATCAACACTCACCGTACCTGGGCCACCTGTACTGGCTTATATTCTAGATCACATCATTAGAAACAAGTGTGAATAATTTTGAGTTGTTGTGTGTAAACGATGACAGTTGTGTTGTAGTTGTGTTTAACTTTTGCCACATGTATTTACCATTTTGCAACACAGTACAAAATGTGTTTTAGTGAGTAAGAATGTGTTTAGAGTTTTGCAAAAAGAGTGGATGAGATTTGGAAACAGTGTCTTAACTACCTGAACTTGTTTAAGATTTTGCCTACAAAGTGACTGATTCGACAAATGTGTTAAGGCCACTGAGCATTGGGTTCAGAGAATGGGGTTTAGTGTTTTAGCAGTTATGAAATACTGTAATTAGGGCTATATTTTTATATTTATTGTTATGCTTATTTTCCCCTTTCAATTCGTGTATTGCTTACCTAATTAACGTTATGTGATAAATAAGTGTTTTCATTTACAAATGAAACTAGCAAATTATTAATTTATAATTCTACTATTTATTATTATTGGGCTAGGATATTTATATAGTTATTGTTCAATTCATCCTCGAAAGTGCACTTCCAGTAAAAATTACTGTCACATAGCAAAATCAAAGCTTTATTGGCATGTCGGGCTTTTATAGGCTATTATTTACAAAACTCTTCAGGGCTGCGTTTGGAAAATATTTATGTAATTTATTTTGCACTTCACTTTCAAACATTAATCATTAATTAGTATGTGAGCAGAGCAGCATCCAAAATCAGAGTACTTCTGCTGAGATTCTGAAGTATGCTTACAATGGACACTTTACTACTCCATGAGAACACAGGAGAGGATTTATGAATGGCAGTGAAGCAATGCGACTGAGGTTGTAAAAAATGTAAAAAAATAAATCAGTGCAAAATGTCTCAGTTCAAATTACTTTATTCTCCGATCTCCGTGTGCAAGTGTTTTGTTTGCATGTATGTCATTGCAGCAGCACATTAAACTTTAATTGTAATTAAACTGACTGGAACTACCTGTGAATCAAATTATTTTAATGCACACCTTTTAGCCAATCAGAATCAAATATTCAGACAAACCATGGTATGAATAGATTTATTAGAGTAACCATTCAACAAACCAAGCAACTAATGGTAGTGTTAAGGAAAAAAAGAACATACTTTTTGTGTTTATGTCAATTTGCTGAAGTAAACGGTTCAGAACTTGAAGAGCATCTCTAGATTAAGATGAAAGTCCTTCCCAAACCGCATCTTCACTTCATGCAGCAGCTACTAAAAAAAGAAACAAAGAAAATAGAAAGAAAAATTCATTAAAACAATTTTGACTGTTTTTATTCATACCAAAAAAAATTGACACTTTTTTAAAAGAGCGCTAAAACAGACAAACCTCCTGGGACTGGGTGGAAACCGGGTTATCAGTACAGAAGTACTGGAAAGTTTGCAGTCTTGTATCTTTTTGTATGCTGAAATGAGCAAAAGACAGTTCATATAAGGAAAAATACTTAGAAGTAACATAGCACCAATAACTGAAAATCAATTATAAGTAGAATTAAAGGGACAATAAGTAACTTTTTAGGTATTTTATTATCTAAAATCAGTATTTTTATTCATAAATATGCCCTCAATGGTGTACAAATACCTATGCCAATGTTTAAACTAATCCTCGTAAATGAAGAATTTATTATCTTTATATACATGGGACGGGTAGGTCGACGGAGGCTTCCATGTAGTTCCGCCATCTTGCAAAACTATAATAGCAGAGAGGGACAAAAAGTACTAAGCCAACGCGTTTCCACAGCGCGTTTTCGGTCAGAGCCAGAAACGCAGGTGCAGAGCAGTGAGAGGCGCTTGAAACTGCACCGGCAAGTTTAAAAGTCTGGATTGCATTCTTATTATGGACCATACATATGCCGCGCCACAGGAGAAGAAAACATCGTCACCAAAACAGTCAAAAATAGAACGTAAAAGGAAACGTGACCGTAGATTACAGAAAACAAGAGTTAATGTCGGGGAAGCTTTTTATAGGTGGAAAGAGCTAATGCTGGATAAAGATTTCAAAAGAGACGCTGAAGTGGCCAGTTTTCATCTCGACAGGTAAGTCAGTGTTACAATCTATATTACAATATTTTTTTATATCTAACAATGCACATTATTCAGAAAATATAACGAATAAAGAAGACATAACTACTAATTACAATATTTCATGTTTTCCACAGTCAGTAATTCATACTGTAACATTTGTTTGTTTATGGTCATGTTGCTGTTTGTTTGAAATAACACACCTGTTCACCTGAAGGAAAACTCGACGAAGTGCTATTAGAAGACATCCCGTCAAAGCTTTTTGGTACATATCGCCTACCGTAGATGCAACGCGCATTTGAAAAAGCGAGGCGCTGGAGAGCAAAATTAGTTTGAATGCAAAATACAATTTCACCACTAGATGGGAGTAATTCCTACTTAGTGTCCCTTTAAAGCATTCATCCCCCCCCCCCCAAAAAAAAATTATGTCACAGTTTACTTTTTTACCTTTCTTGTTCCAAACCCACATGACTTTTATTGATGGATGTCAAGAACAATAAAAAAACTTGATTTGGCCGTATGTCTCATACTGCAGATTGGAATCTTTAAATTACCAAACTGCAGGGAGAGGAAGAGTAGAAGTCATGATCTGCAAGATTAACCACAATCTGATGTGATCCAACCACCTCAGAGAAAACCAATGTTGAGCTGCTGCAAGAGCTTTTGAAGCACAGCAGCTGATGTCAAAGAGTTCTCGTGTGTTCTGATAGGTGGATGATGATGATGATGAGTGGATAAAGACTAGAGCAATCAAATAATGAGAGACTTATCTGCTCACCTGGTTATGTTCGGGAGTTCGTAGTTTGGGGATCGCGAATCATTTGAATCAGTTCGGGAGTTCGAAGCGGGATCGCGAATCGTTTGAGTCAGTTTGGGGATCGCTAATCATTTGAGTCAGATCGGGAGTTCGTAGCGGGTTCGCGAATCATTTGAGTCAGTTTGGGGATCGCGAATCATTTGAATCAGTTCGGGAGTTCGTAGCGCGTTCGAGAATCATTTGAGTCAGTTTGGGGATCGCTAATCATTTGAGTCAGATTGGGAGTTCGTAGCGGGTTCGCGAATCATTTGAGTAAGTTTGGGGATCGCAAATCATTTGAGTCAGATCGGGAGTTCGTAGCGGGTTCGTGAATCATTTGACTCAGTTCGGGAGTTTGTAGCGGGTTCGTGAATCGCCTGACTCAGTTCGGGAGTTCATAGCGGGTTCGTGAATCATGTGACTCAGTTCGGGAGTTCGTAGCGGGTTCGTGAATCATTTGACTCAGTTCGGGAGTTCGTAGCGGGTTCGCGAATCATTTGAGTCAGTTCGGGAGTACGTAGCGTGTTCGTGAATCATTTTACTCAGTTCGGGAGTTCGTAGCGGGTTCGTGAATCATGTGACTCAGTTCGGGAGTTCATAGCGGGATCGCGAATCATTTGCCTCCCCAGCCGGCATTTCAACGTCGATTCAACGTCAGGTACCACGGTTGAATCAACGCTGAATTAATGTTCAAATGTTGAAATCATGACGTGGATTCACCGTTGAAATCGCGACGCTGTTTCACAGTCTTACCTACAACACTGGTGAATTATGGTCGTTCTGCAGACCTTGGATTAATGCTGAATGAGGTGTTGATTTTGAAAAGTTAATCAACGTTGATAACACGACGTTGTTTCACCGTCGTACCTGGCACCATGTATAAATACACACTTGTATGTTCAATTAGATCCTAGTTTGCATTTAGATCAACAGTACATGATAAATCGAACCATCAAATGACTGGAAGCAATGGCTTTACAATCAACTTCAATAAACTATCACTTGCTCAAAACTGTAAAACAGCAGTTTTATTTTGGAAACATACTGTATAAAACAGATGAAAATAATCCCAAACTTTATGATGCAGAATATGCATGGATGTATTGTTAAAAACATGTAGTAGAACGATCCAAATACAATAATATTTAAAGGTTTTTGTAAAATAATTTAGCATATTAATGGATAATTTCTGCGGCACTTGCCAGAGAAACCCTTGTACCTTTATGTCTGAAACCAGTTGATCTTTTATTTTGGAGGAAAACTACAGTTTCTGTCAAAAAAAACATGTTTTAGTAATGTGTCTCATGACAAGAGATGTGTACATTTGTGCAGTGAAAATGTGTTGCACAGTTTGAGAAGGGAACCTTCAACCAGGACCGCTGTAAGGGGAGGGAAGATTAGGACAATTCCAAGGGCCCAGCGTGAGAGAGGGCATGGGGAATGCAGAATGAGATTTCTACCAAAGGAGACTCTAAAATGTTAGAACCAACAGCCTCGTGCATATAGTGTGGTTGTGCTTCGGGTGATCCTTGAAGGAGTCCCAGCGCTAGGTCCATTCTGACGCCGTCCCCTCCACTCGCTCCCACTTGTGCACTTTCTGTACCGTCCTGTATAAACATTTACATTTAATCATTTAACAGACGCTTTTATCCAAAGCTACTTACAAATGAGAACAATAGAAGCAGTCAGGTCAACAAGAGAACAACAACAGTATACAAGTGCCATGACAAGTCTCAGTTAGTCTAGGAAAGAATGCATAGACAGGTTTTTTTTTTTTTTATATGAAAGGCAAGAAAAGAAGGAAGAGTGCTAGTATTAGCTGGTTAAGTGCTTGTGAAAAAGATGAGTCTTTAGATGTTTCTTGAAAATGAGTAAAGATTGGGAGGTCATTCCAGCAGCTGGACACAGTCCAGGAAAAGATCCGTGAGGGTGATTGTGAACTTCTTTGGGATGGCACCACAAGGAGTCGTTCACTTGCAGAGCGCAAACTTCTGGAGGACACATAAGATTTAACCAGTGAGTTTAGGTATGTTCACAACGTTTCACAATAACTTTGATATTGTGAAATATATTTAATTGAAAACTGAATGCAAAATAAATCACACAATATTTTCACTTTACAGTTCAGTAACAGTGAAGTTGGAAACAAAGTGGACAACGCTATTCATTAAACATTTATTAAATGTATTCAGATGAAAGTTTACAATTCACAAATTGTTCATAAGCAGTGTTTTCAGAGCCCCCAGTTACACTGTTTTAATCAGAACACTAACTTTACAGTGTAGTAAAACAAGTCAAATCAAATTAAGTACATTTTTATTAAACAAAGTACAATCAAAACCTATCACAAAAGGTCAAAGCATCTCTAGCAGAAGTGACAGTGCAATGTAGCAGAAGAACAATTTCTTACCAATGTTTCAAGAATAAACTGGATCCTCTATGACTCTAAAAGGGGAAAGAAGAAATAGTTTACTGAAAAGTTCTTAAAAAGCAGGATTTCATTTTATACCATTTCTTTAAACCATTGGTTCTCAAACTTTTTATACCAAGTATCACTTCAGAAAATATTTGTTATTAAATATTAATTTCCACCATAATGACCAACATTAAATTTCAGCAGCGTAATTGGCCAAACTATTCAGCTACAGCTCTACAGTTAAAAAAATGAGGCAGTTTTATTCTAGTAAGAATCAGCCACTTTACCATGGTAAATTCAGTTTGAACATTAACACTACACTGTGCTTACGTACAGGTAAATGAAAACTTAGTTTAAATTAAAATGTGTTATAATAAAAGTTACATAACTTTACTGTACATTAACTGTACTTAAATGAACAAAAAAGCCTTACTCAAAGATTAGATTAAAATGTATTAACATTAATATTTAATTTAGTGATTCACCTGCGTAATCACTAGAGAGGGTCTAACACTGAGAACCACTGCTTTAAACAATCCTCATTTTTAAATTCATTTTCATTAATTCATTAAAATTGTACCGACATTTGCACTTACATGTTTCAGAAAACACTTTGAAACTATTATTAGAATAAAAACATATATAACACACCTAATGCACGGGATTCATATCAGGAAAATGTGGAAAAATCTCTAAAAGACAGACATTAACACATAACTTACCAGCAAGACAGTAGGTGAGCATCTAACATGATCATCTGTGATAAAGCAATGCAAAATACACACACGGGTATTTATTTATCTTCTGCAGGTTACATGTCCTTTATGCTACCCATTTGTAAACTCTGGTTATACTTTAATATTTTCAAAAGATAATAAAGATAGCGATTTTCTTACCTCATTTTGCCAGTATGTTTGCAGGACCTCGCAGAACACATCTGACCCTTCTTGTGTTCACAGCTTTTGTTCTCCTTTGACATGTCACGACTCAAATTCGCTCAAAATAAAACAAATGAACAAGCAAACATTAAATAATTTGGGACCGACTGAGTGGTCAGTTATAAGGAGCAGCAGCTGAGCTCACAGTTAGCTGCCTCACTCACAGAAACACGACAATCGCGAATCATCAGTTCGGGAGTTCATAGTGGGATCGCTAAACATTTGACTCAGTTCGGGAGCTCGTAGCGGGTTCGTGAATCATTTGACTCAGTTTGGGAGTTCATAGCGGGTTCGTGAATCATTTGAGTCAGTTCATAGCGGGATCGCGAATCATTTGACTCAGTTCGGGAGTTCGTAGCTGGATCGTGAATCATTTGACTCAGTTCGGGAGTTCGTAGCGGGTTCGTGAATCATTTCACTCAGTTCGGGAGTTCGTAGCGGATTCGCGAATCATTTGTGTCATTTCAGCGGGATCGCGAATCATTTGAGTCAGTTCATAGCGGGATCGCTAAACATTTGACTCAGTTCGGGAGCTCGTAGCGGGTTCGTGAATCATCTGACTCAGTTCGGGAGTTCGTAGCGGGTTCGTGAATCATTTGACTCAGTTTGGGAGTTCATAGCGGGTTCGTGAATCATTTGAGTCAGTTCATAGCGGGATCGCGAATCATTTGACTCAGTTCGGGAGTTCATAGCGCGTTTTCGAATCATTTGAGTCAGTTCATAGCGGGATCGCAAAACATTTGACTTAGTTTGGGAGTTCGTGGCGGGTTCGTGAATCATTTGACTCAGTTCGGGAGTTCGTAGCGGGTTCGTGAATCATTTGACTCAGTTCAGGAGTTTATAGCGGGTTCGTGAATCATTTGAGTCAGTTCGGGAGTTCGTGAATCATTTGACTCAGCTCGGGAGTTCGTAGCGGGTTCGTGAATCATTTCACTCAGTTGGGGAGTTCGTAGCGGATTCGCGAATCATTTGAGTCAGTTCAGCGGGATCGCGAATCATTTGAGTCAGTTCAGCGGGATCGCGAATCATTTGAGTCAGTTCATAGCGGGATCGCGAATCATTTGAGTCAGTTCATAGCGGGATCGCGAATCATTTGAGTCAGTTCATAGCGGGATCGCGAATCATTTGACTCCCCAGCCGGCATTTCAACATTGATTCAACGTTGAAACAACGTCAGGTACCACGGTTGAATCAACGCTGAATTACCTTTCGATTTTGCAAATTGGATCAATGTTGAAATCACGACGTGGATTCTGCGTTGAAATCGCGACGCTGTTTCACCGTCTTACCTACAACACTGGTGAATTATGGTTGTTCTGCAGACCTTGGATTAATGCTGAATGAGGTGTTGATTTTGAAAAGTTAATCAACGTTGATAACACGACGTTGTTTCACCGTCGTACCTGGCACCATGTATAAATACACACTTGTATGTTCAATTAGATCCTAGTTTGCATTTAGATCAACAGTACATGATAAATCGAACCATCAAATGACTGGAAGCAATGGCTTTACAATCAACTTCAATAAACTATCACTTGCTCAAAACTGTAAAACAGCAGTTTTATTTTGGAAACATACTGTATAAAACAGATGAAAATAATCCTAAACTTTATGATGCAGAATATGCATGGATGTATTGTTAAAACATGTAGTAGATCAATCCAAATACAATAATATTTAAAGGTTTTTGTAAAATAATTTAGCATATTAATGGATAATTTCTGCGGCACTTGCCAGAAAAACCCTTGTACCTTTATGTCTGAAACCAGTTGATCTTTTATTTTGGAGGAAAACTACAGTTTCTGTAAAAAAACATGTTTTAGTAATGTGTCTCATTTAGTAATGGGTGATCCTTGAAGGAGTCCCAGCGCTAGGTCCATTCTGACGCCGTCCCCTCCACTCTCTCCCACTTGTGTACTTTCTGTACCGTCCTGTAGAAACATTTACATTTAATCATTTAACAGACGCTTTTATCCAAAGCTACTTACAAATGAGAGCAATAGAAGCAGTCAGGTCAACAAGAGAACAACAACAGTATACAAGTGCCATGACAAGTCTCAGTTAGTCTAGGAAAGAATGCATAGACAGGTTTTTTTTTTTTATATGAAAGGCAAGAAAAGAAGGAAAAGTGCTAGTATTAGCTGGTTAAGTGCTGGGGAAAAAGATGAGTCTTTAGATGTTTCTTGAAAATGAGTAAAGATTGGGAGGTCATTCCAGCAGCTGGACACAGTCCAGGAAAAGATCCGTGAGAGTGATTGTGAACTTCTTTGGGATGGCACCACAAGGAGTCGTTCACTTGCAGAGCGCAAACTTCTGGAGGACACATAAGATTTAACCAGTGAGTTTAGGTATGTTCACAACTTTGGACTGCCAAGAGGTACAACTCTACTTTTTGACATCAAGTATGTGTGGCAGCAAAGGCTTGGGATTAATCTGACTTAGTTTTGCACCAGAAGCCAAGACATCTGCATCTGGAAGGGGACCAGAAATGAAACACAAATTCTGAGTTGTTAAGACATTAAGCTATAGCTGTGCACACACACACAAACAAACAAGAGTTGTGAATTACCCGTGTAAGTCTTTTATGGGGTAGACTTGATTCCATTCTTCCCAACTGATTCTGGTTTCAGGACACAGTTCACTCACTGCCTCTGGATGAACTCCCTTAATATAAAACAAGTACAGTAATAGTTAAAGATCATTTACTGATCTTGGGTGGTTTTCATGTATATATTTGTTACTTAATCTGCACTCTTGTTCATTATTAGTCTATGATGTTTTAATGTTTACATATACTTTCTTGGAGTTAATAGTGTTCTTACCAAGTGCAGAAAAATTAAAAAAAAAAATACATGCCTGTGCTCGTCGACGATGCCATCTCTGTGGCTCACTTGATTTTATTAATATTTTTAGATGCCCTTCACTGCAAGATAACAGCTGTTTTTTTATTTGTATAAGAATATTGTATAACATCAGTGAAGCAGTACATTATCAATTAAACTTAATGGTAACAATTCCTATGAATCTTATAATCTTGTAATCTTGTAAACTTTATGAATTTCTTCACTGATAAAATAGATAACATTAGAAATACAATAGAGAATGTAGATTCTACAGCGTGTAACACTTCAGTTTCATCCATCGCACCCAAAGATAAACTGCAGTGCTTTACAAATATAGGACAGGAAGAGCTAAATAAAATAGTGAGAGAGTGATCTGCTCACCTGGTTATGTTCGGGAGTTCGTAGTTTGGGGTTCGCAAATCATTTGAGTCAGTTTGGGGAATCGCAAATCATTTGAATCAGTTCAGTATTTTCAATATGCATGTTGGCCCTTGGTAATATTATCAGAAAATACGGATTTAGCTTCCACTGTTATGCTGATGATACTCATTACCAAGCTACGAAACATGTTATCTGTTTCTGATGCAGAAAAGCTAGTTCATGCATTTATGACCTCTAGACTGGACTATTGTAATGCACATCTGGGTGGTTGTCCTGCTTCTTCAATAAGCAAGCTATAGGTAGTCCAAAATGCAGTAGCTAGAGTCAAGAAAATATGATCATATTACCCCAATTTTACGGTCTCTGCACTGGCTACCTATTAAGTTCTGTATGAGTTACAAAATATCATTACTTACCTATAAGGCCCTAAATGGTTTAGCTCCTGCGTACCTAACTAGCCTTCTACCACGCTACAACCCATCACGCTCCCTAAGGTCACAAAACGCTGGACTTTTGGTAGTTCCTAGGATAGCAAAGTCCACTAAAGGAGGTAGAGCTTTCTCACATTTGGCTCCCAAACTCTGGAATAGCCTTCCTGATAATGTCCGGGGTTCAGACACACTCTCTCTGTTTAAATCTAGACTAAAAACGCATCTCTTTCGCCAAGCATTTGAATAATGTATCTTAAATTGTGAGTGTAGCTGCATCTGATCAAATGCGCATTCTTATTCTTTAGCTTGGGTTAAACTAATTAATTTTACTTTGTTGGATCAGCAGCTATGCTAATGATGTCTCTATTTGTCTCTCTGTTTTGCCACGGACAAGCTCCAGTCTGGATCCAGAACACCGGAGAAGAGATGATGCTGACCCTCAGAGGACCTCAGATGATGCTAACCCTGAATCAACAACAGAACTAACAAATATTGCTACAAGTGTGACTGCATCATATAATAATTCTTAATAATATTAATAATGTTCATCGTCTGGCTGACTACGTCTTGTATTAATTTTTCTAAAAATCCTGTCGTATGTGCACAAACTGACAGTTACCACCATAAGCTACTACTTAATATTGTGGAAACATAATTTTCTGTAAAGTTGCTTTGTAACGATTTGTATTGTAAAAAGCGCTATACAAATAAACTTGAATTTAAATAAGTAATCTTATGGCATTATAATGATTGTAAATTGTATTATTAAAAAAACTATAATATGTTGCATCATCTAGAACAGTTTTAATGTGTTATAATATTTACTTATTTGTTGTTGTAGAATTTAAGGTTATGATTTATAATACAAAATGAATATAATGCAACCACTTAACTTACAATAGAAATGTTTCCTTTAGATATAATATAAGTCTCATATCTTGGCATTGTTGACTTGTTACTCTACTCAAAGCAGGCAAATATAACTATAAATAACAACAACAATAACAATGAAAATAAAAATAATATTTTTCCTTAAACAGCCATAATATCAGATATCTGATCAGATGAATGTGTAATATGGCACTTTTGATTTTATCTATATGTATTATAGTATCAATAAGATAGTAAGAGACTGTACAGATCTTAAATAAATAATGTCAAGATATAAGACTTATAAACCATTATAAATTATGTGGATTTAGCATGGTGTTCATTGCGTGTTATACATAATCGTACTCATAAAATTATATCCACAAATAATTACGTTTTATAATGCATTATAATTGTTATGATTATTTATGAGATTATTTATATATATATATATATATATATATATATATATATATATATATATATATATATATATATATATATATATATATATATATATATATATATATAATGCATAATGGTTTTATTATAGTAAAAGTAGTAACATGTTTTAACGTACCATTTGTATAACCACAGTTTTAAAACTTACCAAAATGTACTCATGTTCTCGCTCGCCTTCTCTGCAAGAATCGGTGGGTGATTCAGATTTCTCTTGGCACCGCTATTAGAAGACTTACAATGGCCAGACAGGTTGCTCATGTGACATTAACGTTAACAAGCTCAGTTTGAGTCTGCGCACCAGTTTGGCTGCCACTCGTGAGGTTGGTGTGACGGGAACGCCGTAAGCTTCGTTGGGGATCTCATTTCTTTTGTTTAACTTTCTGTCAGTAACAGAGTCTAGATATTTAAAATCGTAGTCAATGGTAAACCCAACATAGTGTTTTAATGACGGCGTCTGATGCATTTTCTTTTAGATCCGCTTAAATGCATGCTGCTTTTGTTTAGCTTTTCAACCGGTGTGACAAAACGCTAACTTTTATGGTTTGTAACACTGCGAATTGCAGTTGGCTTTACGTTCGCTTCTTTTTTGTTTTCGTTTGAGGTAAGATACAAATGCTATAACCTACTTTTCGTTTGTAACTGGTAACAAACTCTTAACACGTTTTTGGGCACCAGGCGGCCATGTTAATGGCCTCGCGAATGTAAACAGAGGAAGTCGAACGAGAAGAAGCAGAGTTTGGAGGAAGAAAAAAAGATGTTAAAATTGCGAAAAGGTTTTGGGGTTTACAGGGATACGCTATAAAGGGATGTCAGGGACCGGTATGTGGACAAAATCGGCACTATTAACGGTTTGGATCCATATCCCAACAAAGAGTGGAACACTGACGACGAGTCGCTGCCGCACTTTTGCATTACAAATATCCTCGGCTACCTTGTTTTTGTTGAGCGCTTAAGTTACACTTCCGAACAGTTCCGAGTACAAGTCATTGGAGTCTCATGTACAGTTCACAAATGGATGGGTTTAGGAGCTGCAGATCATAAACCCGGTGTTTTGACGGAACAGTATAGAGTAATCTGGACAAACTATAAACTGCGCTCTCCCTAGCTGCTAGTTTAGTAACGGTTTGTGCTAACAACCAAAAATATAAATTTAATTATGTGTAGTAGCTATCAACCTTCCCGTTTTTTTTCCGTGGGTTTCACGTATTCGAGCTCTCTTCCCGCTGTTTTACCGTTTTAGTATTTCCCTCTAAAATATCCCGTTATTCCTTCCATCGGACCTGTGAGTCTCTGTACTGTATGTTCTGTTGCTACCCCATTGCTCTTCCAGCGAAACAGATTTTTTTTTTCAAAGCATCGTTTAGCTTACTTAAAAAAGCAACCTTACCGTTGGGCTTTTAAGATACCAAGCCAATCTGTAAGCAAAGTCACGTTAGACCTAGCTTCACAACTCGCTTAGTTTAAGCAGCAGTTTTGTAGTATGAAATTTAGCTGTCAGCTGTTTTTTTTTGGATGAGTAACCCGGGAATGTTCCCTTATTTTCAATGTTGACGTAAGTTATATGAAGTAATATTCAGATGTTCACAATACAGCAACGGTTTACAGTGGTTAAAATAGATTTTAAATTAATTTAATTGACACACGGCTGAGAGTGAGTATGTCTAGACATGGCTGTGATTTTTTAAATATTTTTTTTTATTCAGTCGCGCATGCGCAATATTCAATAGGTTCTGTTTCGCTAGTAGTAATTCACTTGTTTCAGTCACTGCAGTCTAAGCCGGAAAGAGAATTGATTACCATAATTCCTCAAATATAAGCCGGGGCCTTTATTTACCTGAACTGCAGAAGGTAACAGGCTTTTATTTGAAGGAGGGTTTTATTAGAGCCAGGCCTTTATTTCTAATTCCATCTGTTTGATAAGTAATTGTTTTATCAGAATCAGAATGAGCTTTATTGCCAGGTATGTTTACACATACGAGGAATTTGTTTTCGTGACAGAAGCTCCGCAGTACAACAGAATGACAGCGACAGAACATAAAACACATAATAAAAGAATAAAAAATACAAATAAGTAGATAGTGAATGACAATATACAAATGACAATTGTAGGCAGGTATATTACAAAATGAAGTTATGTATGTACATATATATTGTGTGCAAAATTTAAGTGTATACTAAGTATGTGTGTTAGATAAATAAAGTGTGTGTGTATATAAATATAAAGTGTAGTGTGTTCGCCGTTATTATCAGCTGTTCATAAGATGGATTGCCTGAGGGAAGAAACTGGTCCTGTGTCTTGTCGTTCTAGTGCTCAGTGCTCTGTAGCGTCGACCAGATGGCAACAGCTCAAAGAGGGAGTGTGCTGGATGTGAGGGGTCCAGAGTGATTTTGACAGCCCTTTTTCTCACTCTGGATAAGTACAGTTCTTGAATAGAAGGGAGAGTTGAACCGATGATTCGCTCAGCAGTCCGGACTACTCTCTGTAGTCTTCTGAGGTCAGATTTTGAAGCTGAGCTGAACCAGACAGTTACTGAAGTGCAGAGGATGGATTCAATGATGGTGGAGTAGAACTGTTTCAGAAGCTCCTGTGGCAGGTTTAACTTCCTCAGCTGGTGAAGGAAGTACAACCTCTGCTGGGTCTTTTCACAATGGAGTCAATGTGAATGTCCCACTTCAGGTCCTGAGAGATAGTGGTGCCCAGGAACCTGAATGACTCCACTGCAGTCACAGTGCTGTTCATGATGGTGAGTGGGGGGAGTGCAGGGGGGTTTCTCCTGAAGTCCACGATCATCTCCACTGTTTTGAGGGTGTTAAGCTCCAGGTTGTTATATATATTCAAATATGTGTGTTACTTGGTGTACACTTAAACTTAGCCTCTGTCATAACATAGAGGCTAAGTTTATGCATGTGGCTCCAGATTCACGGCGTATTGATTAGTTAACCGCGTGTGAGCACTGAGTATAACTCAAAGTCCCAGTAATACTAGAATCAGCTGCAAAGCAGTGCTCATGAACCATTGTTGTTCTTTTAATAAGACATTTCTAATAAATGCATTTAAAAATACTTCTGCTGTGATCATAAACGCCTCAAAATATCATGGGCGTTTACAAGTCAAAATGTGCAGAAACCTTAAAGCTGCAGTAGGTAACTTTTGTAAAAATTAGGAAAGTTAAGAAATCAACAAATCAGAGCTAAGGTCTGTAACTTTGTTTGTGTTCAAAATGTAGAAAAATGTATATAATAAGCGAGTACACCATGAATCCATTTTCCAAACCGTGTTTTTGGCTTGTCCTGAATCACTAGGGTGCACCTATAATAAGTGTTTATATTCGGACTATTTTAGATTGCTTCGGGGGTACTGCTGCGGAGTAATCCAGTACCTTTGTGATTCTTCATAGACATAAACAGAGAGAAGTAGTTCCGGCTACGATGTTCTTCCGCAAGAGACAAGCAGTTCTGTTTATTAACCACTAGAGCGACAAAAGTTACCTACTGCAGCTTTAAAGTCCATAGATTAAAATCCAGGGATCTAATGATCTAAACTTATTATTTATTAATAATGTATTTAAAATATCCAGCACAATTTAAACTGTACTTTTAATCGGCAATAATTATCATGTATATATTTTCAATATATTATGAAACTTTAAACATGATTGTCCTCCACGCTTTAAAACTAATTAAAGACTAGTGATGTGTTTGTTACACCAGTCAGGATTCATCTTAAATCTAGATTAAATCCAGGTTTATCTAATAACTCTGTTGCACCAAACTTTAAACTTTGACATGAGTACATTTACATTTGAAAGAAATTAACTTTAACCCTTTTACTTTGATGTAAATATATTCACTTATTATCTTGCTAAATACATACTGCACAAACATAAAGACATATATGACACAAAAACAGAAATAACTAAACAAACAAAAACAAAAACATTCAAGTAAGATTAAGAAAAAAAAAAGAAATATATATATATATAATATTGCTAATATAGTATACATCTGGAAGAGAAGAATTGTGAACAGATTTGTGTATTATGAACTGTATATAAATGTTTAATTCATTAAATAGTATTTCTTCTGTCTGCCTGACTCTAACAGTCTCTCTATTATTAACAGTTAACACACTGTTTTACATTGTGTTTGTTTCTGCTGAGACTTTAATCAGTTTAAACTCTTGTTTGTTGATCAGGTGTGTTTGGTGATTCAGTGTCAGTGATGGAGGGAGATTCTGTTACTTTAAAAGTGACACAATGGCACTACTTTAACAACTCGTGCGGTGAGACTACATCACACTCTCTGTTGTTTATAGCACACCTGCAACAAAAACATCGTCTGCTAGGGGATTGTTTTTATTTATTTTTATTTAGTTAGCATATTTGGTTTTGGTCTTCAGTTATGTTGTTCCATTTCACATAAATGGCATCCTGCATTAACTGAACCGCCCAACATGTTTAGAAACTCAGAGAAAGAGGAGAAACACACACACGCTCAGAAACGAAAGTAAAACAGCGCTTGACCACTAGAGGACGAGAGTGGTTTCCTCTACAAGAGTTTGTAGACGGTCAGAAACAACGAGCTGACGCATTACCGCCACCAACTGGTGAGGAGTCTGTAAAAATACTTAAAGGGGGGGTGAAATGCTATTTCATGCATACTGAGTTTTTTACAGTGTTAAAGAGTTGGATTCCCATGCTAAACATGGACAAAGTTTCAAAAATTAAGTTGTACGTTTGAAGGAGTATTTTTGTTCCCAAAATACTCCTTCCGGTTTGTCCCAAGTTTCGGAAAGTTTTTTTAGAGTATGGCTCTTAGTTAGATGGAGCGGTATGGGTCCTAAGGCACTTCTCCCGGAAGAGCGCGCGCTCCCGTATAGCGAAGCTGAGCAGCACAGACATTTCACTGATCAGAGCGAGAGCGTCGCGAAATGTCACAAATGGAGTGTGTTTTTGGTTGCCAGGGCAAGACAACCCTGCACAGATTACCAAAGAAAAAACAGCATTAAGGGACCAGTGGATGGAGTTTATTTTTACAGAGCATCAACGGAGTTGTGCAAGTGTTTTTGGTTGTTCCCTGCATTTCGAAGATGCTTGTTCACAAGGCCCAGTTTGACGCCGGATTTGCACATCGTTTATTTCTTAAGGATGATGCAATCCCAACGAAAAAGGGTCATGATCGTGTGTTGGAACCGCAGGTGGTGAGTAAAACTGCTTCAAATATCTCTGCCTCCTTGTTAGTGCGTCCCCTCCCCTCCCGGAGACCCGGGTTCGAGCCCCGCTCGGAGCGAGTCGTTGCTGCTGCTGCTTTCGTTCAGTTTCAGCCTCTGGATCTGATTCTGGATCATAAATAAACGGCTGAATCTGACTGTAAGCCATGGTTTGTTTTGGATGATGGTTTTTTCCTCACGGTAATGTCACAGCTTCCAAACGCTCTCAACTCAAAAGCCTACTGGCGCTCGTGATTCTTTAGCTCCGCCCACACGTCACGCCTCCAGCCGGTCGTGTTTTTCCGGGAAAAATCGGTACAGACTATCTTTCTCTTATGAATATAATAAAACTAAAGACTTTTTGGTGTTATTAAGGATGCAGTACTACTCTATAGGTACTCAAGATTAACAGGATATTGAGTGAAAACGAGCATTTCACCCCCCTTTAAATTATTTTCTATAAGATATTGAAACAATGAATGCATATATATATATTTTATGATTATATTAGTAAGAACAGCATCCCACACAGTGTGCCCTTGTTATAAAATGAAATATTAGTAATTCATAAAGTGTGCACACCACCGCAAAGAATCACATTAACATGCCAAAATCTTTCAAGTTATTGTTGCTTTTTTCAGAAAAAAAAAAAAAGTTTTTATATGGGCTGATGCAGAGTTAAAGAAAAATATACAGGTCTAAAAATATGTTGCTCGTGGAAAGGTACAGGATTTATTTATTTAATTAATTTTACCACTAAACAAAACAACTTCATATGCACAGATCATTTACAATATTTCAACAGCTTATTAAAACAATGGAAAAATGTGTTCATTTAACAAAATAATCTATGTGCAGTTCTTATTGATTTATATATGGCAAATTTAAACTCGGATGTGACCAAAAATTTAAATGACAAAAATGTATCATGAAGCACTTGTGTTATAAATATACCTAAATGTCCTCTATCTATCCACCTTATCTGCATATCATCAGTTCACTGCTTATATACTGCAGGCGTCAAACAGTGATTGGCCAGATCTATTAATATGAATAAATGACGTGGCATTAGTCTTTCTAACAGAACTTGCACTTGCAGCATAATTTCTTCTCTTCACTATACCTTTAAATAATGTTCACATTTTATTATTTTATTTTAAAAGTTAAAGAAACACTGATTCACAGAAGGTAAATACAACAGTAACGTTGAATCCCAGAGAATGGGATGCTCTGTGATTAAAATAATCCGCAATAATTCACATGCAGATAAACAGACACCACTTTCTTTCTTGCGAAAGTGACTCACAACAGACACTGCACCAAAGGAGCAGCACTTATTCATGCTATAGCAGCCGAAGACAGACCTAAACCTGTAATAACACAGACCCATTTTAAACGCATCCAAAAATGAAAATGCTGTCATTAATTTCTCGCCTTCATGTTCCAGTCCTCTTAGACTTCCATTCATCCGTGGAACACAAGTGAAGATATTATAAATGAAATCTGAGAGGTTTCTGTCCCTACCAGAAATGTAGCAAAACATCATGAAAGTAGTCCATCTGGCTTTGGGAGTTCAACTTTAATTCTCATTTTCTTTAAAATGATCAAATGTTTTAAATTCAGTCGCGTGAAATGCTGAATCCAAAAGATAAGACTGACTACATATGGCTAACACTGTAATAACATAGAGGCAAAGTTTATGCATCTGGCCCCAGATTGTTTCTTATGTTTATGCTGATTGTGATAAGTGGAAAAGCAAGAACAAGTTCACTCTCTTATACAAAGTCACTTTTAATGTCTTCACAATTAACAAGCATCGTATGCACACAGGTTTTAGATTGAAAACTACAGCATCTACTCTTGTTTTCATGATGGGTTTAATATCTGTCACAACTGTAAAGTTCATAATAGCAGGAAATATTCACCTACAAGCTAATCATGCATGCACAGGCTTTCTGAGGAAATCAAACTATCGCAGGTTTCAGTTTGACTCAGATGGCAAGCTATTAGTGTCACATCAGTAAGACTGGAAATGGCAGATGGGAGATGATTTGACCTGTTTTATTTTAAGAGTATCGGTGTTAAATTATAAAAAATAAAAATCTCAAAAGGTTCAGAAGGAATTTATGTGTAATTTTCTATCACACAGAGCCGGTGTGTGTGAATTAGGAGGGTGATTCGCACAAGTTTGAGTGTTTTCAGCAGACACTGAATGGAAAATGTTTCAGGTGCTTGTTTTGTTCTGTTTGTGCTGGAGACGGCTGCTCGGTAAGTTGGAAAAACATTTTTATGTCTTCATTTCTTCGCTTCAGAACATTACTGCTGCTGTTCAAAATGAAGGATTTGCATTTGTTTTTGGTTAATTAAATCAAAACTGATCTTTACTTTATATTCAGGCACCCTTTCAAACAAAGCTGTTTTAATGTTACTCATATAGTCTTATCAACCAGAAATGACTGAAAATCAAATCTGATGTGTGTATTTTGCTCTACTTTAAAAACCCATTACATGTATAAAAGATCACGCTCATCTGTCTGTTCATGTAAGTGATCTTGAATTTGATCTTTTTTGTCTCTTTCACTGTTCTTCAGTTCACGGTTAGATGTTACAAACTGATTTCAGCCGGAATCCAAACCTTTTTCATGTTCTTCAGGTGTGTTTGGAGCTGAAACGCAGTCAGTGATGGAGGGAGACTCTGTCACTCTAAACTCTGATCTTACTGAGATATGTGCAGATGATGTGTCCTGGAGTTATAGAGATACAAACTCTATACATTTAGCTAAAATCAATAGACAGGCTAAAACGTCCTTCATATCTGATGTTCCTGATGAGAGATTCAGAGACAGACTGAAGCTGGACGATCAAACTGGATCTCTGACCATCACAAACATCACAACTGAACATGCTGGAGTTTATCAACTAGTGATTGATGGAGCAAAACTGATATCAAAAACATTCAGTGTTTCTGTCTATGGTGAGTAGAGATGTCATTTGTCCAAATGTTCACACTTGTTGGAATGTTGGTACCATTTAAATGGTAAAACACTTAATATTCACTCAATAAACAAAGCATTATGTTTATTCTCTGATGTTTCCAGCTCGTCTGTCTGTTCCTGTCATCAGCAGAGACTGTTCTTCGTCTTCATCATCCTCAGAGCAGAATTGTTCATTGGTGTGTTCAGTGGTGAATGTGGGTCATGTGACTCTCTCCTGGTACAAAGGAAACAGTTTATTGTCCAGCATCAGTGTGTCTGATCTCAGCATCAGTCTCTCTCTACCTCTGGAGGTGGAATATCAGGATAAAAACAGCTACAGCTGTGTGCTCAACAATCCCATCAGCAACCAGACTCAACATCTGGACATCACTCAGCTCTGTCACACATGTGCAGGTACAGATAGAGCTGATATATGTGATTATTTACTGAGCTGATCTCTGTGTGTTGTTTCAGAACAGATCATTCCCTTCTCTTTCTCATCCCAGCACCAGACGGAGCGTCTCCTTCACACACAGTCTCTCTGATCGTGCTGATCGCTGCTGGATCTCTGCTGATCATAACTCTGTTTGGGATCTTCTGCATCCACAGGAGAAACAGAAAAACTGATCAAGAAGGCAAGTATTACCCACTGCTTTTAAGAAACAATTGGAAATAGCGTTTCTACTTTTTTTTTTTTTTTTTTTTTTTTTGGTTTGACCATTTCTTTGGATATACATGTGTATATCTATACAATGACTCTAGATGATGTCATTAACTCATTTCAATTCATAATCATTCTGTTTATTATCTGATGAGCGGATCTCTGATCTGTGTGAAGAGAGATAAAAAAAAATAGTTACATTTTGTTTTTATTCCATGCTTTTTTATTTTAATTGTTATAGCTGTCGATGATGTAGCTGTAGCAGTTCAGACTCACGATGAAGAGATCATTTACACTGATGTGACGTTCTACAAAAGAAATCCACAAGAAATGGTGAGTAGCTGTGTTTTATGGGATGATCAGTCTATTAACAACAGCACAATATTTGTATATAATATAAGTGATTGTTTTAGCCTGGTAAATCACTCTTGTGCTGTTGTTTATGAACTGTGCATTAAGACAAATGGTTAATTTTGTGTGCAGATAGAAAATAAAATGTATTTTTGTATCTTGTGTTGTATTTTTACAGACAGCTACAGAGGATAAACACGTGGAGTATGCAACTGTCCGCATAAGATTATGAACCTTATATTTTTCTAAGTACGAATCCCTTTCACTAGACATTTGGATTCAGTATGTGCACATTTCGAGATGGCGGAGAATCCACACATATATGTATAGGCCTGAAATCAGCACCAATTCTGGAACAAAAATCGAAACATTAACATGAGCTCAGCTCAGATTGAGCGTCTGAGTGATACACATGCAATTTGATCAGAATTTATTGAACATTTGCAGTTGATGTGCATTTGAGAGTGCATGTTAGAGGTTTGGATTTGTGTGGTCGAAGGACTTTTTTTTTATCCGTGGCTGCTAATGTGAAACTCGCCATTTCCTGAACTGCATGATCATCTGAGAGATACGATCTTCTCTCAAATCAAACAGTGATTTACTGTGAAACCTCACTGTGTGAAATGCACAAATATCATGGGTTTCTTGTAAGTGAAAAATACAGTGTAATATTCAAGTACATATCCTTGCTCGGCTCACTTTTGTAACCTACTTAGGCTAGTTTTTAAACCTTAAGTTTGGTTTCCAAGACATCAACACAAAACACGTTTACACTGAAAAGCCTTCAAATTACGTGGGAGTCACTTTCTGTTGGAGGCGAGCAGAGGTTTTATCATATTTATCTCTGCTTGCAGAGCACGCAAGCCTTGCTTATCGGAAAGTGTTTGAGCAAATACTAATTCACACAGTTTGACCAAATCTTAATACAACATTATAACTGCAAACAGAAATTTAAGGGTTAAAGCAGAAAGAAGGCATGGTAAGAGCATCAGACCAATAGCAACAATGAGAAATGACAGAATGATTGAAAAATCATCAATATTATCACTAGTGATATGATTTAAGGGTTTACCATTTTTCCCAATAGGTGGCACTGTTTCTAAACTGTTGTGGCATGGTCAGACCCTGATAGCACACTTACATCACAGAGATGGTGTTTCATATTTAAAAAATAAATAAAATACTGACATCCACCATAATGATACACATAGAAAGAGAAAAACCACAAGATGAATCAAAATGAATCACAAGTAGCTTTTTCCTCGAGCTGAGGTGAATACCCACGTATGGAAAGTGCACACAGTCTCATACACACAAACACAAGACACCACTGTCGTAACAAACATGACTCTAAAATAATGCAATAAACACTCATTTAACAACACACGACGTTCCATAAGACATAGATAACACAACTGGTGACAAAAAGTTCCATTCAGGGGATTCTGGGAATGTCACTTCATGGCTTTTCAATGTAAATAGAAGATTTGTCATTTTAATTCCAAAATAGCAAAATGAACATCTAAAACAGAAAAATGTAGCTCTGTTAGTATTTGGATATAATAAGGGAACTTACCGTTAGCCAATTAACAGGTTTTTCCTGTCTTTCACAGTCGAAATGATAATTATTTTTAGTGTACTGTAAATGATACAGTATGTTCCTTCATCCAGTTAAAGGCCAGTTGTTTGATTATTTAGTGAGCGATCCAGGACATCCTTCGCAAGGCACGTTTTCTACAACACTGTCCTAGAAGAAAACAAGGTTAGAGGAAATGAACATGATTGATATTCTACTCACACACAGAAACAAATACTCTTCACACTTTAATCTGATAAAAGTCTGAATCGATAAGAATTTGGATGTTTCTGTAAAATGAACTGAAAGGATTAAAAACATGACTTTGCGAGTGAAACCTCTAATAATTGCAGTTAAAAGGGATCATGAAATCAAATTTGCTTAGATCTTTTGACATAAGGGAGGACTTGTTACCATTGAATCATCCTTCAGGTTTCATAACTTGAAACGTCTTCATTTTAAACAAAGCATTTAATCGCGCTCCTCATTTTGACACTGCAGGATCTGTGACATTACATGGATAAATGCATAGCAAGACATTGACCAATAGTTATACATTTCGCATAGACCTATACACATTTGAATGCTGGTTTGTGTCTCTTTAGAGATTTCAAAAGTTTCTCAGCATCAGAAACAAATGGATGGTTTATTTGAATGGAGTCCTGGATCACATATGAGAACTATATGTTTGTTCGGGGCATTTTATTTAAATGAGGCACAGTGTAATAGAGAGTTCGGAGAGTACTGATCAGCCTGGGACAGTTCTCCCAAAAATGAAAATGAACCCAGATTTACTCATCCTCAAGCCATCTTTGATGTGCAAGACTTTCTTCTTTCAGACTAACATAGAGTTATAGAAAAAAAATATCCTGGTTCTTCTGAGCTTCATAATGGAAGTGAATGGGGCTTGAGATTTTGGAGCCCTTAAAGTGCATTCATCCATCATAAAAGTAGTCCATATGACACCAGGGGGTTAATAAAAGTCTTCTGAAGCTAAGCAATGTTTTTGTCAGGAAAAATACCCATATTTGAAACTGTATAAACTATGATAACAAGCTTCCAATAATGGCAGTCTAGTTATGGTGGAAAATGACCTCTGATGCAACACATGATGTTTTGAAAAACATAAAAGCGTTAAAGATAAAGAAAACAAACTCTCATCCACTACTCACTGATGTCATATATACTGTACACCTAGGATGGCTTTAGAGTGAATAAATTATAGGATAATTTTTAGGTGATTAAAAAAAATAAAGACACATAAACACATGCCTCCTGCTATACCAAGTACAAACACAATCCAACCTGAAATGAAAAAGACAGAGTGATTATTACTAGAGATTCACAACTGACTCTTCAGATATCTTTAACAGATATTTACACCCTTCCACATTCATCAGTTAAATGATACTGAGTGAACAGGAGTGGCGCCATCTAGTGTTACCGTCTATATTCATCAGTAATGTGCTAAAGGGTAAACTAAATTATATTATGCATTAATGATATAACTTGTTGATGATAAAGTCCAGAGTCTGTGGTTCTGGTGTTTTTGATGGTCTGAGATCCAGTCTGATGATCCAGCTTCAGTCTGTCTCTGAATCTCCCATCACACTGAACATCTGTACAGATCTTACTCTGATCTCCAGTGATTTCAGTGATGAGAATGTCATTAAAAAACATCTCATCATATAATTTGACTTTATCACACCAAGACCAAAGGTGAGAGTTTCTCCCTCTGTCATTGACTTGGCCTTTGCTTTATGCGTCTCTGCGCCAGGAACATCTGAAAGACATATAAACATCTGATTGAGTGTGAATCTCTTTGCAGTGATAGAAGTTTATTTGCAAAATAAATATAATGGTGACTGTGATTCGATTGTGATTCCAATTTGAAGGGTGAGAACATGGAATATAGAAGAACAACTTTTAACTTTGTACAACTTACAAAGACAGTAGTGGACACAAGAAAACGAGGAACTAAATAAGACACAGGTGAAAACAAACAGTGAGTGCCCATGAAGACAAACTGGAAACAAAAACAGGAAAATAGGGAAACTCACCATGAATAGTGACACTAAAGATCGTTTCACTGATGCTGTTGCTGCTGATGATCTTTAGTTTATAAAACTCCAGTCTGTGTTTGTGATGTTTGTGATGGTCAGAGATCCAGTCTGATGATCCAGCTTCAGTCTGTCTCTGAATCTCTCAGTACCTTCATTACACTGAACATCTGCACAGATCTTACTGAGATAGTCACTGATTTGTGCGATGCGAGTGTGGTAGAAAAACAATTTAATATTTTCTTGTTGGTTTCTTTTAACATTTGTGTTTAGAGTGACTGAATCTTCCACCATCACAAACACTGGCACCATGTCTGTCTGTCTGTAAACCCAGTGCACCTGGAAGAGAAATAAACAGTTCATTATAAACAGTGATGGGGGTAACGCATTACTTTTAATTTACAAGAGAATATCGGAGTTTGTTTTCCCATTTATTGACTGACAAGTCTTCTGTCCACATATCAGGAGAAATCTGAACTACAGAGATGCTGTGTGAACATGTAGTTCTAGACTAAATGTGAATGTTCATTCATTTATCCCACTTGATTCAGTATTCAATATTACGCAAACTTGCAAATAATTAAAAATGTTAACACAAAGGTATCTAATCTCTTCTCAAAGTTAGGTACCATGATTTGACGATTTGGACGTGAAGCTTGTTGTCTATTAAACCGAGTCACATTCGCCATTATCGTTCACCAAAAACAAATAGACTTACCAAAGTGGAAAACCCACGCTGGATGAAAACTAAGAAACTTATCACGGTTTCTTTGTAAAAAAACAAAAACAAATGCCAATTATGTGGAAACAGAAGTCTGTTATGTTTCACTGTTGATGCAATCTCTGGCTATGTAAACAAAATGATGATGCATTTCGTGGGCGGGGTTTGATAGAAAGTGAAATTTCTACAGAAGCAGCGATGAGGGATTGATATCGACATTATTTACAACATTGATCATCCAAATGTCTTCAGTTGTTAAACGCTTCTTTCACAAAGTATAACCCTGTTGAAAAACAAAAACAGCATATGCTGGTTACACAAAACACATAGAAGTCTGGGTTGGGCTACTGTTTCTCGCAATAAAATACTCGAGCTATGTAGTCTATGTAAAATATCAAAGGTTAAAATATTATTTCATGCTGTATTGTGTGGCTAATAGACATTATTTCCTCTAAACTGCATGTGTAATATTATGTGGTTAGATATACCCAGTGATGAAAGCTCATACCAAACCTCTGAAGGAGGTTATTCCTTTTTAAATAGGTTCAAAACGTGCATAGCTTTCATTTTTGACTCGTTTTTGTTTGCCAGCCTGAATGCAATGACTGAATTCAACAGACTGTATTCACAATACATACTGTATGCTGTCATGATCTTGCACCAGCTCAGCACCATACAAGTCAATTATTCAGAATAAAGTTTATAGACCTCAATCACTAGAGATGTGCTCTGCTGAGGACTTACAGTTTAAAGGAAGGCCTTGAGGGACAAAAGCCCTGTCCCAAATGCAAATAATGTCTGCCACAAGTGCAAGTCCACAGGAACTTTGTGCGTTTAATTTAATTTAATTTATTTATTTATTTATTTATTTTTTGTGGTTACAAAAGATTGCATGGCCAAACTTAAGTAATCAAGGGCTTAGAGGCCTTTTACATAACAGTTTTAAACTAAAAATGAAAAACTTTGTATGCATTTTGGCCATTCATTTATGCAGCAGTGACATTTCGGAGGCCTAAAAATGCCAGTTGTCGAAAAACTAATTTCAAAGTGATACCATTATTGTCTCTTTGTAAACCACAAAAACACAAATTAGTGAAAACCATGATATCATACACATGCATTACATGTTCAGTCTATGTACATGTAGTATTTTCTTTACAAAGTGACATCGCCATCTACTGGCCTGGCAGCAGATTACAGTATTGAAACGGGTATTGTTTCGACAACTTTGCTATCTATAAGAAAAATTTCAAAACACAAACTTTTACTACATCAGTGTTGTGTAAACATACACGTTGGGCATTTCATTTCAACCCATTGCAACGGTTCTGCCGGTATTGAGCATTCATGCAATGTGCTGTAAGTGAATGAGACAGAGGGAAGTGAGGAACTGGGCTCAAATGCAACCTTAGAAAAGATCACAAAGGCTTATTTTTTCATTTGTAACAGAGGATTGATTCATATACAAGATGCTCACTTGTCTACTGGTGTAACCTACTGGTGTAACCTTGTAACCAGCAAAGAGCGTCACTGAATTAATCGAATCTTGTGTTAGGCCTTGATCTCACAGAACACATTTGTTTGCATTGAGAAGTACTTACTTTCTATTGGCAGTGAGCGGTTTGCACAATTTATGCATCCTGGACACCTTGCGTTTTACCCGCCCGCTGTGCCTTGCATCTTTTGTAGTAAAAAAAATAAACAAAAATAACCCAGCTCTGAGCAAAAAAGCACCCAACATCATTTGCCAATATCAGTGACCTAATACCAAACCAAAGTTTTTAGACTGCTCAAGCTATAATCCTTGATTGGACTGACAAAACAGCAGATTCGGTGGTTGCAAACATTAAAAACATCGCAGTACACTGCTCTTTTCTACATTAAAAAAGCCAATCAAATAAAGGCAGTGTGGTGCACGTTCTGTCTGATCAGGGCCTTATTCATCACATCTTTTACAGCGCTTAAGTAATATTATATTGAACATCTCTACCAAATTAAAATACATTTAGAACCATAACTAAATGATAGAATAACATTGCATTCTGTATACGAGGGAGGACAGCCTGTGAGAACCATGAGTAGGACAGGAAGAAACCCTTCATCTACAAACTAAACATACATCAAACAAATGGCCGTTTTCACGCACAAGCTCGTTGTCCACACAACAGATCACACCAGAGTTTGAAGAAAGGTTTAAGTTTGCCCCAGAAACTGAGCTGCTCGTGTCGCACTTCAATAAGACTTTTTGAAGTGCGACACTTTTCATTACATTATTACATTATCAATACATTTTGGATGACTAATCCAATTTTCCAATCTTCTACTTTTTTTCATTTTTGACAGTAAATAACATCCTTTCAGAAACTATAAATGTTAAATTGTTGAAGTGTTTTCCAGTTTTCAGGTCCAGAACAACTAACTCACCCCACACACACACACACACACACACACACACACACACACACATGACCGTAAACTAGTAGGGTGGTGAAACTCTGTCGGGGAGGACTTGCACATGAGCATCAGTATCTTATTAGATCAGAGTTTTCGCTCAACTGCTGAAGAAAATGCTTCACACGCTTGCTTTGTTCTGTTTGTGTTGTCTGATTGGTAAGTTGTGAATGCATTTTTACTGCTTCATTTATTTCTGTTTCAGAGAAAGAAAAAATAAAATGCCGGTTTAAAATAACTCAAGAAGTTTAATATGTAAATTCACAGATATTATAATTACATCTCCTTTAGATTTAAGTGTGTTCTCAGTTAGTCTTATATAATTAGCCAAATATGAAACTTCTGTATTTATGGCTGTATTTACCTTGTGTGCAACTGGACATATTTTTTTTTCTCTAGAAGCAGAATGTATATATATAGATCAAATCATCAATTCACACACTTTTTCATTTACATTTTATCACCTTTTGTTTGATGTTTTTGCTGCTGTTAAAGGTTAAAAACTGACTTGGGGCTTAATTAATTTGTGAAATCTGTTCTCCAGGTGTGTTTGGTGCTGAAACAATACAGTCAGTGTCAGTGACGGAGGGAGATTCTGTCACTTTACACATTAATGTTACTGAAATACAGAAAGATGAAAGTATGCTGTGGAAATATGGAGCTAAAGAGTGCATTATAGCTGAAATCAATATAAAGTATGAAATGTTCTACACATTTGATGTTCCTGACGGGAGATTCAGAGACAGACTGAAGCTGGATCATCAGACTGGATCTCTGACCATCACAAACATCGGAACTGAACACACTGGAGATTATCAACTAGTGATACCTGGAGCGAGAATAAAAACATTCAATGTTTCTGTCTATGGTGAGTAGAGATCATTTGTCCAAAATGTCACAGATTATTGTTTTATCCAAAACTTTTAGACTACCAGAAAAAAATTCTAGATTATGGCATCGCACTTAGAATGGAAGTCAATGAGGTCAATTATTTTAATTATTTTGTAATATATATTGTAAGTATTTTACACAGTAACTAAACAGTATTTTACATATTGACCCCATTGAGACCCATTATAAGCACTTCAATGTAACATACTTTACTTTTCTATATATATAAAACAAGTGTCGAGACTAGCAGGCAGATTTCTCAGAAAAATGCAAATTTAGTTAATTGGTTTTAAATTAGATTAGTCTGTACCAAAGACAAAACTAGAACAAAATCATTTAAGATCATGGTGCAAAAATTTGTACACCCCAATGAATGTTTTAGGAGAAAACAAAAATTAAAATAGTTATCACCAGGAATTAGCCAGCAGATGATTGTAATCAATCATCACACAGAATAATTGACAATTAAGAGTGGTATTTAAATCCACTCTCATATAATGTTGACAGAATGGCACCACATGGGAAAGAAATGTCACAAGAGCTGAGAAAGAAAATAACTTATTTCCACAAAAAAGTTTGAGAAAACTAATAAAGCGTTACTAATAAGTTTTGAATAATGTAAAAAAAAAAAAAAAAAGAGATTCAAAATTTAAAAATTATGGACTTTTGAGAAGCTCACCGAGACATTCAGGCCGTCCATGGAAGTTAACACCTCGTCAAGAGCATTCTGTGATGAGAAAAGCTAAAATAGTTGGCATGCACGTTCAGTACAGTTGGCTAAATCATTCAAATGTTTCCCGTGACACCACACGTCGTCCACGAATGAAGCCACTGCTGCAGCCCATGCACAAGAGCCCATCTAGAATGTGCCAGTGCTCATGTTAAAGACAAAGACTACTGAGACTCTGGAGTGATGAGACAAAGATTAATTCTAAACAAACAACATGGACCACTAAACCAGTCTTAAGTGTCCATTTTTCTAAACTGAGATGTATTCACCATCTGAAAGTTGAATAAATAAGCTTTCCATTGATGTATGGTTTGTCAGGATAGAACAATATTTGGGCCGAGATTTGAACATCTGGAATCCGAGGGTGCAAAAAATGGAAATACTGAGAAAATCTGGTCCGTGTAACGCTTCACAATCTAATTCTGTTGGGTGGGGGTGTGCCACAGACTGTTTAACAAACGCTAAACATGGCTTAATGTATCCTTTCTAAAACAGTGACACTGGAGGACACACCTTATTAATAATAATAATAATAAACATATAGGCTACTATTTACAGACAAGCAGAATAGCCCAGAACACAAATGCAAATTGGGCTAAATTGCACGTTAAGTGTTTTGTGCCCCAATGAAAACCTAAAGAAAAAACGTGGCTCAATAAACGAAGACAAGACAGTGGTATACATTAAAAAGGACAAACTCTGTATATTAATACTATGCATTAATAAAGGATAGGTACAGGAAAGCAGATGAGAATATTAACTCTACACTCTAAACTTATCCTCCCATATTGCCTTGCCTAGCGGATGTGACCGGAATATGAACGCGACGTGAAAAGTCTCAAGTTAAGCGTTTTCCTCCCTTTGAAAACCATTATTTGAAAATGCTATGGCCTAATGCATAAGTGACAAGACAGTGAATAAAAAAAGCAAAGCATACTATTTACACACAAGCAGAAGAGCCCAGAATATAAATGCAACGCGCAGGTTTCACGTGAAGCGATTTCCTCCCATAGAAAACTATCTACTTACACACATGATAATCCGTCTACATTCTCAGGGTAATGTCTGAACTGTAAAAGCTACATTTGAAAAACATTATACAGTAGTGTAATGTTCTGCTATGCTCAGCTGCCACTTTCCATGGACGTTGTTGCTGACTAACTGCCACAGACTTGTGGGACAGCAGTGGCCGAATTCGTAGTAAGCCTGCTGATAAAACCTATAGGTCCATGCAAATATTTCATAAACATTTACCTTCAAATTTAGCTTTTACAGTTCAAACATTACACGTGAACGGATTTCCGCGGCTGATGTTTATGAATAAATATTTAGCCTACGTCTCCGGTGGTTATGTGTGTGTGTGTGTGGCATAGTTGTATATGGGAGGAAATTGTTTCATGTGAAACTTTGCGCATGAAACTTAACGTGCAATGTGGCGCAATTTACTTCCATATTACGAGCTATTCTGCTTGTCTGTAAATAGTAGCCTATATGTTTATTATTAGTAATAAGGTGTGTCCTCCAGTGTCACTGTTTTAGTAGGATACATTAAGCCACGTTAACAGTTTGTTAAACAGTCTGCGGCACACCCCCGCGCTAATGGTACAGACCACTGCGCAAATTGTAAGATAAAAAAGGAAAAATATACAATTGTTTAGATTTTCATTCAAATTATTAATTTCTTAAGTCTCAATTTAGTGATCTGAAAAAGGAGAGAAAATATCAATTATTAATTTATTATTAATTTAAGTGAATGAAAAAAAAATACGTTTGTTTTCCTTTTTTTTGCATTTGCACCATTACACGGAACAAATCTCCTTTAAAGTTGTCCAAATGAATTTTATTACAAATCAAAAATGACATTTTAATATATTTACAGTAGGAAATTTACTAAATATCTTCATTGAACATGATCTTTACTTAATATACTAATGATTTTTGGCATAAAAGAAAATGTACAATGTATTTTTGGCTATTTCTACAAATATACCCCAGCGACAATTAAGACTGGTTTTGTGCTCCAGGGTCACACATGCTGCTGACTGAGCTTAATTTGTACTGAACTCTGAATATTCCTTTAACTATTTACATCATGAAATGTTTTAGCGTTTTATATTTTGGGACAATGGAAACACCGACTGTCAACATCCTACAATTAAAATAATATTGTGCATTAGATGCACCCATATTTCTCTTTATTCTCTAATGTTTTCAGCTCGTCTGCCTGTTCCTGTCATCAGCAGTAACTCTTCACAATGCTCTTCATCCTCCTCCTCATCCTCATCCTCAGAGCAGAATTGTTCATTGGTGTGTTCAGTGGTGAATGTGGGTCATGTGACTCTCTCCTGGTACAAAGGAAACAGTTTATTGTCCAGCATCAGTGTGTCTGATCTCAGCATCAGTCTCTCTCTACCTCTGGAGGTGGAATATCAGGATAAAAACAGCTACAGCTGTGTGCTCAACAATCCCATCAGCAACCAGACTCAACATCTGGACATCACTCAGCTCTGTCCCACATGTTCAGGTATGGTGATATTAATATTGATTTACTCTCAGCTGTACGGTGTTGATGTTTGAAGGTTTTCAGATTCACTCACACTATTAGCTCATTTTGTCAATTTCAGGTGAAAAGCTCCTTCTCATCGCGCTGATCTCTGCGGGTGCGTCTAGTTTTCTGCTGATTGTAGCTACAGTTATTGGGATCTTCTGCATCTGCAAGAAATCTAGCAAAGCCGGTCAGGAGAGCAAGCAATTATTAGTGTTATTTTTTTTTTTAAGACACTCAAATTGAAACGGTTGTTTTAATACATCTGTGGTTATCGTTAATGCAGTCCAGAGACCGAAGGAAGACGGAAGTGATTCAGCATTGTGTCAACCGAAAACACGACAGAAGGTGAGAAGTTGCAAGCTGTTGCAGTCAGTCAGTGTGATTGATGTTTGCTGATTGAAGCTTGCAGCATCAGAAGGTCAGTGTGAGAAGACGTGGGTGGTTTAGAAACTCAACTGATATCACTATAGGGACTGGCGAAAAAGGGCTAGTTTCAGTAAAATTGTGTACTGTTTGCACCTCGCTGTTGTACGTTTAGCGTCTATTTACATTTTGCAGAATAATAAAAAAAACAGGTACTAATCAAAATGTATTAATACATAGAACATGTTTAAAATGTTGTTAGTTTGTTAATTTAGGCTGAATATTATTTGAAGCACCATTCAAGTTTTCCCCAACAATTAAAAATTCTGACTTTTCTATTTTTCTTTGGTCGTACAAGCCAAGTGACATTTCACCGGTTGAAAACACTAGACATCCTCTAATCGTGCTTTAAAAAAACTATTTTCTCAACTTGTGAATATGCTTAGAATTTGGTTCCTGAAACAACTGGTCCTGCTGACATTTGACCCATGAAACACTTTTTTACTAACCTGTTGATTTATCTATAAACAAATGTAGACGTTTCTTTTTATTTTTAATCCAAAAACCTCTGCTTATAGAAAAGATAACCAATGAAAACCAATACATGCGAATAAGTTGTATTTGTAACGCTTTTTAAGGGGCATGTTTTATACCACTAGATCTTCACAGGAAAGGAAGTAGGACACACAGTTGTTACCTGAGCTGAAGCTGCAGCTGCTCTGTGGTTCATCATCACTCTGAGCTCAAATGCAGCCATTGGTTGCTTTGTAGACGTGCTGCAACTTCAACTTTGCTGTTGCTTTTGTGTGAAAGACAGTCATTCTCAGTGCACAGGCTGTCATTACAAACCTTCAGAACTCAGTCTGCTTGATGCTTTAACTGCTTGAAAAAATGAACTGCTCCATGTTAGCATCTGTTCTGTAGCACTCTTTGGAAACAAAAGCTAGTATTTGTTAGTATTTCTAGATTAAGATTTGCACTTGTTATTAAGAGATGAACAGACCGTCTATTAATTTTCTGTCACATCAGCAGGTTCCTGATTGAGTTTGTGTTTTCTTTCAGATATTGAAGAAGGATGCTGTGTATGAAAATGTTCCCAAAAAGAAGATGATCAAATCCTGTAACTAATGGAAAAGAGTTCCTGCCTCACACTTTTGGTTTGGCTACTGTCTTCCAGGATATGTCTGTTTTGTTTTCACCCCTTGTGTCATATCTTTAAGTGTTATTGTGATGTCTGAATTGTTTTTTTTTTTTTTTTTTTTTTTATTCAGTGGTTTACCATTTGCGCTAAATGTTCTATTTTTAGTTTATCATATGGAAATTTTTCTAACGTTCATTATTAAATATAAATTTCAACCTTCACTGTGCTGCTCATGGCTTATGGAGTGTTCCACAGCCCTTACGAAAAATACGTTTATTCAAGTGTGCTATTATTATACTTCTTTTAAACTAAAAATAGGAGAGTATGCTTTTAGTTTATTTTTCTCTTCTCAGAAATGGCATTATGTACTTCTCATAAATATACTTAGAATTACATTTAAGTTTACTTATACTAAAATATATTTGAGCTATACTCCTAGAATCTGTGCTTTCATTATTATACGCTAGAGGGCGCTAGTACACATCTTCTGCACAGAATTTACAAAAAAAACACAAGTGAAGAAGAGAAAGATACAATGGAAACTAACACATGTAACATGATTTATGGTTCAAAATGTTAATTCTTTATTTTTCATTAAAAGTTTCATAAAAAATAAAGAGATAACATTTTGAACAAAAAGCTGAGAAAAAAAACAACTATGATTTGGATTCAGAATGTTAATCAAAACGTAAATGAAGTCGATCAACACCCCAAAGCTTGACTAATTATTACCTCTTCATCTGTCATTGTATTCCATAAAATTACAGTTTTGTGCTATAACTTATACTAATATAACAATAACTTGTTATTGTGATGTCTGAATTATTATTATTTTCTTATTTAGTGGTTTACCATTTGTGCTAAATGTTCTAATTTTAGTTAAAGAATTTCCAAAAAAACACAAGTGAAAAGAAAAAAGATACAACTGAAAGTAACACATGTAACACGATCATCTAACATGAAACAGCATCAAAACTGTAACGTTATGGAATAAAATTACTGATGAAGAGGTAATTACAGTCATGCTTTGGGGTGTTGATCGGCTCCATCTACTTTTTGATTATCATTCTGATTCCAATTCATAGTCTTTTTTCAGCCTTTGGTTCAAAATTCTTTATTTTTCATTAAAAGTTTCATTAAAAAAAAATAAAGAAATAACATTTCAAGTAAATGTAAATGTCATTTTAAGTACGTTTCTGAGGAGTACATGAAGCCCATTTCTGAGAAGGACATTAAAAGCATACTTTCCTATTTTTAATTTAAAGAAGTATACTTACAGCACTCTTGAATAAACTTCTTTTTAGCAAGTGACCTCATCTGAATGTGCTCATAGTTTTGTGTTGGGTGTTGTCTTTAGAATGGAAATATAGCCTAGACATTTTATTTATGAACATCCGCTTATTTCAGTTCATTTCATAAAACTAACAAGCTAATTAAGCCATTCATTTTCGAATTTGACAATTATTTGAAAAAGCACATATATAGCCTAATAATGGGTGAAGCTCGAAAATGGCTTATTATTTAGCATTGTAGCAATTATGTGCTTAAATAGTCTAGTTGGCTACCTTGAAACTGATCATTTGAATCATTTGATATTTACACACTTCTACATGGATCTCGAGTTGTATGTTTTGGATTGAAATGATAAATGTCGCCATCTAGTGTGTTTTTGAATATCTGCAGTTCACCAGCATCAGCACTGAGAGCTCGACAGGAAACAGAACATCCTGTCAGTATTCTATCACCGATCAGAAGGTGACTGAAAAATACTAATTAAGACATTCTACGTCAAACACATTTGATTTAATGTGTTACTTTCTTATTATTTGTGAAATTTGCTAGCAGTTTCTGACTGAAACTGATTTCAGCTTTAATCTGGACTGAAACCGTGTTTTACAGTGAATTAGTAATTATACTCTTCATAACGACAGTGACACTGATTCTGCTGTAGATGATCTGTAGATCAAGTCCAGAGTCTGTTCTTCTGGTGTTTGTGATGGTCAGAGATCCTGTCTGCTGTCTGCTAATGTAACACATGCAAACAAACAGCAGCAGAAAGCCAGTTTCACACATGCACTCATCAGATATGAGTCTCATGAATGATCTTCAACAACTTAATGCACATCATCTCAAATCCTGATTTCGCCTGTAGTGAAGCACCTCTGAAACGAGCACAATCATTTTTAGTGAGTTGATATAAAATGATTAAACTATAAAATAAAACAAACTAAAAACTTTTTCGGACTAAACTTGTCAATATCTGTGTGAAACAGGCTCACTGTGTTTCTCCTCGCGTTTAGTGGATTCAAGCTCAAAGCTGGACAGAAAGAAACTGTTCACCTACAAACTGAACACACAAGCTATGGATGCCAGTTTGCATGACACAAACTGTTTGTCCACCCGACAGATCAAACCACATTTCTCAAGAAAGCAAACCGCAGCAGTTTCAGTTTGACTCCGATGAGGAGTGTCTATGAGCTCATACACAATTTTAACTTTGTACTTCCCCAAACTTTTCTACTTCTAGTCCTGAATACATCTACACAACCATTTTTTTTATAAATCACCAGAGCTAGGCTGCTTTAGTTTGATATGACACATGGAAGTACAAGCACATTTGCATTAGGAGGCTCACACGGTGTATGTTTAGTTCAGCTGTGCTTTCATTGATAGTGCTTTTAGACAAGACATTTCCCTGAACAACCGGAAATGTTACTCATCATTGTTTTCTTCTGTTCGTGCTGCTGGTGTCTGATCGGTAAGTTAGAAGCATATTTCTGCTATTTATTCACATTTCAGAGTAATAAGATCCTGCTGTCTCAAGTCTTTTTTTTTCTTCTCTCATTGATTTACAAATGCAAATCAGGTAAGCATTTTTTTAAGAACAATTTTGAATGTCATTGATAGTCAATAACAACAAATGTATTTAATATATCATTATCCAGCGTACTTAAACTTTTACTTCCAAGCTGTAACTAAATATTCATCATGTAACCTCACACAGTACATTTTTTATTTACTCAGATATGTCTGTTCATATCTGTGACTTATCTTGTTATGTGTCTCTGCTGTTATTAAAGTTTGCAAAATGAGCACATGCTTTTTAAACTAACAAGAACTTTAATCAGTGTAAAATCTGTTTGTTGATCAGGTGTGTTTGGTGATTCAGTGACGGAGGGAGATTCTGTTACTCTACACACTGATCTTACTGAAATACATGAAGACGACGACATACTGTGGAGATTTGGAGCTGACAAGTCTCAGATAGCTAAAATCAAGAAAAAGAAGCAAATCTTCACATCTGATGTTCCTGATGAGAGATTCAGAGACAGACTGAAGCTGGACGATCAAACTGGATCTCTGACCATCACAAACATCTCAACTGAACACACTGGAGATTATCATCTAGAGATAAGTGGAGCGAATATAAAATCAAAAACATTCAGTGTTTCTGTCTATGGTGAGTAGAGATCATTTGTCAAAATGTTCACATATTCTATTTACATTGTCAAATGTTTACTGATTTTATATTTTGAGATGACAGACACATTCAGTGACTCTTAACACAATAAACACTCACTCAACACGCAAAGTATTACAGAGATTCACTACGAAATAAGCAGATTTTTGTTTTCATACTCCTCTTATTCTCTGATGTTTTCAGCTCGTCTGTCTGTTCCTGTCATCAGCAGAGACTCTTCATCCTCATCCTCATCCTCAGAGCAGAATTGTTCATTGGTGTGTTCAGTGGTGAATGTGGGTCATGTGACTCTCTCCTGGTACAAAGGAAACAGTTTATTGTCCAGCATCAGTGTGTCTGATCTCAGCATCAGTCTCTCTCTACCTCTGGAGGTGGAATATCAGGATAAAAACAGCTACAGCTGTGTGCTCAACAATCCCATCAGCAACCAGACTCAACATCTGGACATCACTCAGCTCTGTCACACATGTCCAGGTAAATCAGCACTGTGTGTTTATCTCTTTTACAGTAGACTGACACGTTCCTCACACTAATGACATTATCTTTATTCTTTACGGACCCACACTGCACTTCTCATCTCCTGAACTCAGTGACTGCTTACATCTCACTGATAATGCTGATTGCTGCCGCTGGATCTCTGTTGATTGTAATTTCACTCGTCATCTGCTGCATCTGCAAGAAATATAGAAAAACAGGTCAGGAATTCAATTATTAACTACAAATCTTAAATACGTTTCATGCATTTGAACCAGATATGCATAATTCTACAAATGCAAGCTCAGATGTGTTATTTATTGTTAATGTAGTCACGTCACAGGAAGAAGACACGACTGATTTAGAATTTTATAACCCAGCAACACAAGACACGGTAAGATCTTCCGTGACCGTAACAGTTGCAGTCAGTTACTCTGACTTTAATCTGATTTGCAACCCCTATTTTAACATTCAAATGTTTTTGTAGTTTCTGGTTTGGAAATGAACACCGTTCTCAATGCAAAGAATGTCATTACAGAACAAAACTCATAATAGCCTACATATTATCACAGCTGCTGAATATTCCGGTTCCTCTTCTTTTCTGAAGCCTGTGCATATCTGGTCATGATTTGTCTGACTTGAATGATGTCACTTCCTGTAGCTGCTCGGCCTCTTTGTTGATGCTTCAGTTCTATGAAATAATCAAGATACATTCAGTTAAATAAGTCCATTTTTCTTTCTTTTTTTTCAACATTAGTGTACAGTTAATTCCCACTTTGAGCGAATAGCAAAGTTCTATTATTAGTAGAAATTAGCAGGTTCCTGATCAAATTTTGTTTTTCTTTCAGAAATCAAAGACGGATGGTTTGCGTGAAAATGTCCCCAAAAAACAGTGTTTAGATGTGAGGTTGTCTTATTTTTAGATCACCGGAATTCATGCTTTGAACAGACTGAAAATAAAATGTAATATACGTCTGAAAATAAAGTTGGATATTCCAATGCATTTATTGTATGTTTCTTTGATCAAAAACGAAGAAAAACTAAGAAAGAAAAAGAAGCAGCTATTTAAATAGTTATAATTCAATACAACGTTTGCAGCTGGTTTGTAAACGGTGTTTTGACGCATGTTTGGCCTGTTTTCACTGCATCTTCTGACCAGCAGGGTCACCAGCGTGTGGCGTTTCGAGCCATTCGAATCATATGGTTTTAATAATGTTTCTCACAGGCTAAAGAAATTAAAATTGTGTTTATGTGGGTTTTACTTCAAGGCACTTTTTTCCTTGCTGGCTGTATTTCAACTCACACAAAAACAGTTTACTACCTTTAACGTTGGGAAATCAAGCATTTGTATAGAGTTCTTATTGATTTACGGTAAAAAAATAAAATAAAAATAAAAATGCATTATGCATCCAGTTACAGGAACTAAACAAACTTAGCATAGTTTGAAAAGACATCTATGCATTTCTTAAAGGTCCCATATTGCACACTTTTCTGGAGTTTTATTAAAGGTTTTGGTCTCTTTAAGAATATATATTTCAGCTGTAATTACCAAAAACCATCTCATTATATTGTTTCAGCTCTTTTCTCAGGAGGTCTGCTAAGAGCAGGTCGGTTTTAGCCTGTCTGATTAATATTCATGAGGCTCTCTTCTGATTGGCTTGTTGTTTTCTGAGTGACGCACGGCCAGGCCAACCACAGCTGGTTTTGGTTCCTTGTGTTGCTGCTGGGTGTATATATAGCTTCGCTAATCATATCAGGTCCTGCCAAGGCAGGGGCGGATCTAGAAAAATATTGATGGGGGTGGCGAGATGGGGGCAGGGATTTTTGAGGGGTGGCAACATATGGCAGACGTATATATACTGAATTTAGTCACAGTTATCATAGATTGATGATAAATATATGTGCACACTACAAAAGGACACAGGCTATCATTTACAAACTTAATCTCATGCAATCAATGTCTTGCATTTGAAACAGTTCATATAAGAAATAAGTGAACAAACCCCATAAGCACCACCACACTCACTAATGCATACAGTATGCATCAACATGTAATTAAGAGCATTATAAAAGGTTCAGTGTTATCAATATGTCAATTTATTATAAGAAACACAAGATTTTAACAGCCAATGACATTTCCAGCTGGGGAGACTCAACTGATTTTCTGCTGTTTAGTGTTAATCACCATCTAACTCAACCAGTCAAGAGCTACATTTAGCCTTAGATGTTATATGAATATGGTCCCTGAAGCATAGGTTTTATTAGCTGACAATAATAATAAATAAATAAACATTATAGGCACAAATACAAATGTACTTTTAGAAATTGTTTCTGAAAAATATGGTGTTATTGTTTTGGCAAGCTTAAATTAAAACTTCTATGAAAACTTGTGTGACATTCCTTTAAAATAATGTTTTAGTATATCTTTTTTTTAAGTATATTTTATTAAGCAATTTCTTACATAATTTCTTTGAGTTAGACTAAACTTTTACTTTGGTGAGTTGTAGACAGAGTTTCTGTGTTTTTTAATTAACTATTATTATTAGCTTATAGGAAGTATAGCATATCAAGTATGCTAATACTTGAAGTATAGCATACTCTACTGTGCAATAGTACTATATTTCTGTTTGAATTTCTTCAAGTTTTATCAAAATTTTATTTTGACAGGTTGTCGTAAAGACCTTGTCGTTTCTGTCAGTCTGTGTATACAATACGAATGAATGATGATAAGTTTTATCAAATGAAATGTTGAAATCCTCTCATAGCACGCTGACGTGCACATGTGTAGCCTACATCATGTGTCAATATAGTGAAGAGCTGAAAACACCACGCGCATGCGTGTGTGTGTGTGTGTGTGTGTGTGTGTGTGTGTGTCTGTGTGTCTGTGTCTGTGTGTGTGTGTAGTAGAGCACACATTGCCAGAGACGTGTATAACAACACCTTAAGGGTTCCCATAAGCAGGATTTATTGTTGTGCCCCCCTTCCTCAAATATGATGATGGAAAAAACACCTACTATAGGGGTGAAAAAATAACTTTTATCAAATAAAAAACTAAATGAATAAATTGTATTATTTACAAATCACAATTGTAGCTCTCAACATTTACCTGTGGTTATAACTTTATGATTCTAATTTATTTTATAGTCTCAAGCATTCAGAAATCATGCAAAAGGAAACTAAACAGTTTTACTATGATAAAACCATGGTTTATTTTTGTAAGGGTTGTGATATGCACATTTTTTGTTGAAGAAATTAAAAAGCCTGTGCCATCTATAGCAAAAAAGTGTCAAAAAATGAATAGATTAAGTGAATATTTGAATGAAATGTTTGGTCAGTAGCCTAAACAAGCATTTGATTGTCCTGTAAGTGTAACAGCAGCAATCACATGCCATTTGTAATAACATGTACATAAATAGTTTATTTTGTATTTGCCTAAATTATGTATTTTAACAGTGTTATTATTAACCAATCATTATTTTTTTATATAATGCATTTTAAGTCATTTTAAAGGCTATTGATAGCTTAGGTCTGTTTTTATAGCAATAACAACACAAATATTAAAGTATTATTAGAGTTTGCGGTTCGCGAATCATTTGAGTCAGTTCGGGAGTTCAAAGCGGATTCGCGAATCATTTGAGTCAGTTTGGGGATTGCGAATCATTTGAATCAGTTCGGGAGTTCGTAGCGGGATCGGGAATCATTTGAGTCAGTTATGGGGATCGCGAGTCATTTGAGTCAGTTTGGGAGTTCGTAGCGGGATCGCGAATCATTTGAGTCATTTATGGGGATCGCAAATCATTTCAGTTCGGGAGTTCAAAGCAGGTTCGCGAATCATTTGAGTCAGTTTGGGGATCGCAAACCATTTGAATCAGTTCGGGAGTTCGGAGCGGGTTCACGAATCATTTGAGTCAGTTCGGGAGTTCAAAGTGGGTTCGCGAATCATTTGAGTCAGTTTGGGGATCGCGAATCATTTGAATCAGTTCGGGAGTTCGTAGCGGGATCGCGAATCATTTGAGTTATGGGGATCGGAATCATTCGAGTCAAATTGGAATTCGGAGCGGGATCGCGAATCATTTGAGTCAGTTTGGGAAATCGAAGCGGGATCGCGAATCATTTGAGTCAATTTGGGAGTTCGGAGCAGGATCGCGAATCATTTGAATCAGTTCGAGAGTTCGGAGCGGGATCGCAAATCATTTGAGTCAGTTATGGGGATCGCGAATCATTTGAGTCAATTTGGGAGTTTCGGAGCGGGATCGCGAATCACTTGAATCAGTTCGAGAGTTCGGAGCGACTTCGCGGATCATTTGAGTCAGGTCGGGAGTTCAAAGCGGGTTCGCGAATCATTTGAGTCAGTTTGGGGATCGCAAATCATTTGAATCAGTTGCGGGATCACGAATCAGGAAAGATTTGCGCTCGTGAATTTTCTAATTGGCCATAACCTTTAATTCGTTGCTTGCAACTGGGCAGGCCCGCCGCAACAAGGCAGGCAAACCAAGCAATTGCTTGGGGCCCAAGACAACGGACTGGTTAAGAATAAAATGCAACGACACTGTTTGAGCGCACCTTTGATTGTCAATGCAGTAACGTGTGATGACACTGTTATCGGGATCCCCCTCAAGGGGGCCCCTCTCAGTTGTCGTTGATAGCAGCCAGCCAACCACGTGATCTCTGCTACCGGCAAAATACAAAACTTCCTCGGCAGTCATGAAGCGGAATTATGCTTCATGAAGCCAGAAGAGAAAGGAAGAGGACGATAAGAAAAAAAAGACAAGATAGTGGTAAGTGATAAATTACACTGGATATAATAGCTCTACCTTGTCAGTCTTGTACAAATGGTAATTTGCAGCAGGTAGGCTAGCAAAAATATGTTTATGTTAGCTACCTGCCTGAGGTCAAATGCTGCTTGTAACGAACAGTTAGTGCAATTTTTTACTGCAAGGAGTCAGCAGTGTTTTGATTTGAGGGCGAGGGCAAATGTAAAGAGAACGTCGTGGCGTGTGTCGATTTTGAATGAATGAATTAAAAATAGGTCATTGCACTTACATCAAATCACGATACTAATATCTGTAAATGATAAATGACGCACACGTGACGCTCGCGGTAATTTCAGCGTCTGCTGTCTCTCTAAAGACGTGAACACATGAACAACATCTCCAGAACTGCTCTGACAGTCACTTCATGAGCATTTGACCGTTTGATTTGAATAAATGGTACGTCAACCCGTAAAAATAAAAGTCCTGTTTTAGACAAGTATTTGCCAGAGATGTATTACTATTGTTCAGCAGAACATAGCCTACTGCTAAATTTTTTTTTTTTTTTTAAGGTTTAATCACACAAAATTTCTTCCATGTTGTATTTGTAATAGTAAATCCCCTTTGTTTACCAAAAAGTTAAGTTTGCTTAATTTTTCAATAATTAAAATATAAATTAAATTAATGTTTTGTGTTTAATGTTTAATGTGCATCTCAGAAAATGCTTTATTTAAAACCCAAACTGAATGGCACTTAAATGCACTTAATTCATCTGTCAACTTTATTGTCATTGTTCACAGTACAATATATAATTATAGCTGATATCCTGCACAGCCCAGAGATTAAACTGATAAGTGTGTGCTGTCATATTATTGCAAATCACTATTGAATTCCCACCACTATTTTTTCAAGCAGTATTTGCACTGTAAACCTTTTTTATTTATATAAAGTGTGGGTGAACTTAAACTGTATGGCTGTGCTGTGGTTCCTGTAGGCTTTAAGTGCGTGCAGGGGTCGGGGGGCCTCTATGTCCATTTTGCTTGGGGCCCCCAAATTCCTTCAAACGGCCCCGCAACTGGGGTGGCAGCAGGGGTAGATCCGCCCCTGCTGCCAGGGTTAGTTCCTTAGCAACATGTCATAATGCTCTTGGTGAGTTAATTGTGGAAATGCAGTCATTTGATCAGTTATAAGAGGATAATGTCATAACGCATTAGAATAAATTTTTGTGCAAGAGATAAAAAAAGATAATCACTCAATTCCCTGTCTAGATGACTTTACCAGCTTTGATAAATGCATAAGGCTAAATGTTTCATTTAGAAGTTCACATAGAAATTAATTCACATATAGTAGAAAAAGTTCTAAAAGATCAGTATTTAAATCTGAAATTGAAATACTCATGAAAAAATACAAAATACATGACACAAAATAAACTGATCCTTTCCCTCTCCATCATTTCTTTAAGTCACCCTATTAATGAAAGTATCAAAATTAATTGGCAGCATTCTATTGCAGCCTGAGTCTGATTTAAGCACGTCACATATCAGTTAAACTGGAAAGACAGAGTAATTAACGTTTCAGTTACAAAAAAAAAAAAAAAAAATGAAATTATGCTCTTTTTCCTGTTGTTGACTGATATTTACACCTTTAAATATAGGCTTAGATTACGCGGGGGACGTGTCCCCCCCACTTTTATCATCACGGAAATTCGTCCCCCACACTTTTTCAAGCAGGTGTGTTCGTATAGAGAATTTCAAGAGCTGGAGTGAATAAATAAAGATTTAAACTAAAAGAGACAGGATAGTCTGTGGATGACCTCATGTTTTTTTTTTTCGGACTAAGAAGGCGAAATGAACATCACGGAGTGCTAACTCTCCTGCAGTGTGTGTGTGTGTGTGGGCGTGTGCGTGTGTTTCATTCATACTCGAAGCCGGAAGGCGCTCTCCCGCAGAAAGTCCGGAAACTCCTAATATGGACAACAGCGTCCAGCTATCGCTGTATGAAAACATTTGTTTTTGGTTTGTTTTTTCCAAATCCAAAAAAATCTCCAGCATGTGATAAATAAAGTACAATGCAGTGCCAATTGACATAGCATTTATTACAGTATATAAACTATTCTGCCTTATTATGTGATAAAAAGTGTTTGTATATAAACAAATCATTATTACCATCAAATGTTATTGTCCAGCAGTTATACATTTCTAAGCCAATTAAAAGCTAGAAATTAGAGAAAAATTAAAGTTGCCCATAGTATCCACTACCAGTCAAAAGTTTTTGAACAGTAAGCTTGTTAACGTTTTAAGAAGTCTCTTCTGTTCACCAAGCCTGCATTTATTTGATCCAAGTACTGCAAATCAGTGACATTTTGAAATATTTTATTAGCCTATTTAAAATAGCTGTTTTCTATTTGAATATATTTCAAAATGTATTTCAAAATTTATTGAGATTTTCATTACTCCAGTCACACGATCCTTCAGAAATAATTATGATATACTGATTTGCTGCTAAAAAAAAAAAAAAAAAAAACTCTTATTATGATAATGTTGAAAACAGCAGAGTAGATTTTTTTTCAGATTTCTTTGACGAATAGACAGTTCAGAAGAGCAGCATTTATCTGAAATAGAAATCTCTTGTAAAATGACCTCTTTATCATAACTTTTGATCAATTTAAAGAATCCTTGCTGAATAAAAGTATTAATTTCTATAATTTATATAAAAAAGTGTGTATATATATATATATTGTGTATAAATATATATATATATATATATATATGTGTGTGTGTGTGTGTGTGTGTGTGTGTATACTAGTGGTGGGCAGTTATCGCCGTTATCGTGCTGCGTTAACGCGAGACTCTTATCGGGCGATAAAAAAAAATATCGCCGTTAATCTATTCTCAAAGTTGGGTTGGGAGGTGGGTCTATACTAAGCGACCTATGATGACTTTCACCTTGATATTTTATATAACTGACTCGCTGAGAACAGCCTAAAAAGATGCTCAGGACAGTTGACGGGCCACTGCTGCGCATCGTCACGAAAGCTTATCTTTCTCACGTGTTGTTAAGCCTTACCGCTTGTCAATTTAAACATTAAAGCATCCAAAAACTAGACGCGGAAAAGCTGACCAGAGTAGCGCGTGCAGTTAGGTGCGCACGAGAGGGAGAGCCGCGTATCACGGACAGCGACACTGAACCGAGCTCTCTTCTGCGAAGTTCACCTCGAAGTTCCTCCTGCACCCGAACGAACAAGTCGCAGTTTGAACAAACAAAAAGATGTAAAATAACCCAATTCAGAACCACGGTGTTCTGGTGTTCAGGGCTCGCGCAGAGAAAGACGTCTCAAAACACTAGAACATCGAATTTGCTTATTTTTGCTCTTGTGCCGACAAATACATACAAAATATGTCAAAATATCCACCTTGGAAATTATACTCGAAAAAACTGTAATTTATTTCTTAAGTGAAACTAAACAGTTGAGGGAAAAAATGGGATGTGTATTATATTGGATGCGTTTATCTTCTCTTAAAGTGACCGCGCCTAATTTAGCGAATGGCTGCTGTAATGTTAATCCAAGAAAATGAAAACGAAAATCACTCAGTGCTCTTGACTGCATTACTTTGTAGTTTTAACAGTCAAACCAAAAATTATTCAGAAACCAGATATAATTTTTGATATATATAGCAAAACTGTTATACTGTGAGAAATGTTGAAGGTGTCTGAATAAATGTAGGTTTGATTGTATATTTCATTTTTACATTGAATACTATCCAGTGCTATTATTTGGTTTCTTTACCTTGACACCAAAAACTTGAAAAAAAAAAACTTAAACATTGGTGTGAAACAGGAGTAATGTTGTTAGCACCTTGTGCAATGTGGAATTAGTTTACAACTTTTTCAAGCACTTTGTGATACATTTTGGAAACAGGAGATGAGCCCCTTTTCTAATGCACCACCTAGCTTGATAAACCCCTTTTTAAAGACTTACTTTTTTTCAATTTTATTTGGGTAACACGTATTCTGAATGCCTTCGGAAGAATTCGAATGAGCCATTTTAATCTAGATTAATCTAGATTAATCTAGATTAATTTCAAGATCACAGTGAGATTAATCTAGATTAAAAAAATTAATCTGTGCCCACCTCTAATATATATATATATATATATATATATATATATATATATATATATATATATATACACATATATATATATATATATATACATATATGTGTGTGTATTAGCCATAACCAGGTTTAGAAAATTAGTGTGGTCTGAGTGGGAACTCTGCTATAATAACCCCACATAAAAATCATTATATACACTAAACACTTTAACTTGTTAACCAGACCTCCCGTTATGGGACTCACAGCTAAAAGTGCCCTGCCAAACTTAAAATTGCAGCAGTTCCTTACTTCAGTGTATTACACACATCATTTTTGTGTTTTTGGAAAGAAGACCCTTTGGGCTATACTTTTCATAATCCAGAGTTGATAATGCTCAAAAAGATTAAACGTTATAGACACTGAAGTGCCTTGAATAAAATTGTACCACACCGATTTTTGTATTTTTTATTTGATATGAAAATACATTAAATCATACCTGGAGCAATCTAGAAAAGTAATGGGTTGAAAGTCACATGTCTCATGAGTTTCTATTTCAAATCTGAAGGAGATACCACGAAAAATGAGATCCCTGCAACCATTTTTATGTATTGAAGGGTTCTACAAACTATTTAAGTCATTAATAATCATTGCTATGCAGAAGATAACTGTCTAGCGCCCTTATAAATGTTGTTTGCATGACTACAATATGAAATAGCAGAGACGTAAAATACTTGTTCTGCAGATCTCTGCATTAGTGTCATATGCAACTGTTTTGATAGTGTTGATAAAATTTCTGATAGATAATATCATGATGTGTGGGGGTTTTGTGTGTGTGTGTGTTTTGTGGTATTCTGTCAGCACCAACATGTCTGTGGGATCTTTTGATTACTATCAGTTGAAGTTCTGGTAGTGTTGCCAGATATTGCTAGGAAAATAAACAAAAACTGAAAAATAAAAACAATTATAAAAACTAAACCGAAATGAGTTCAAATCATTTGTAAATAAGATATGATAAAGATATCACCAACCGTAAAGTACAACTTCCCGCTCTATTAACTTTCTAAAGTGTCAAATTAAGTACAAAATACACTTATAATAACTGGATCTGGCAACACAAAGGCACCAGCACCTTCACTCACAGTTCATACCACGGGAGCTAAACATTCTTGCAAACTGTCTAAAATTAATTATACATGCAGACACTTATATGAGGAGCTTTAAATAGCAGATTAGTCATTAGAAATAAAACACATTTTATTTTGAAAGATTAAAAATTTACCCGAGTTCCGAACCTTGGTGACCTTATAGCTTGGCTACATGCTCTCACCTAGAAGCTGTCCAACCATCAGATCAAACCACATTTCTGAAGAAATTTGACCACAGCAGGTTTCAGTTTGACTCAGACGATGAGCTGCTAGTGTCACAATGTGAGATGACATTTACTCATTTAATCAAACTTTCATGAAATTCTTTCTTCTTTTAAACACAAAATAAGATATTTGGAAGAATGTTGGTAACCCAATAGTTTCTGGTCCCCATTAAAGTCCCTTTAAGGCAAGTCCTGTCACTCGGCACTTGCCTTGACAGTAGGAGGGTCAAACGCTGTCTCAGGAGAATTCACACACCAGATGAACAGCTCAAGTGTTTAGATCAGACCTCTCACTGAGCACATGAAGAAAATGTTTCACGTGTTTGTTTTATTCTGTTTGTGCTGGTGGCACCTGATCGGTAAGTTAGAAATATATGTGTTTTTTCGGGGGGCTCATATTAGTAACATTCTTCAAAGCTGTTAAATATCATGGAAAGTAATGGAAACTGCTGTAGGAAATGTAACTTAAATTTCAAGGTTTACAAATGAAAATATTGTCTTAAAAATGATTTCAAAAATACTTTGGTATTAACCATGAACAATAACAAGAGTTTTAATTCATTAGTCAAAAAGTTTATCTACTGATCTATATCTCCCACATACGATATCAAGAAGAATATTTCATGTTGTAATTAACTTTGTAGCTTCATAGGTTGTGTTCCAGATGAATGCTCTGCTGTTCTGAATGTTTTTCAGAACACATTTAGTAACAAACTACAGCTGATTTCAGGCTTTGTAAAACATCAGAAGCTTTAATCATTGTAAAATCTGTTTGTTGATCAGGTGTGTTTGGTGAATCAGTGTCAGTGATGGAGGGAGAATCTGTTACTTTAAAAACTAATGTCATGAAATACGTGAAGACGACGACATACTGTGGAAATTTGGAGCTGAAAAGTCTCAACTTTCTAAAATAAAGAAAAAGAAACAAATCTTCACATATAATGATACTGATGGGAGATTCAGAGACAGACTGAAGCTGGACGATCAAACTGGATCTCTAACCATCATGAACATCACAACTGAACACACTGGACTCTATGAACTAACATAAGTGGAGCGAAACTGTCATCAAAAACATTCAGTGTTTTCTGTCTATGGTGAGTAGAGATCATTTGATCTGACCTTAATTTCACAAATGCTGTCAAGTGTGTTTAAGTGTACTGGAAACCAGAATATTCCTAACACTATTTGCAAACCAGATTCCATAAAGTTGGGACACTGTACTAATTGTGAGTAAAAAAAGGAATAGAATAATTTAAAATCTCATAAACATATATTTTATTCACCATAGAATATAGATAACATATCAAATGTGAAAGTGAGACATTAGGAAATGTCATGCCAAAATTGGCTTCATTTTGGATTTCATGAGACAACACATTCCCAAAAAAGTTGGGGCAGGTAGCAATAAGAAGCCGGAAAAGTGAAATGTACATATTAGGAACAGCTGGAGGAAGAATTGCAGCTTATTAGGTCAATTGGGCAACATGAATTGGGTATAAAAAGAGCCTCTCAGAGTGGCAGTGTCCCTCAGAATCAAGATGGGCAAGGATCACCAATTCCCCCAATGCTGCAGAGAAAAACAGTGGAGCATATCAGGAAGGAGTTTCCAGAGAAAAATGCAAGAGTTTGAAGTTATCATCACTACAGTGCATAATATCATCCAAAGATTCAGATAGTCGGAACAATCTCTGGGTAAGCATCAGGGCCGTAAAACCATACTGAATGCCTGTGATCTTCGGGCCCGGTAGACGGCTCTGCATCACATATAGGAATGATACTGTGATGGAAATCACAACATGGGCTCAGGAATACTTCCGGAAAACATTGACGGTGAACACAATCCACAGTGCCATTCGCCGCTGCCGGCTAAAACTCTAAAGGAGAAAAAGAAGCAATATTTAAACATGATCCAGAAGCGCAGCTGTTTTTTTCTAGGCCAGGCTCATTTAAAATGGACTGTGGCAAAGTGGAAAACTGTTCTGTGGTCAGACGAATCGAAATTTGAAGTTCTTTTTGGAAAAACTGGGACGTCATGTCATCTTGACTAAAGAAGAGAAGGACAACCCAAGTTGTTATCAGCATCAGTACAGAAGCCCACATCTCTGATGTATGGGGTTTCATGAGTGTGTGTGGCATGGGCAGCTTACACATCTGGAAAGCACCATCAATGCTGAAAGGTTGATCCAAGTTCTAGAACAACATATGCTCCCATCCAGATGTCGTCTCTTTCAAGACCTTGCATTTTCCAACATGACAATGCCAGACCACATACTGCATCAATTACAACATCATGGCTGCGTGGAAGAAGATCCGGGTACTGAAATGACCAGTCTGCAGTCCAGATCTTACACTCATGGAAAACATTTGGTGCATCATAAAGAGGAAGATGTGACAAAGAAGATCTGAGACAGTTGAGCAAATAGAAGCCTGTATTAGACAAGAATGGGAAAAACATTCCTATTCCTAAACTTGAGCAGCTTGTCTCCTCAGTCCCAGACATTTGCAGACTGTTATAAAAAAAGAAGAGGGGATGCCACATAGTGGTAAACATGGCCTTGTCCCAACTTTTTTGAGATGTGTTGATCCCATGAAAATTAAAATGTTAAACTTATTTTTCCCTTAAAATGATACATTTTCTCAGTTTACACATTTGATATGTCATCTATCTTGTATTCAGAATAAAAAATAAAATAAAAAAAAATTTAACTTCCACATCATTGCATTCTATTTTTTATTCACAATTTGTACAGTGTCCCAACTTTTTGGAATCGAGTTTGTACATACTGAAGTTTGAAATCTGTTTATCATCTGATGTTTCCAGCTCGTCTGCCTGTTCCTGTCATCAGCAGTAACTCTTCACAACTGTTCTTCATCTCCTCATCCTCAGAGCAGAATTGTTCATTGGTGTGTTCAGTGGTGAATGTGGGTCATGTGACTCTCTCCTGGTACAAAGGAAACAGTTTATTGTCCAGCATCAGTGTGTCTGATCTCAGCATCAGTCTCTCTCTACCTCTGGAGGTGGAATATCAGGATAAAAACAGCTACAGCTGTGTGCTCAACAATCCCATCAGCAACCAGACTCAACATCTGGACATCACTCAGCTCTGTCACACATGTTCAGGTACAGCAGTGCTGATATTAATGTTGATTTAATCTCTCAGTTATGCAGTGCTATTGTTTGATAGTGTTTGTTGAAGATCAGACCGACAAATATACTAACACTAATTGCTAATTGTGTTCGTTACAGATCAGGGCCTATCTTTATTCTACATAGTGTTGATCTCTGCTGGATCTCTGTTGATTGTAGCTGCAGTCGTGATCTTCTGCATCTGCAAGAAATGTAGAAAAACAGGTCAGAAAAGTAAGTAATTAACACCTATATTGAAATATTTATCTCCAAGGCATACATTTCAATACAAGATCGAAAGCTTTGTGTTTTAACATGACTTTGATTATTGTTAATGCAGTTGTGATCCAGGAGATATACACAGCTGGTTTTAAACCAACATCTCGAATAATGGTAAGATCGTTCATGACTGTTGCAGTGAGTCAGTCTGATTGAAGCGTGTGTTAACAGATGTGGGAGGGTCTGACATGATCATATCTGGACTACATGTTTTATGCTATTTACTGTTTGCACCTCAGTGTAATTACTAAGACACAGTACATTAATTGGCACAAAGCAAAACATATTAGCAGACATAAAAATGTCATGTTTCCTCCAGATAATAAGATATGATTATTGATAAATTATGAGCCCGCATGAGTTTCTTTTAGGCAGTAAAGTTGATCTCCAGCGTGGGCCAGACTTCTGTGTTTGCACAAGCTCCACCCATTAGTTCACATTAATATTCTCTCTGAGGGATTTTGAAGCTATATGTTTTTATTTATTTATTTATTTTTTCTTGTAAATGCTGCAGCAGCATGTTCCTGATTGAGTTTGTGTTTCCTTTCAGAAATCTGAGGAGCCTGTGTATGGAAAATATCATCATAAACAATCAGTGATTATCAAATATCAGAGTTCACGTGGATGTTTTTCTTTTCTTTTTCTTTTTCTTCTGTTACTGTTATTTGCTGAAATGTTGCTGCTCTGTTTTAGTTTAATTTTGCGGTTTAATGAATAGCACAGCATCCATTAACTCAAAATGTTCTACTTTTCACCACACGGAAATGTAATAACTTCATAACTTCATCACACACAATATCAATATGCTCTGATGGATATTTTGGCAAATTTAGAATCATTCGTTTCGAACCAGTGATTCGGAGCACGTACCAAAAGTCACATTATTATTATTATTGATATTAATGGAACAATTTTAGATGAACAGAAATGGATCATAAAAAAAAAAAAAAAAGACACAATAATGTACCAGGTATTCTAAAAATATATATAGTACAAAAGAAATAAAAAAAGAATAGAAAACAAAACAAAAATGAAGAAAAAAAAACAGTGATCAAATATTTCTTCCTTTTTCCTACGACCGATTGAAGAACCAAAGAACCTTGTGATGTATGGCAAGAGCGTTATATGCAAAAAATCTCAAAAATCTCAATCTAACAATGCATTTATTATTTGACTAATATATATATATATATATATATATATATATATATATATATTATATATATATTATATATATATATATATATATATATATATATATATATGTAGTATCTTATTTACCATGAAAAATGTAGAATGTGATATGCTGAGTTTCGAAATTATTTGATATGTCAATGTCTCGCCGCTAGGTGGCGTTATCATGATGCT